>NC_058369.1:127380180-127680180 GCF_018350175.1 Felis catus | reverse complement strand
GCCAAGAACAAATTGAGTAACCTTCTAGAATTTGATTAGGAAATCAGTGGATCAAAGTTTTAACTTTAGGATGAGGTACAGTAAGGGCAAAAATTAAATACACTTCAACCTGTTCATAGGATTTAGATAATCAGCCCAGAACTGATCTGTTGCCTCTGTTTTCAAACTGCATTCTATGGATCCTTCTGTGGAGGAAGGGATCCAAGGAGAGTGTGTTCCAGGTTTCTCCATCCAGAGAAGCTCCACTTCTATCTGTTCTAAATGTAGAATTTCTGCTTAACAAGATGCTATGGCTAAACAAGTGTTGAAACATGGGGATCTAGATCATTTTAATTAACAGAAGCATCCTGAACTTTCCCAGCCTCATAAAGTTTTTGTAAAAACATGAGCCCACCTTCACTCACAGAGGAAACGTCACCAGTTCACAGAAGACCTGCTTCCTGTAAAGGACTTCCCACCCTAAATATTTCTTGGAGTCTTCTGGAGGCGTTTTGTACATGTTCAAGAACAGGTCACCATTTATTCACTCAACAAGCATCAGTTCTGTGTTTGGAACAATGTAGTTATCTTCCAGCAGTCAGGTAAGGACTTTCTGCCTTACCCTTACCCTGTCCTTTGTTCTTTTGGTCAGGCAAGACTACCACTTTTAACAATCAGGGAGAGATCGTCTTTCCAGTCCTTTTTCGACCAGCTGTGATGAAGAGATGCCATAACACCTGGAGGAAATTAGGATTCTCCCTAATCCTTTCAACACAAACATGTGACAACAAGATGTTCTGGCTCTTTAAAAAAAATCTAAGGGGAACCTGGCTGGCTCAGTTGGAAGAGCATGCGACTCTCAATCTAGGGGTTGTGAGTTCAAACCCCACGTCGGACATAGAGATTACTAAAAACTAACTAAATAAATAAACTTAAAAAAAATACAGTATACAATTCAATGTGTTCTTTTTTAAAATCTATACTGCCTTGGCTCAGAGATAAAGCAAGATTTTTCATCACATAGCTTTAGACTGTGGAGTGCGAAAAATTAATGAAATTTCATTGTAGAATAAATGGGCTTTTGAAAATCTAACTCAAAATGAGCCATTGCTGGTTTCATGTGGCATCTAACTAGCCGTTTCTGATGTGGCCTTGTCTGGTTTCCCACTGAAACACCCATGGAAACTCAGAGAACAGCGAACCCTCAGACAGACAGCTCACCTATTACTAGAGTATGTATGGCACCTGCACTAACTTAATAGTGGAGTTAATATTTGAAGAGCCGAAACCTCCTTTGGGGGAGCCAGCATAATATTTTGTGATTGAAAAAGCTTCATCCCTCCCACCCTGCCTCAGAACCTGAGTCTCCCTCAGTCATCACTTGGACAAGTGTTCTGCCTTTCTCCCATCAGGGAGGCTAAAACCAACCTTTTAAACCAACCTAGTTAGAAAATACTGGGTATTTTGATTTTTATCCCTGTATTTATATTTTTGGCAATTGCTTCTATATGCTTTTGGCCAGTACTATGGTGAAATTATCTTAAGTTTAAATTATGAAAGAAGGAATTCAATTTTGTTCAGTGATGCATGTCCATTACCTAGAAGAGTGCTCTGCAAAGAGTAGACAATTAATATTCATTGTTTGCATATTCATAAGTAATTAGTTTTAAAAAGTCAATAGGACCACAATTAACTTCTAATCACACTTGTGCTTTAATTTTTGAAGAGAATTTAGGCACAGAATTCTTTAATAATGGTTAAATAGTTTCATAAAGAATTTTATTATGAAATTCACCAAGAGCTGAGAGAAATAAAAACCAGGAGTTGGTTGAAAGAAGGAATAGTCCATGTAACAGCAAGAGTACTAAAATAGCCTTTGTTTATTAGTGACCTTCAAGGAATCAGCCCTATGTCCTCTCCCCGCCTACCAAAGCAAGTGTTAACAAGCCCACTCATTTGCCAGAGCAGAGCTGGGCTCCCAGTCAATGCCGCTGACAGTGGAAGGAAGAAGAAATAATTACTTCTTAAAGCCACACATTAATTTAAGCACTTGGGAAAATTCAGTTTGTGAAAAATAAAGAATGAAATGGGAACAAAAGAAAAACCGTGTTTCATGTCAGAACGGAAAGGTTAGAGACAGAAACAGCGAACAGAATGGAGTGTGTGGAAACACAGTGAGCTGGAACCAGTGGGAAGACCAGCCTCCTGCTGCAGCATGGCTGGCATTCACCTCCCCACCTGTGAACGGGGACGTTACACTCTGCACACTGCTACCACCCGCTTTCCCTCTGTATAGACAAGGTGGGGGATGCTCACTAACCCCCTGGCAACCTACTTGTTTGAGGAAGGACGTTAAAATCATGACTACTGTTTGGGGGTTTGAGGGCACATGGAGTTAAAGGCAGCTCTAGGGCCATCTTTATCCTTCTCTTTTCAACCCTGCACCCAACTCCTGTGATTTCTATGTATAAATCACCTTCTTCCTTTACTTCCTCAGCTTTGAAAGATAAACATGAAATACTAGATTAAAATGTTTTTAATTCTGCCATTTAAAGGTGCTTTGGGGGACGCCTGGGTGGCTCAGTCGGTTAAGCGTCCCGCTCCAGCTCAGGTCATGATCTTGCGGTCGGTGAGTTCCAGCCCCGCGTCGGGCTCTGTGCTGACCGCTCAGAGCCTGCAGCCTGTTTCAGATTCTGTGTCTTCCTCTCTCTCTGACCCTCCCCCGTTCATGCTCTGTCTCTCTCTGTCTCAAAAATAAATAAAAACATTAACAAACAAAGGTGCTTTGGAATATAGGTTTTATTATTATTTAATACGGCAAGGCCACCAGATCCGAAGTCAGCTGCCACTGAAAAATAGTTACACCTATAGATCCCAAGAGGCGGGGGTGTGTCATGCAGTGGAAGGCTACGTGGGGACGTGCCAGGGTCGGTCAGGAGGCAGAGGGAGAGGGGACAGTTGTGAGCCAGAGCTTTTACTGTGATTTCTGTAGGAAGGAATGGGCCTGGCATTGTAAGCAGGCTTAGGATTGGCTAGTTTGGACAAATTCAGTGGGCTCTGGGGCACAGGGTCTGTCCCTAGTTGTCTGGTACCTCGTCCTGGAGTACTTACGGAAGAGGATAGCAGCCCAAAGTGTGAAAGCCAGAGACAGGAGGTGGTGGGGGATAAGGGCTCTGGACTGTTGGTTTGCATTTGAAAGGCATGCTCAATGTCCAGTTGTTAACTGTCTCTAGGTATTGGCTAGCCGTGGGAGGGATAGTCCCTCCAGGGTCAGCCAGGCCCCAGATGTCAAAGCATCAGAATACAGAAAATAAAAGACATGTTTCATACAAAAGGCACTTGCATAGATTCAGTTTACCAGAGTAATAAACCCAGCATTTCAGCTGGTGACTTCCATTATGATGTGGAACTCCAGTATTGAAAGGTCGGGTTACCCATACATTCAAAACCATAAAAAGGGTTTCAAGCTGGATGTGAAGAAACTACTTCTATTGCAAGGAACCATCCTCATTCTTGCCCTGGTGATTTGCTCTGAGTACTAAGAAAAATATTTCAGGAGGATGCTTTATGCTTTATTATTGACCATTAACTTGTCATACCATGAAGGAAAAGGATGGTTTAGGACTGCTGATAAGAGCAAGAAGATTTTCTCTTTATCACAAGGTGGAAATCCAACCTAGTGCATCAATAGCAGAAGATCTTATCACTCAATAGAAGTTCAGAGCCTTGCAGAAATGGACCTGCAGGAAATTACTTTCATGGAGGAGGAAAAAAAAATGACATCAGGTTATTGGTCCCAAATGGCTCATCCTAACCTCCAAAAATAAAATACAGATGAAGATGTCAGGAGGTAGGAGACATTCAACAACATTTAAACTAAGACTTTCTACCAGCCTATTATTGGAGTTTGGAAGGAATTCTCTCTAGCACAGAAGCTGATGGAATTGGATAGAAAAATACGATCAGTGACTCATTCAATGAATGCCTGTTTGCCATAAGGTAGGAAGTGCTTGCCTTCATCTTGCACAGTTTATGTTCTGGTTACTAAAACCCAAAAAGGGGATGTATAGATTTTTTCTTCCTCTGGGATGAATAGGCAAGCAAAACAAAAACAGAAACAAAATATGCCCATGGAAAAAAAGGTATTACCAAGGGATAAAGAATGCCAAACAAGATGTCAAGAACTCCAGAGGAGAAATAAGCTTCTGAAATGGCTTTATTTCAGAAACCAAAGGAAATTGTTAAAAACTGTCAACCTCAGCAGGATTAAAGGAGACATATCCTTCATGAGAGAGAAGCAGAAAAATAAAAAGAAATAGACGAGTCTGAGATGCAAAGGGAAATGAATAAGGAAGGTATTCAAGAAAACTAAAAATGTAACACCAGAACCAACACAATTACTGGGAAAGAACAAAACTGCTAATTCAGCAAATCAAATCAGTAATGGGGCAAGATTAAGAAACTCTTCCAGGAAACAGAGAAAGAGAACAAAGAAAAAATGACAAGACAGAAGATGATAATAAGTGTCTAGGACAGAAAATAGAGAGTTAACAGAATAATTATATGGTGTACCTGAAGAGAAATTAGAAGGACAGAACAAGAGCAAGAATCAGACACAAATGTATAATACTTTCATAGACCAGAAAATACGGGGGTTTATCACATTTCCATAAACTTATATACATTTTGACAAAATATTTGCTCCACAAGAACTACAGGAAAATAAAAAAATAAGCCTATAAATTGAAGAGTGGGTTATGTGCAAAAGATAAAAATCAGGTTGACCTTAGCCTTTTCCTCTGTGACACTAAATGCTGAAGACAAAGTATTGGCAGAATTTTGAGGTATAAAATTGAAATATAAGAGTTTTTTCATATGCAGGATTGTCTTCTCGCAGTGTGAGGTCAACACAAAAATATTTCCCCAGTTGTAAGGGCTCTGAAAATATATTATTAGCTCCTTACCTTTTTATTAAAAAAAAGGATATATTCCTTCTGAATGAGAGAAAAACAGGAAAAAAGAACTCAAGATCATAGATTTAAAGTCAGCCAATAATGATATGTGCCATTTAGTTTCAGTAACTATTGAAAATTTAGTTACAATAGCAAACGAAATTCTAAATTAATTTTTGACAGAGGAAGATTTATATGACAAAACAATAATTTAATTCCCAAAATCTTTATAAAAACTGTTTCAAAACCTAGGAATTAGGGTGATTATGGTGGAGAAAAAGGTTTCTAAATTCCACATTTCACTTAAAAGGACTCAGAGGAATGCTTTTCATTTTTTAGTTTGATGTAGGAAGATTATAGTTTTTTTTTTATGTTTATTTAAAGAAACCTTAAAGATGGGGTGCCTGGGTGGCACAGTCGATTGATCATCTGACTGTTTCAGCTCAGGTCATGATCTCACAGTTCATACAATCCACCCCTTCGTCAGGCTCTGTGCTGGCAGCATGGAGCCTGCTTGGGATTCTCTCTCTCTGCCCCTCCCCCACTCGTGCTGTCTCTGTCTCTCTAAAAATAAATAAACTTAAAAATCTTAAAGATAACTAACAGCAACACAAAATGACAACATATATTACCTTCAAATCAGTGAAGATAAGTGCAGACATATTATGATGTGATCCTAGTTTTAGTTTTAAAAAATGTCTAGGAAAAATTTATGTAACATGTATTTTTTTTTTCAATTTTCACTGTTTCTAAAAGGAACATATATTAATTTTAAATGTAGAAAAAATTTTATTTTCAACGTTTTTAATTTTATTTTTGGGACAGAGAGAGACAGAGCATGAACGGGGGAGGGGCAGAGATAGAGGGAGACACAGAATCGGAAACAGGCTCCAGGCTCCGAGCCATCAGCCCAGAGCCTGACGCGGGGCTCGAACTCACGGACCGCGAGATCGTGACCTGGCTGAAGTCGGACGCTTAACCGACTGCGCCACCCAGGCGCCCCTAAATGTAGAAAAAATTTTAAAAGAGATATCTCTCATATATAAATGAAAAGACTCATTGGCATTTTCTAACCAGTTTCTTTGTTTGCTCTGCACAATTCACCATCAGAACTGTCCTTATGTGCAGAATCAATTAAACATCCCATGAGAAAATGAGCTTAGTGAAAACTTCCATCTGGACTTTTGGAACAAATAACCTGCATCACTTTAAACAATGATTTGCATATCAAACATCGTTTGCACAACATTTGAACTGAGGTTACATAGAGGCATCTTCTTTTTTTTTAATCCTAGAAAAGCAACTATTCACGTACTTTGATTAGATAGTGATCTCTTTGAAGCCTGAGATTTTTTTTTTTTTATTCCCACTACCCAGCCCAGAGCCTGGTTATATGTTTGTCACATTCAAGTGAAATGAAATGACATAAATGAAAATATCCTGCCAGATGATTGTTGCTGTCACCATGTTCATTCCCATTATTGATCACAAGGCATTGATGTCACAGCCTCAAACTTCTTTAGTTGCATTTTGGGCCATTCCAAACTATTTCTCCCTCCATATTTTTGTAAAGTTTACTCACACCTGCAAAACCCAGGTGGTGTTTGTTACTATATATGCTTTTAATTACCAGTTGCTTAAATGAGCCGTAGTTGTGAAATTGCATTTTCTGCTTAAATTTAAAACTTTTTTCCATCATCTGATTTTTATTTAGGTCCTGACTTTTCTTCCCCCAGGTTCTATGGATCTGCATTAATTTTATTTTCTTTGGAAAACTTGTTGAAGCTAACAATTTAAACATGACAGGCTTTTTCAAACTCCCAGGCCTTTGTTCATGCTGTTCACTTGGCCCAAGTGTCCTTCCCACCCTCCCCCAGCACTTTTATACTCATCTGAATTCAGATATCACTTCCTTGATTAAGCTTCTCTTCCACCTATTGGTTTCCATTGCACATTGTACAGTCATTATAATGTTTATCAAGTAGTGCAGAGCCTGTATCCCCTCTGTACCAGACCCATTCTTAGAACAGTATAACATGTGCATTTGATAAACCCAGTTTATGTAGAGTTGTGTGGTAGGCCCTCTCCCAGACTCCCAGGATGTGACATTGAACAGGTAATGAACCATGACGTGGTACTATCTTCGTGGAGCTCCCGAGCTTATCTAATAAGATAATGACTAGTTTTGACTGAGCCATGACCAAAATAGATGGAATGATATACGTAGGGTGTGTGTGGGGGGGTATCTACTTAAGATAGGTAGTCAAGGCAGTCCTACTTGAGGGCAAACTAAGGCCAAGGCCTAAAGTACAAGAAGGAGCTAGACGTGTAGAAACCAGGCAACTGCCTTCTAGGCAGAGAAAAAAGCACATGCAAAGGCCCCAAAGAAGGTATAATCTTGCCCTGTTCAAGGAAAACAAACAGCTTAGTATATCTCAAGCAGAGGGTGAGAATCTCCCACAAGGGAGAAGAGTGGCATGAGCTGTCACTTAGGCAGAGGGACCCACGTAATGATGGCCCTGCAGTCAGTGGGAAATTTTGATTTAATTCCATTAGTCATGAGTTACCATTCAAGTTTAAAATAAGGAAGTGCCATTACCTCATTTCTGTTTTTAAAAGAAATGAGAATTCTTCACAGGGGAAGTAAATTGGCATGAGAAGTGTTTTGGGTGGAGAGTAGTGCCATTTACTGAAGTTAGGAAGAAGGTGGGGCAAGGGGTGTTGGAGTGATTGGGTTTTAGACACAGTATGTTTGAAAGTGGAAGAATCAAGTAGGCAGGTGGATTTATGAGTTTGCAGTTCATGAGAAATGTCTGACTCAGAGATTTAGTTTGAAAGATATTCTCATATACATGGTATTTAAGGCTATGGGATTGGAATGGATTACTTTGGAAGGAATGGAATAGGACCCAGGCCAAGTCCTGAGGCAACCGAACGTTTGGAGGTCAGATGGAAGAGGCAAAACTAGCAAAAGAGCCCAAGAAGGAGGGGTCAGTAATGTTGGGGAGTGTGATCTGAAGGAAAACAAAAGGAAAGTATTTGAGAAAGAGCAAACAGCCAAGTGCGTGGAATACTGCTAGGAGTGCAGTGAATGAGGACAGCTTTCCTTCTGAGCTGATACACCCCAGCTGGTTGGTGGCCTTGTCAAAAGCAGTGTCGACAGGGTGGCAGGAACAGAAGTCAGATTGGAATAGATTGTAAAGGAGATGGAGGTGAGGAAGGAGAGATGATAAGGGTGTAGCTTTGAGAGAAATTTTGCTGTAAAGGGGAGCAGATAAATTACTTTCTGCCTTTGTCTATAACACATACAAGACATACATTTTGAACACACTACAATACTTCTTTTTCAAGACTACTCAAAATGTAAGAAGAATCAATAGACCAAATAGGAATATTTATAATAAATGTGTGAGATGGGAGAAGTCTTCTGTTAATCACAGTACTTTTTTGTTAATTTCTGTTCTATCCTACACAGCTAAATAAATAATAGCTGACAACTTAGGAGCAACTGAAATTTGCCAAATAAAAAAGATTATTTTATTCAACACTCATAACAACCCTATGAGGAAGGTACTCTGACTATCCTGTCTTATAGACGGGGAGTTCAAGTCTTGGAGACTTAAAAGATTACATTGGACCACAGACCTAATAAGTGGTAGAGGCATGATTGGAACCCAAGTTTTGACTTCAGAGTCTGCATTCCTAAACTTAGCAAAACAAGAGTTGGAGATAAGAAAGAAGGTATTACTGACACAGGATAAAAGCTAGAATCTAAGCCATCCTCATTTACAGAGAAATGGTCTTTCACAATTCACTCATAATTTTGGTAAGAAGATGAATGTCTTTGTTAAGTAATCTTCGGAAGTAATTTAGATAATTCTGTGGGTGGCTGAGAATAAATGAACAGAAGCCTTTGATGTGATCCCTCTGCCCCCTTTTTTTTAAATGCAAGCAGGACAGAGATTTAGGAAATGCCATCAATGTGCCACTAAATCTGGAATATTTAAGACTGAATATTCTAAAGGTCTCTAAGAATATGCCCCAGACATTCATAAAGGAAGTGTCTGAGTAAGAGTAGTACATCCTTTATTTACTGGGTTTATGAAATGTGCCTATAGCAATAGCTTCTAGGTACGTTTTTTAAAAAGTAGGTTCCCCAAACATTTGACTAACCAGAACCCACATTTCATCGGTGTATAAGGCAACATCCAGGTAGAAAAGTTGAGTCTCATGCATGGCCTAAAGAGATCAGCAAATGCATAGAGGTAAAGAAAAGACAGAGGTGAAGTGTGAGCCAGAATAGGATGAATGCCCTCTGAAAACAGAATCCACCTGGCTCTCCAAACCAATGGCTGCCCTACTCATTTACAGAGCAAAGAGACACAACTCAACTCTAAGAAATGTTTAAGGCCACAGTCATTTAGTCGTCTATGCATTTAGTCATCTTGCAAATGGTTTTGAGTTTTTCAATGCACGTCACAATGCAAAGAGGCAGTTCAAGCTCTTGAGGAATTTATGATCTTCAGGAGAGATAAATTCTTTGGCTTATCTGCCAAGTGCCACAGGAGTGACAGACACCAAAACAGGGTGGTTGTGAGAATAGAAAAAAGAGTAGTGAACAGTGTCAAAGACTCTAAGGCAAAGGTGTAATACAGATTTTAAAAAAATCACAAATTTTAAAGGAAATATGTTGTCCACTATTTAAATTGCAAAGAAAAGAATTAAAACAAACATTTAATTCATTCTCGGCACTGATATTTCTGGGTATGCATTTGTACAGTTGAAATATCTAATGTACATTAAAAAGTCTTTTCTCTTTTTCATTCAGTGATATGTTGTGTTTCATACCACATTATATAATTTTCAACATCATTAAAAATTCATCTTATATACAGGCTATTTTAATGAGTATTTAATACTCCATTATGTGGTTAAACTACAACTTATTTAAGCATTGCCCTTTTTTTGACCATTTGAGTTCAATGCAACTTTTGAGATAACTTGAGATATACACTTTAGTGCCAACCATGTTTGTCTTGCTCTGATTATTTTAAGTACACATCACCAGAGTGAGTGAAACTTCTGGATCAAAGGACAGGAACATTTTTAGGGCTTTAGTTAGATGATGTTCCAGGAAGATTACAGTAATTTTTACATCTTTAAGGAAACTCTAGGTGTCTCTGTCTCATTAAACAATGGACTACCATAATCATCACTTTAATATATATATATATACACACACACACACATATATATATATATTAGTTTAATGAGTAAAACAATTACTCATAGTTATTTGAAATCTTTGAGTTCTTTGCTTAAATTCCATTAATATTCCATAAGCCACCTGCATTTTCCCTCTTATGAACAATCTGTTAATATCCCTTGCTTATTTGCTTTTTGGAGTTCTAGTGTTTTAATGATGTGTTTGAGTTCATTGTATATCAAAAATCATAACCCATTATCATATCTGTAACAAATATTTCCAAATATCTTCCTCACTAATGGTTTGCCTTTCAATTGTCTTTGCTTTATGTCAGCAGGATGGACAGAAGCAGAGGCAGAGATGCCTTAAAGCATCTGATGCCTTTGGGAGGAGGAGCTTTCAAGGTGAGTGTGGAGTTTCTGGACACATGCGTATCCCTGTCCTGGCAGATGAGTCTGAAAGTGGATGTGAAGAGCTGTGTTTGGTTCATAGTTTGGATTATCGTTAGTATACAGTGACAGACAATTGGAGGCTTAAAAGAAAAAAAGGAAGTGACGTGATCAGACCTACCTCTTAGAAACAGAGATCTAATGGTTGGAAGAAGGGTGGGTTGGAGGGGGAAAGGGTCTTACCAGTCTGTTCCTGGACTATTGAAGGAGTCTCTTTGGTGGTCTCCTTGGTTTAACTTCCATGACTTTGGGGTGCCTGGGTTGCTCAGTCAGTGAGCGTCCAACTCTTGGTTTCAGCTCAGGTCATGATCTCATGGTTTGTGGGTTTGAGTCCCATGTGGGTCTCTACACTGACAGTGGAGAGCCTAGTTGGGATTCTCTCTCTCTTCCTCTCTCTCTGCCCTTCCCCTGCTTGTGCTCTCTCTCTCAAAATAAATAAATAAACTTAGAGACTTACCTGACTTTTTCTTTATGCTTAAATTTGAATATTTAAATTTAAGTTAAAATAAGGAATGGAGTATAGGATGGACATTTCTTTCTTAGAGAAAGAAATAAAATAGATAAAGATGAGTGAAGATCCCAATAAACTGAAAGTGTTTGTGGGGCCAACATTAAAGGAATACAGGACTTTCTTTTCCAACATGTGCTTGTTTGGTGGACATATTTGATTAAATCCTAGAAATTATGTAGAAAAGTAGGAGCGATAAAATCATAAGAGATAGGCTTGCCTGAGAGCAGAAGGCATCAAGTGCTAGAGTTTAGGATTATTTGTAGGTGATGGGTAACCTTTATGTGTTAGACATGAATAAAGTAGCTTATTGGGAACATTAACTTGAGAATGTGTAATATTGATTGAAAAGAGAGAGAATAGAAGCAGGAAGATCAGTCATAAGTTTATTGCTTTGGTACAACATTTCTGGAGGGCAATTGGTGATATGTAGCAACAATATAATACATCCATCTTTTTAAAAAAATTTTTTTACATTTATTTTTGAGAGACAGAGAGAGACAGAGCGTGAGCAAGGGAGGGGCAGAGAGAGAGAGAGAGAGAGAGAGAGAGAATCAGAAACAGGCTCCAGGCTCTGAGCTGTTAGCACAGAGCCCAACATGGGGCTCGAACTCACGAACCGTGAGATCATGACTTGAGCCGAGGTTGGACACTTAATCGACTGAGCCATGCAGGTGCCCCAATACATATATCTTTTGACCCAAGAATTTAACTCTTGGGAATTTATTAAAGAAATAATAGAAAAAGTGTTTAAAGTTGTAGGTGCAAAGATGTTAACTGAACTGTCATTTATAATAGAGAAACAGTTTTAAAACTAAATATCCAACAATAATTCATAAGATGAAATACTATGTCATGACACAAATCTGTATTTACTAACCTTGAAATGGTTTCAAAATACACTTAAATGTTGGGGCGCCTGGGTGGCTCAGTCCGTTGAGGGGCCAACTTCAGCTCAGGTCATGATCTTGCGGTCCGTGAGTTCGAGCCCCGCATCGGGCTCTGTGCTGACAGCTCAGAGCCTGGAGCCTGTTTCAGATTCTGTGTCTCCCTCTCTCTGACCCTCCCCCATTCATGCTCTGTCTCTCTCTGTCTCAAAAATAAATAAACGTTAAAAAAATTAAAAAAATACACTTAAATGAAAGCAGAGAGATGAAAAACAGTATATTTAGAATGCCTCCACCTTTACTTTAATCATATATATCATCGCATCCTAGTAATCCTTGTAGAATTGTTATCTCAGTGGTGATTTCTAAAGCAAATATTGTTTAGAATAAATTTCACCAAATAAAATGTTCAAATTCCTCTCTTTCCTTCCTATCAGGAATGGAGTAAAATGGGACAGGGGCTAGGGCCTCAGTAAGTCTGTGCCTAATGTTAAATTAGTGTAAGTTCCATGTACTGTACATTTGTAATATACAGTAACATGCCACTTCTGCTTCATTTCGGTAACTGCAAAGGCACTTTTCCCCAAATACCGTTTATCATCTGATAGCCTCCAACTGAAGTCTTCAACAGTCCCCATAAGGTCAGCTATAGAAGTGTGGCATGGATCTCTGTTAAAGCAGAACGATCATGGCTCTGGATTGAGAAATCTGCTTTCAGTCCCCATCTGCCACTTTATAGTGAATTTGGCAAGTCACTTAACCTCTTTGAGTCTGTGTTTCATCCTTAAGTGGGGATAATAAAATATCTTTCCTTTAGTTTATGTGAATTGAACATAAATAAAATCCCTTCCTTGATTTAATTCTTGTCTCTTCAGACGAGGAAATTTAGACAAGGACTATAAATACTAGGGTAGCTTGTTTTATTTTTTATCTTAATTAAAAGTAACATATCCACAACTCATTGTATAAAATGCTGAAATATGTTTCCTTTATAATTAGTCTTTTTGGAATAAAACATAGATTATTTTCCCCAAATATCACAAACCTTTCCTATTTTCATAAGTGTACATGGAAATTAAAGAGGATCTCACCTTAATTATAAGTATTTAAGATAACATAATTATGTTACGTAACCTACCTCGGATTTATATTCAAGTGCATAGTGTATTTTCCAGAAAAAAAGGCCTACCATCTTTAGGTTCATCTAAAACATTTTGCTCAGGGAAACAAAATGCTATTTAAGATTTTTACTGTCAGGTAAATATATAAGGAATCCTACTTGGTTTTTACTTTCCCCATTCATAACCTAAATACTAGGCTTTTTAGGAGAACAAATGCACATGCTTGCAAGTGAGTAATTACTTTCTTGGTCATAATGCTATTGTATTAACATGAGATCTAATGTTATTCCTCCAAATTTAACCCAAATACTTATCAAAACTTTTTTTTATGCAAGTCTTAAGAGCCATATCAAGTCCAAAGCCTTAAAATTGGCAATTAACAGTAAAATTACTACCATATCTCTAAATTATCTTTTCACATTTCATCCTTCCACCCCCTTTTTTCCTTTGAAATAAAAGAAGAAATAAGGTCATGTTTGGGGGCAAACAATATAGGGTGTTGACAAAGAACTGCAAAAATTGGGACACTGTCTTAAAATAAAATTGATGTCATTGTGGATGTTTGAGAGTTGAAAGTAACCTTCAATCAATCTGGGGCCCTAAATCCAAAAAAAATCAATGTATATAAAACTACAGATGAGCTAAGTTTTTGTAGGTATATATGTCCTTGGAGAGACCAAGTTAGTAGGTCAGCTGAGGTGTGCTAACCCATGAATTGTATGTGGTGACCCAGGAGGGGAAGTGGGAAGATGCGATTATGATTCCTGGAAATAATGTAAAGAAAAATGTGGAAGAGCATAATGGTTCAGAGTGTCCATTTAATGTGTCATGTGCCTGGAAAAAGAAGACAGTGTTTTAGGAGAATTCTGAGTGGTCTCTGGAGGGTACAACTGGGTGTTCTATAGACCAAAAGGAGAGCTTTTTAAAAATCCAATAAAAAAATTTTTTTTTTAATTTTAGAGAGCACCAGCGGGGGAGAGGGGCAGAGAGAGAGAGAGAGAGAGAGAGAGAGAGAGAGAGAGAGAGAGAGAGAGAGAGAGAATCTTAAGCAGGCTCCATGCTCAGTGTGGAGCCTGGCACAGGACTCAATCCCTTGACCCTGGGATCATGAACTGAGCTGAAATCAAGAGTTGGACACTCAACCGACTGAGCCATCCAGGCACCATTAAAAATCCATTTTAATGAAGCATAATTTATATACAATAAAATTCACCTCTTTAATTTTTATTTTTTAGAGAGAGAGCGAGAGCACATATGTACATGCATATGAGCAGGGGAGGGGGTAGAGGAAGAGGGAGAGAAATAACTTCAAGCAGGCTCCATGCCCAGCACCAAGCCCAGTGCAGAGTGCAGCTCGATCCCACTACTGTGAGGTCATAACCTGAGCTGAAGCCAAGAGTCAACACTTAACTAACTGAGCCACCCAGGCGCACTTCATCTTTTTTAAAAGTAAAGATTTTTATTTTGAGATAATTGTGTATTCACACACAGTTGTGAGAAATAATACAGAAATATTCCTTGAACCATTTATCCAATTTCCTCCAATGGTGAAACTATAGTAAAATATTGTAGGGGTGCCTGGGTGGCTCAGTCGGTTAAGCGTCCAACTTCGGCTCAGGTCATGATCTCATGGTCTCTGAGTTTGAGCCCCGCGTCGGGCTCTGTGCTGACAGCTTGGAGCCTGGAGCCTGCTTCAGATTCTGTGTCTCCCTCTTTCTCTGACCCTCCCCCGTTCAGACCCCCGTTCAGTTTTGCTCTGTCTCTCTCTGTCTCAAAAATAAATAAACATTAAAAAAATTAAAAAAAATATTGTAATATGGTACTATTGTACAATTGACCTTGACTATATCAATGTCAAAATCCTGGTTGTGATACTGTATTGTAGTATTATTATAAAATATAGTATATACCGTACTGTACTATTGTATACTGTGTAAAAAAAAACAATATATTGACATTGACACAGTCAAGGTAAAGAGCAGTTCTATCACCACAAGGATCCCTCATGTAGTACTTATATAGCCATCCCCCCAGCTTCCCCCACTTTCCCACTCCACCATCTCTGACCCCTCCCAACCACTAATCTGTTCTCCAGTTCAACAGTTTTATCATTTCAGGTATGGTATTTAAGTGGAGTCAGACAGTGTGTACCCTTTTAGGATAGGATTTTTTTCACTCAGCATAATTCCCTGGTAATTCATCCAAATTGTTATGAATATCAGTAGTTCATTCCTTTTTACTGCTGAGTAGTATTCCATGATATAGAGGACCACAGTTTACTTAGCTAATCATCCACTGAAAGACAGAATGTACTAATTTTAACTTTGTGTTTTTGATGAATTTTAACAAATTGATACACCCATGGAATCATTGCCATAATCATAAATGGGACATTCATACAAAAGAAATGAAAATATATGTTCACACACACATTATGTGAATGTAGCAGTTTCATTCATACTAGCTAAAAACTGGAAGCAATCCAATGTCCAACCACAGATGAATAAATAAAAGAATAAATAATGATATAGCCATACAGTGCAATACCACTCACTCAGAAAAAAGAAATGAACTACTGGTATAAATATCATACATAATGAAAAAAGCAAGACCTAAAAGAATATATGCTCTATGATTCCAATTATGTGGATTTCTAGAAAAGATAAAGCTTTTTTAGCGTCAGAGAGCAGATCAGTGATTGCCTAGGGCTGGGAGGGAGGAGGGGAACGGTTGACTGCAAAGGGGCACGAGAAAACCTTTCTTGGTTTAAGAGAACATTTTAAACCCTAAACTGGGGAGAATCTGTTGCTCAGAATAGAAGGATGTTACTTTCACAGAAAACAAGAAAGTGCTGAGAAATAAATTTGTTTATGGAGGATGGTAAAAAGAGCAGAGTAGGGAAAATAGATGCCCAAAGGACCAAAGTATAGAAGAATAAAGAACTCCAAAGGTGAAAAGAGTGGAAACTTGAAAGAAACTTCTCAGAGCTTCAAACTACAGAAAGCTGATTGGAGCCTCATAACACCAGGGATGTGAGCCTCACCTATTTGACACTGAGTTTGTAATATGTAAATTTCCCTACTTGATTTTGTGATTTTTTTTAATTAATAATTCTACACTTGTAAAAACGAAAAAGAATTTTTATTTTTAGAGAGAGAGTGTGATTGGGGAGAGGGGAAGAGAGAGAGAGAGAGAGAGAGAGAGAGAGAGAGAGAGAGAGAGAGAGAATGAGAGTGAGAGAGAGAGAGAGAGAGAGAGAGAGAGAGAGAGAGAGAGAGAGAGAGAGAATCCCAAGCAGGCTCCATGCTCAGTGTGGAGCCTGACATGGGGCTCAATCCCATGACCCTGGTGATCATGACCTGAGCTGAAATCAAGAGTCAGACGCTCAACCAATTGAGTCATCCAGCTGCTCTGGTTTGTGATCTTTACACAGCTGTGCTCCCTGTCCTTCTTTGGGTCTGGAAGGAGAACTTAGCCCTGTATATGCAGAAGCAAAGAATGTGGAGACTGCAGGTGTGGAAATTCTGCAGGAAAATTGACAGGAAAATTCTCTCTGATTCCACTAATTGGTAAGACATGAAATTACCTCCAATAGCAGAAAGCAAACAAGGAGCATTTTCTTTGCTTTTCTTGGGGCTCTTTCATGACAAGATACACTGTGATATTTTCTACTGATGCCCTGCTGGAAGCCCTCTCTACTCCTCCCAAAAGTATGGAGTGCTGATATAGTAAATGGCATGCCCAGATGGAAATAAGCCCTTTTAGCCTAATACATATCCCCAAATCCCCTCTACCCTTGAAGGAGACAGTACTTCCCTGGTGTAGAGAGAAAGACTGGAGCAAAACAAAGACAATAGGACTGGAGGCATGAGTTCAGTCTGAAAGAGAACATAAGAACAGATGTCCAAAACCAGGTGAGAGTAGGGGTGAATACTAATGCCAGGGGGCCTGGAGGTGGGAGAGAAGTAAGATATGGTTACTGGGATTCAGAACTGGGGAAATAAACTAAAGTAAATAGGAAGCAAGAAGGAATCAAATTAAGTGGGGAGGATTGCTAGGAGATGCTAAAACCACTGGTTAAAAGATCATTCTGGAATAGGATATTTGCACAGTGTAAAGTATCCTATCACAGATTTCTTATTACTTGTAAAGGGAAAATTTACTTTTTCACTGGAGTTATTCACTTGGTGGTGACATTTCCCAGGTGGTTAAAGTTAGTACCACCAAGATTGGCATAGACTGACAATGCATATACCAGTGTAATGTAGTGTCGAGTACCCATATCGCTCATGAAATGTTCTTACCAAAAATGTTTAACCTGAAGCCCTAATCCATATAGAAAAAAGTACAAAGGATAAAGGGGTAAGTGAAATCACACCACAAGAGACAGACAAATCCAGAGTGTGAGCTATTCTCTAAGAGGGTTTGCCTGGACCCCACACCTTATTAGTAACAAGGATTAGAAATACAGGTTCTAGATAGAAGGAAGGGGATATTTTGCCTCCTAATACTGTAGGCAATAAAGTGAACGGATGAGTTAGAATCTGGATGACCAAAGAAGAAACCTCAGTTAGACCCTGAGACCCAAAGCTTAACAAGAAAAAAATTGGAGGTTAAGACCAGGGTCTCACTATATAGCATTTATAGAATAAAAGTGAGAGGAACTAGTGAATCCAAAGACTCTGATCCTTATCATGGCAGAGGAAGCCACTTAGTGGGGTGTTTTCCAGAACCCTGATCTGTTCTCACCTAATCTGTGGGTGTGGGGAGACACTGATGCCTGACTGCATCAAATTCAAAAAGACTTAGAGAAGGTGAACCAGGGTCTTTGGTCCCAGAGATCAACCACATAAACACAGACATGACCTAACAGTAACATAACAAAGAATTTTGCCTTGCTATTGGATCAGCAGTGAGATAGATGCATTTGAAAAATAATTGACAAGATTTAGCTGTATTGTTTGTAATGGTTAATTAATGAATTAATTTATATGACAACTAATTTTTTTTTAAGGATCAAGACTGGTGTCCTTCAAGGGAAAGATGGTTAAGATGAGAGAGATTTGAAACCATAGGATTTGAAACCATAGAAGTTAGAGTAATGGGGAGCATTTAATCCTCAGGAGAATGTTTAGATAGAATTCAGTGTCTGTCTTCAAAAATCTGAAAAAGGGTATCTCTTGGAGAAGGGATGTGACTTATTCCATATTAACTGCAGAGGGCAGAGCTGGGATCAAAGGGTACAAGGAGGTGGATTTTTCTAATTGCTGTGCAAGGAGAGACACAGAGTTCCCTGTTTACTCTTGGAACAATTATGACAGCTAACATTTACTGAGTGCTCATGATGTCTGCACTATAGTTGAAGTCTTTATATGTCTTAGCTAAAAAGTTGTGGATCAAATTCATAGTTACCATTACAAGTGCTCATAGCATCATTGGTAAAGGTTCCTTTTACTGGCTGCTTATTAACTTACTTCGTTTGGATACTTACCTATTTACTGTTATTATATCATTATCATTTTACAGATGAGGAAGGCTGATTACTTTTCTGGAATCATCCTACTTTAAGTTATTGGCTTATAATGATCTGGACCCAAGTCTTCCTGCTACTAATATTGCCTTCAGAGGTTATGCATATAATAAGAGGTCAGATCAGGGCTGTTCATTAGAAATATAATGTGAGCCACTAATGAGAGCCATATATGTAATCTTACTTTTTCTATTAGCCACATGAAAAATGTAAAAATAAGCTATTGAAAATATTTTAATTATTACATATATATATATTTATACTTATATTTTAACACAATACAATAACCCAACTGACTCATCACATCTTAAACTATTATCATTTGTTCAAGTGATGTAATCAACACAAAAATTATTAACAAGGTATTTAACGTTCTGTTTTTCACACTAAGTTCTGTGTCTATATTTTCGTAACATCTCAGGACTAGCCACATTTAAAGTGATAGTTGCTCGGGGCTCTTGGCTGCTAATGAGGAGCCAGCACAGGGTTAAAATTTAAATCTCTTTGCAGGGGAGAAAGTGGGATTGCAATTTAAAGAGGACCTTTACCTTCCACCTTATATTCCAACGCCTCCTTGCTCCTGATTTACCTCCTTTGCCGGTTTGAAGTAACAACTGCCTTTGTCTTTTCTGGTAGAGCCAACGTATATCCTTCTGAATTTGGAGAGAGCGGGTGTTTTTCCTGCACCCTTCCAAGGACTGTCATTTCCCTTCTGGCAGCTATACTGGGAGTTCATTTGTTTGAATTTTGCTTTGAAAGTCACAAAAGTAGGTTGCGTTAATTAAATAACGTACTCCAAATACCAAATTGGGGGTAGAACGTCTTGCTTTATGAAAAGTTATGCAAAATTAGGGAGTCCCTGGTTTAATTGATTAGAAATAAATAGTGTAAATGCCTAGGTGACTCTAAGAGGGAGTAAAGGTTTTGTTATTTTTGCTACGCTGCTCACGGGTAGACGCAGAGCGTCAGAACAAACACACCAGCCTCTTAAAGTAGCTTTAAAACAGCCCACCGAAGTTTCCCCTCGAAATTCCAAACCAGCTGCCAAAAATGAAAGCTTATAAAAAGATGCCACGCGCTCTCGGCCTCCCGGAGGTGGCGCTATGACGGTGACGGAGTTAATTAGTGCCTGCAAAGCGCCGCGTGTGAGCTCATCCGAGAAGTCATGCTCTGCACACATATTATTTATAGCCGATCTGAGGCGTGCACGGTGTTTGACATTTTTCTTCTTTTTAAGTAGGGGGACTTCAAAAAGTCGTGGACATTTCCCTCCACCCTCCACCCCGCAGGCAAAGTGCAGTAGGCAGGCTCCAGGGCGCGGGCGGGAGGTGAAAGCGCCAAGCACGCGTGCCGGCGTGCAGGTGCCGGGGGCGGCGGCGGCCACTCTGCAGCGTCCGCTCGGGAGGAGAGTTCGCGGTTGATCTCGGGATGCCTTGCAGATGCAAAATGTGTCTCTGGCCAGCAGGAGGAAGGAAGAGGAAGTGAGAGCAGCGGCAGCCGGCGGCGCAGCAGCCGGCGGATCCCCAGTGTAAGTGCGTGTGCGCGGGCGAGGATGGGCACGGGATAGAGGCAGAGCCACCCACACGGCCGCGGCCCGGAGCTGAGGGACAGAGCTTCTGGCCCCCCTTCAATGGTCACGGGTCGCCAGAGCTCTGGTCGCGCGGAACCCTCGCCGCCACCGCCGCTGTCCTGCGACCCCGGGCAGGTTCGTAAAGTTTCCTGGACTGGCGCCGCGCCCCGACTCGCCGACCTCAGTGCGGCCGGGGAGGGAGCTGAGGCTGGGGCACTGGAGGAGGCGTCCTGTTCTGGGGGACTCTGGGCGCCGCGGAGACACTTTTGTTTCCTCCCTGGGGGCTCCGCGGCTGGAGCAGGGGTAGCCGCGGCGCTCTGCGGGGCGAGGGCTGCGGGCGCTCCGGGGCGCTCAGCAGTTGGGGAAGTCTGGGCAGAGCCGGGCGGCTGGAGTGGGAGTGGGAGTGGGAGCGGAGGGAGGGGGCGCGGGAGATGGAGAGCAGGGCCCGGGGCCCGGGAACCCGCGGAGGCGATTTGGCCAGGGCCGGCTGGTGGGGGCCGCCGAAGGACTGCGCTGCTGGCTCGGGGGGGACTGGGGACAGGGGAGTGTGGGATTTGGGGGCTTGGAGATCCGAGAGGCTGCGCCTGGGAAGGTACTGGCAGCTCGGGCTCCGGCTTTTCTCTGGTACTCGCAGATGGGAGGGAATCCCTCGGCGATCGCGCTCTTGGGAGGGGACAGCGATGGGCTAGAGGGATGGAGGGCCCGAAGGGGCAGGAGGAAGCGACTGGGGCGGCTGGGACCCTCAGGGGCGACAGTTAGTAAATACTCGCCTCCTGGGAACATGCCGGGGTCTCCCGCTGGGACTCGGAACGAAGGAGGCGGGGGCAGGGGGGTTCTATGGGAGATACTGGCATGGAAGGGGGGGCACCAGGCGCGCATTCAGAGTAGGGGCCAACGGAGCTTTGGGGGTCCTGGAATCCGAGCTGAGAGGGGCGGCGGAGATCGCTAGAGTAGCTTTGAGGAAGAGGAAATATAGAAGTCTGCCAGCCCTGGGGTGCGCGCGTGTGTTTGGGGTTGGGAAGTCCGTGTTGTGTCGCGGGCGCGCGCGAGGGCGGCGAGCGTGTGAGCAAGTGAGCGTGTGTGTGTGTGTGTGTGCTGTGTGTGCTGTGCTGTGTGTGTGTGTGTGTGTGTGTGTGTGTGTGTGTGTGTGTGTGTGATCGCGAGGGGCTCCGAGCTTGGGACTTCCCGCCAAGTGACCCTCTCCCGCTTGGGGGCCGGACGTTTGAAGTTGGCAATTCCGGGCAGAGGTTGTTGGCGGTGGGACCTGCGTTGACCTAAAGCTGCAGGGCTTGGCCTCCCCCAGTGACCTGGCCCTGGGGTCCTCTGGACAGCTCTTAGGACTCACTGAGCATATTTTGTGCAGCCCTGTGCCTCGGACCATGGGCCTGCTAACACCGCTGGCCAAGAAGGATGCGGACTTAATCCGCTGTATTTAAGATTTCAGAGAAGCTTGAGACCAGGGTTTCTGCCTCCGGAGGCAGGGACTTGGAGGCTCCCAGGTTATCGCTGCTAGTGGCTTGGGGGTGGCGCGGTGAAAGAATTTCGGAGGTTTTTGTTTGTTTGTTTATAAAATAAAAGTAATTAATGATATGCATTTATGCATCAATCATTTGAGGGTAACTTTAGGAACTAGAGGGGCATAACCCCACTGGGGTTCACTTTTAGATCAAAAGGCTGGCAGTAGCTATTGTTAAGGGCCTCTTCTGGTTGTGGTTTTTCATTTTTCCCCTCCATACCCACTTCCCAAGGTTATTTCAAGGATTTTTGTTTCCCAGTTTACAGAACTGGGGACTCAGAAGCTCAGATACCCTGCCGTCAGGTGGCAGACTTTTTTTTTTTTTTTTTTACGGTTGCCCTTCTGAACTTCTGCTCTTTACTAAGGTACATTTCCTATCTCTTGAGGGCTGTTACAGGTTAAATGTTGCCTTTTTTCCTAGTACATTTATTACTCAGATTTTTTTTTTTTAATTAGATGGACTGGTTGTCTTGGGAAATTGTGAGGGAATGACTTGACCTGCAGTGTTGGAACTCTGCAGTGGGGGGTGGGGTCTGGAGGGAAGGGAACTGGGGAAAAAGTTAGTAGGTGTCTGGGAAGGGGAAGTTGTGAGGCAGTCCCAGACCTGGGTCTGGTGGAATTTAGGATCCCTTTTTGGGCTACAGGATGGGTAGTCCTGTTGGTGGCCATATCTTCACACACACACACACCCGCCGCCATCCCCTTGTCCTATTCCTACTTTTCTTAAAACTTCAGCCAATCTGATTGCCTTACATTCTTCTTTTTCACCAAGTTCTTTCCCCAGGACCTTTGCATATGTTATTCCTTTTGCACAAAGAACTTTTCCCCACATGTCCAGATGGCTCACTCCCTTGCACACTTCAGGTCTCTTCTACCCAGTTGTCAGCTTATAGGCAGCCTTTCCTGACCTCATGTAAAATAGCAACCAGCCACTCCATGGTCCTCTTAAGTAACTCAGTTCCGCACCTCACCTTCAGCATTTATTGCCCCCTGGCATTACATATTCATTTGTTTATTTGATTATGTCTGTTTTCCCATTAGAATGGAATTTCCATGAGGGTAGGGACCTTGACTTGTGTATAGGTCCAGAACCTAGACTGATGTACTGACCCAGAGATGCCTATTATGGGAAATATACCGGGCAAATATTGCAGCATCAGTAGCAAGTGAACCCAGGTAACAGGCTTTTGCTTTCTTTCTTTCCTTTGTCCTTCCTACCATGCCCAGCCATTCTTCTTGCAGACCTCTTTCTGCCCTGAGTAGACTCAGAATTTTAGCCTGAAGAAAGGAACAGAGAGGTGATTCCTTGAGAGAGTAGAAGACCAGTATAGTTTATTGATAACACGTAGCCACTTCTGATCTGGTGTTTGTTTTATCATAGTCCTTGGAGAAAGTCTTTGCAAAAGTACGTGTTGCTTTACTCAAAGAAATGCCCCCTCAGGAAGAAGGGCATTGCTGTGAGTGGGGTGAAGTCAGATATCCACTATATCTTGTTCTGCTTTCCCAGAAGATGGAGGTGAAGGCAGAGGAGGAGAGGACGTAAGGAAGAACAGAAGCGGCAAATGTCTAGGAGAAGAAAAATGAAAGGGAGAAAACAGATGAGGGGCTTCTATAGTGCTTCTAAATCATAAGCATTTATGAAATTACAGTATTGAGATAACATAATACTTAAGTGGTTTAAAGTAATTTACCCCCTTTGGGTGTTTGTTGTGAATGGGTGGGGAGAGGTGGAGGAAGAGAGTGCTTTGAAGCCCTTGCAGAGAGGATGTGGCTGGGGTGTGCCAAGGGGCTCTACTGAGTGCACACGTTGCTTACCTTACCATCTTTCTTAACACTGAAGGTTTAGAGCTAATCATTCCTATGGAGGACATTTCCTGTTCTGATCTAAGACACTGGGTACCCTTAAGGTTTGTAACAGGAAGCCTGCCACAACTTTTTAATGCCTGAAACCATCCAGGTGGGTAGTTTGGTTTTTAAGACATTCATTCTATTGAATTGGGAAAAGGTGGGGAATTACTAAACCCTGTCTACATCACAAAGCCTCAAGTGTTTGCTGCTAATTATGCAACTCCATCTCTGCTTCCTTCTTGTCAACTAGTCTAGTGTTTTTGAAGTTTGGGGTTGCAGTCCAGGAGTAGACCATAATATCAATTTATCATGTCCAAACCAGCAGTTTAAAACATGAAATAGAAGGGTACAATGGAAAATAGGGTGTTTTACAAAACAGACACTGAATCTTAATGTCAAATGCGTTGCTTAAGGTTAAAAAAAAAGTCTATTAAAAGGTCTATTTTAATAACTCTGGAGGCCCTAGGAATCTACATTTTCAACCAATTTGCCAGAGATCCTGATGAAAGTGGTTCACAAGGCCATACTTTAAGAAATATTTAGCTGCTCCCACCCCTTACCAATGCTATTGGTTTAATTTCCTGCAAGAGCTGCTATTTACAAATGTTCAATTAGATGCAGTGAAAGTGTTAGCCATTGACTTAACTTTTAAAATGCTACTGTTTATAGAATTTGATGATATGCCTGGCTGTGATTCTGCCATATTGGCAAAACTGGAAATCTGGTTGGTATGTTTGTCGCTTAGCGATATGGCGAGACAGTAGATTCATCAGAAATAACTCTTTAACCTTACTTAGAATAAAATGAATGTACTCTTTTCTGGCCAAGTTTTAGATTAGTGCTTTGGAGGTCTTTGGAAGCTTAATCAACTTTTCCTTTCATATTTTATAGCCGGTATTCCCCATATGCCTATCTTAATTATTTTTGGACATTTGCAAAGACACTAGTCATCTTTTCTTGTGGCAGCCATGCTGCTGTGATACATAATTAGATAAAACATTTTATTTTATTTATTTTTACGTAGGCTTCATGCCCAGTGCAGAACCCAACACGGGTCTTGAACTCAGGGCCTTGAGATCAAGACCTGAGTTGAGATCAAGACTCAAGATGCTTGACCAACTAAGTGTTGGTTAAGGTACCTCTAAATAAAACATTTTAGAGGACTTGGGCTTGGGCCTGACCAACCAAAGAAGAAAAAAGGGTGAGAACTTTAGCACCATCCAAAACAAAGATTTTAAAGACCAACCATCCAGGAGAGAGAGTGTGGCTCCCGTGAAAGGCATGTGGCCCCTGAAAGCCTTTGACTATGCTCAGCACAGCATTATTAGGTACAGCGAAGCCATCCCTGCATGCATAACACACAGAGGGGTTGCAGTTTTCAATCTCCTGGATAATTTAGGTTGTGGGAGTGTTATCAATTCTAACTTATTTATAATAACCAGTCCCGAGGCCCATAAAACATTGTTAGGATCCGGGGTTAGGTTAACTGTGTTTTCTAAACTTTCACAGGATAAGTGCAGGTACAGTTTGACCAGAATTTTGTCACTGGCCTAAGGAAGTGAACAGTGAAGTATCCAATAGGAATCTGTGTGGGAGAGGGAACGCTAGCACATTAAATAGAATTAACCACAGCAACAACCTGGCGTAGTGCTGAGTGGAGAGATTAGTCACATGTATAAATAGAAGGAGATGACGATTCCCAGTCAGTGTTCTAGGCCCCCACAAACACTGATTTCCAGAATCTGAGCAAGATTATTATTGGAACCTCAATTTTAGGAATTGAGGCTACAGTTTTGGCTATTTTAGTTCTAACAGTTAATTCAGGGAATAAAACTTCCCTCAGTTAGAAAACGTTTACTACTTGCTGGACTCCAGGACTGCTGTGTGTTGGGTGGGTTGTACTTGTTGGGTAAGGGACAGTGGTTGGAGGGCACCATGATTAGGTAAGCCCTGATTGAGCATTGCCTCAGTGGTCTTGGAGTCACAGGATCCATGCGATATTTTCCTCCTTGCATCAAGAGCTGACACCCTTCTTCCCAGAATGCTGCTTTGGAAATGGTGGAGAATAGACAGCAGAGTATTATCCTACTTTACAGATGTGGCTTGGAGGAATGAAATGTCACGGGGATATTTGGAGAGTAGATATGAGCTTTCCTGACTCTTCTTCCCCTGTTGGTCCTTTCCCGTGCACCATGATGCCTGTTTTGGTGATTTCCTGCTCTTGTTGGTTCTCTTGTACTAGCCTGGCCTGAGGCCAGAACCCCCATGTTGAGCTAGGCTGCAGTGCATCCAGGGAGCACTTCCCTCCTGTATGCTGGTAGAAGTGCCCTGGGTTCCAGTGGATGTGCTTTGTGTTGCCATGGCTCCCAGGGATGTGCTTTCTGCCACTGAGACCAAGTTTTGCTGAGTTGGTGCCTCTCTTTGGATATCTCATTCCGAAGCTAAACTAGTGGGGGGGACAGCATGCCCATCACCTAAGCTCATGATATTGGAGCATATAAGCCAGAATGGAATTCATTAATCAAAAATGAGAACAGTGTTTGCCAAGGAGAATAGACACATATTCTTTAGCGAACACTTTTCTTTTCTCTCTCTCTGTGGGTGAGTCATGGTGAAAGCAAAAGCATGGAACCAGTTGGTGGTGGGGAGGGACCGAACGGTGGTAGGGAATACATTTAACAGCATTTTCCATCTAGTCTTAAGTTTTGCTACTTCTGCCCCATAGATTAATACCAACTAAGGGAACCAGAGACTGGAGTCTTCAACCAGAATGGTTTTTCCCTTGGGTGATGCTGAAGCTACTGATTCTGTTCTTTTTCTCCTTGCAGGCTATTGCCCTTTTTTTTTTTTTTTAAAGTTTATTTATTTTTGAAAGAGAGAGAGAGAGACAGAGAGGGTGAGTGGGGGAGGGTCAGAGAGAGAGGGAGAGAGAGAATCCTAAACAGGCTCTGCAGTGTCAGCGCAGAGCCCGATGTGGGGCTTGAACTCATGAACTGTGAGATCATGACCTGAGCCGAAATAACCAACTTAGCCACCCAGGAACCTCTGGCTATTGCCAGTTCTATGTTGACTCTTTATTTCAGGCAGTCTCAACCTCAGCACTCTTGACATATGGGGCCGGATAATTCTTTGTTGAGGGTGCTGTCCTGTGCATTGTAAGAAATACTAGCTTTTTTTGGCCTCTACCCTCTGGATGCCAGGAGCAACACCCAGTTGTAATAACCAAAAATGCCTCCAGACATTGCCTATTGTTCTTGAGAGGGCAACCCCTCATCCCCCAATTGAGAACCATTGTTTTGTTTCCTTACGTAAATTAGACTAATTGTGTGCTGACAGGCTAGACTTTTGATAGCAGTTTGTAAGTGCCCCAGTTTTCTCGATACTGGTGAATTCTTGGACCCTGAGGTGGTGTATTCACAGATAGATGGCCTCACCCTATATGTTCTTTTATTTTCTCTAGATCTTCAAATTTCCTCTGGAGCTTCCTTCCCTCCTGTATTACAATTGTCTTCCTAACCCAGCTCCCTTTCAAGTTTGAATTTCATGTGTGTTTCTTCCTGGTCTGCTGTGGCTGAAGAAACCTAGCAGCTCATGATTTTATGTTTCAGTTTCCACAGAAGGTCTGGAATTCTGGCCACTGGTTGCTGCCTTAACCATCACCTCTACCTAATGGGAATATGATAAATGAAATGAGGAAGGTGGTTAACAAAGCTCAGTTTGGCTACATTCAGAGGCTTCTGTCACAAGATTAAGGAAGTGTCTGTGTGGGAATGAGTTAACAGGGTGAAATCCCTCCTCCTTTGCTTGTAAAATGTACCTTGGCTAGTTGGATAGTAATAGATATTGATATTCCATTAGTGTGACCAGGACATTGTACTGGTCAGGGGAAAAGCTTTAAGGTACGTTTGTATGTGAAGTCCTTTCCCCCTCTACCCATTAGATTTCTGTCCTAATCTTGCCACATTTATTTTCTTATGTAATTATCTGTCGACCTTTTATTTACCTTCACTGTTTGGCTGCAGTAATAGTGCAGAGCATCATCTAGTGGCTTAAGTAATGTAGAAATATTGCTGGCTTGTATGCTGGCTATGTCTCCCCAAGGCAGCAGCCTTCTTATAAGTCACAGCCCTATGCCAACCCTCCACCCTTCCTTCCGCCCTTTGTGCCTTTTTTTTTTTTTTAAGTTTGAAATTACGTTTAGAGAGCCAGCATTTTGTGCTATGGGGTTCTGTGGCTGAGCAGTGCTAGATGAGCTATATTTTCCAGGCTGCTACACACAATTACCCTTAATTTTGAAGCGTAATGCATTTCAAAATATTTTTTTTTTCTGTTTTCAGGCTCTTTAATCCAAATGCAGAGCCACAGCTGGCTTTGCCCGTGGCCCTGAAAAGGCATGTGGCTTGGGAGGTAGAGCTAGTGGAAGGACTTTGGTTAGATTGCGTATTTTTGGCCGAGTGAAGAGTGAATTCCAATCACACTCAGTAAGGCTGGTTTTTACTTGACTCCTGACCACCTTCGCCCCTTGCCCCGCCTCACCGTTTTTAGAGCATTTTTAGAGTAGACCCTGTGCCCCAGTTATTCCAATTGTGGGCCACTCTGTGGGAAGTGACTGAGTACTCAAAAATTTAGGTTTGGGGGAAGGGGTTGATTCTATCATACACTTAATAGTAAGCATGTGTTGTGTATGTATGTGTGAGAGAGAAAGACACACACACATACACATACATTTATGCAGCTCTCTTAATAATGAAAGGTCTTAGAAGCAAAGACACTTACTATATCAGCTGCTAAATCTTATTTTCTTCAGTGCTTGTCATATTTACAGCAAGTCAGTACAAATTTTGTTAAATCAGAACCTTTATCAAGGAATGAATGTTTCCATCATTTTTGGACTTACTCTACTGCCACGAAGTGACTTCAACTCATTAGAACTATTTTCTCAGTTACTATCCATTCTTCAGTGGAGAGTTTTGGGAAACATTTGCCTGGGTTTATATGAGAGAAGCACAATAAAGATTTATTTATTAATTGTAGTATACTTTAAAAAATAAATGTGTGGCTTACACTTAAATGCATATAAATGTTTTCACATTGAAATATTGCTACACTTATAGCACCCACCATAACACATTATTTACATTATTCGTTCATTCATTCATTCGTTTATTCAGCAACCGTTTTAATTGCATTTCATGTTCTGAGGTCAAGGCACTTCTTGGATATTGTAAGATCCACTTCATATGAGCCGTATGGGAAGAGGGGCTGTGTGGAACACAGACCCATTAGCAGATAGTCATAATGGAGTCTGATAAATGTATGTGTAGAGTGTTTGCAGATCACAGAGGAAAGAGTTCACAATAAAGTAACTTTGAGAAAGATCTGGAAAGCTGAGTATTAAAAGAAAAAAAAACACATGATATGTCCAAGGAATACATCAATCAGGGTAGTCAGGAGAAAGTCTGGAAGAGGCCTTTTGTCAACTCTTCTGGGAGCTGGGCATTTAGGTTGAATGGAAAGGAAAAACAAAGGATTTTAGGCAAGGAAAAGACACAATTGGAATTTGATGAGAAATATAACTGCTAGGGCACCCAGGGAAGGTAGATGAGAGGGGGCAGCAGGAAGGAGGTACCAAGGACAGACGGAAGCTGTAAGCTTCTTCCTTCTGCGGCTACCCAGAAAAACATGCAGTCTTAGGCAAATGAATAAATAAGTAAAGCAGCATGCTTGTGGTGTAAATGCAACCTGGAAACAGGTCTCTCTACCCTACCTTCTAGTCTGAGTAGTGGGCCATCCTCTTCCTTTAAGGAAACAATTTCCAGAGACAACCCCCCACCCCCAACCAACGGCTGGATGGAAGTTGGAGAGAAAGGATATTGACATTGATGAAAACAAAACAAAACAAAACAAAACAAAACAAAACAAAACAAAACAAAACAAAACTTAGTGACTGATTAGATTTGGAGAGAAGGGAAAAAGTAGGAGCCTTTGAGATTTAAAGCTAAATAAATAAATACTTGCTGACTGAGGATTCAGGTATCTTTTTTACTTTATCAGCTGAATGACTTGGTGTAAGTTAATTATCATTCTCAGCCTCAGTTTTCGTATCTGAAAGGGGAGGTAATCTAAGTCCCTATCTCTTGGAGCTGCTGAGGTAATTAAATGTAATGATTGTAAAGTAGGGTACCCCAGAAGCAGTGCATTGGATTTGCTGCTGTTACTGATGTTATTATTACTAATTCAAATAGTTACTATTCAGGTTTTTTATTCAAATATCTTGCTAAAATCCATTAAAGACATACATTTATTATTTCATCTTCTCTATGAGTTGTAAGTAGCCCAGGGAATTCTTGTTAAGGTCCTGGCTAGACTGTTAGTTTGATTTATGTCTCTTTTGCTCAAGAACACAGAGAGGTAAGCTGCTGAAATACAGGTCAGGGGAAATTACGATCAATTGTGAATGAAAAGAACTGACCTAATGAATCCTGTTAGCAACTTGAGGTCCTCAAGTAAAAGCTCTTGTAAATAGATCTCTTTCTCCCATTCACTTGGAACTAACGTGGGGTTTTGCTGTGTTATTTTATTATTATTTTGCTTCATGTAGAGAGAATGGAGGTTGCTAATTGGGACTCTTCCCCTTTTCTTGATTCCAGTTTTCTGGGGGGGGGGGATGTTTGCACTTGCCCAGTGTGGACAGGAGCCCAGTGAGAAACGCCCCACTTAGTGGAGTACTGGTGGAAGAGCAAACGGCAGGAATTTAATTCAGTTGAACTGGGTTTCATCGGTTGTGTTGCCTATTAAGGAAATTCAGTGGTTCCAATAACACTTTGTAAACGTCTCTTTTTGAATCATTTGGAACATTCCAGTAAGTAGGGACCTATTAATGTTCAATGGCAGGTGGGTGGTAGTAAAGTGTTAATCTTTCTTCTTTGATCTGAACCTGTCAACCTGATTAGGAAATACTCTGGGGATTAAAACAGAAAAATAAAAGTAGGATGACTACAGTCCTGAGTGTGACCCAGCATCGATCTGTTGGCCCAGAGTAATGAAGCATGCCAACTCTCCCTTTCAAAAGTGTCTCAGGTTGGACAATTCATTTTATGGCCACCTAAGTAGAAGCCACCTGTTTCCATTTCTGTTTATTTTTTCTGGCTTTTGCTAGTTGTTTGGGTGACTTTTCTGCTTTATGTGCCTCCAGGAAGGCAACAACTGGCTTACAGACGCACCAGCTCATTAAGGAGTAGCACATGTACCTGTCACTTGGTAATGGCCTTCACGAAGTGGATTGAAAAAAAAAAACAACCTCAATGCAGACGCTAAACTGCCATGACGTAGAAGTGTGCAAGAGAACTGTGCGAAATGGAAACTGCTTCTCTAAACTTGTGCTTCGAAAGAGTGTGGCTTCCCCACCTCCCGTTGCTGTAGTTGTAGAAGTCACTCATATCTCCTCTAGATGCAAATCTCGTTTGGTATGTGACAAATCGCACCCTATTCTCAGTGTAAAATAAAATTTCCAGTCCCTATCTCTTCTCCCAAGAGGGTGATAAGTATGGATGATTCAGCTGCTGGGTTGTCACCTGTGTAGCAATACCTCTACACTGTGTATTAGGATTGGTGTGTAACTTGAAGTAGGATCCAATGTTAAATAAATGTTTAAAGACCCATAAAGAGATTTATGTAGTGAAACACAGATTTATAGTAAATCACTGGAGAATTACATTCAGAGCAAACTGCGTATCAGTTTAACTATGATTCAGACACCTTGATTTGCCCTGTACCCATTTTATGGGTGATGAAGTTTGTCTGTTAGAGAGGCTGGCTGCCCAGCATCATGCAGATCCAAATTCAGCGCTCTTTTCTGCAGCACACCAAATGCTAACTTTCCTGCTGCCAAGTCTCCATCAATTTGTCAAATTCATTTTTGCCTCAGTTGAACCTGTTACGTTGGGATGTTGTGTTGAGTGGCCATGCTACTTGGTGAAGGGTGGAGAACAATTTGCCATGAGACCTAGTGCCAGAACACAGGTGGCAGACTGTTCATCACCTGACCCAAGGGCTGACTGCAAGCAAGATGGCAGAAAGAAGAGGACGGTAGTAGTGGATTCACTTATATTCCCGTGAGACATGATTCTGCTGTCATAGAAGTTGTGACTTTAAAAAAAAACTTTTTTTAATGTTTATTTGTTTTTGGAGAGACAGAGACAGAATGGGAGTGGGTTGGGGGCAGAGAGAGAGGGAGACACAGAATGCGAAGCAGGCTCCAGGCTCCGAGCTGTCAGCACAGAGCCTGATGCGGGGCTTGAACTCACGAGTTGCAAGATCATGACCTGAGCCGAAGTCGGATGCTCAACCGACTGAGCCACCCAGGCATCCCAGAGGTTGTGACTTTTGATGACTTGTTTAGAGCCATTTTAAATCTTTGAATATGCTACTAACAATTCTGGCATATGAAAGTGTCATGAAGCAGTCTGAGAATCGACTCTTGGAGCTGATCATGATAAGGCACATGAAGGGGTACAAAAATATAAGAAGTCATCATGAAAATCCCCAAGTTTGTTTTTATTTCAAAATACATATTTTAGACAGCGAACAGGCCTTAGGGTAATCGTTCATAACCAGATCAATGCAAGGCCCAGAGAAATGACATAATAGGAGTTGTAACATTGAGTTTCACTCTTCCCTCAAACTCTGGCAATTGCGTTATGTAGAGTTGGGCTCATCCATTAGTTTTTTGTTTTTTGTTTTTAATTTTTTTAATGTTTGTTTATTTTTGAGAGAGACAGACAGAGTGTGAGTGGGGGAGGAGCAGAGAGAGGGAGACACAGAAGCCAAAGCAGGCTCCAGGCTATGAGCTGTCTGCACAGATCTCGACGTGGGACTCGAACCCATGAGACGTGAGATCATGACCTGAGCCGAAGTCAGATGCTTAACTGACTGAGCCACGCAAGCACCCCGGGACTTATCTATTTGAAGTGAGAAGTGCCAAAGAAGGTATCTAGTATCATATACAGGGAAGGGACACTACCACAGGACTTTAGTCTTCAGGGTACCAGAGACATTGGAACCCCTTATTTTTAGGAGAAGGATCATAGTATATTTGATGGTTACTATGGGTCTGATTTTGCCTCCAGTGTTTTCCTTTTAAAATACTTTTTAATGCATTTGTTTACCCACAAATATTTATTGAGGACCTGCCAAGTACGATGGGGTCTACTATGTGATACATAAACAGTGGTGAGTCTTTTTCCTACAAAAAATAGCAGACCTATTGCTGCTTTTAGGCTGCCTAGACACTCAATAGCAGAAGAAAGGTGCATTGATCAAAGGATCACACAAATAAATGTGACATTTAAGGTCCTGATGCTGAAGGGCTGGGGAGGAAAGACACTGTTGCTAGAAGGGCCCCTGGCAGGGGATTAATGTTGTCAGAGAGGGCTGGGAAGAGGAGAATGGACTTTATTGGAAAAAGAGGAGTCTGTGCAGATGACTAGCATATGTGAAGAGCAGACACGGACGTTGAAGGAACAGGAGACCACAGTGCCCAGAGCAGGGAGCACTCCAGGCCTGGAGTAGACTGGGGAGGAGGGCTCCTCGGGATCAGGGGTTTGGGTCTTTATCAGAAGAGTGGTGGGAAGTCACTGGAGTGTTTTACCCAAGGGAGTGATGTGATCAGATTTATGCATTGCAAAGATCTTCCTGGTTATAGTAAGTTTTACATTATTTAAAGTTGGTCACAATGTGGATGCACTCTTACTATTTATTTATTTATTTATTTATTTATTTATTTATTTATTTATTTATTTATTATGTTTATTTATTTTTGAGAGTGAGAGAGTGGGGGAGGGACAAAGAGAGAGGGAGGCAGAATCTAAAGCAGGCTCCAGAGCCCGACTAGGGGCTTGAACCCACAAACTGTGAGATCATGACCTGAGCCGAAGTCGGATGTTTAACTGACTTGGCCACCCAGGTGCCTCACTACTTTTAGAATCTAACCATTTCTAAAAGAATCAATGTAGTCACTAGTGTCTCCTTCAAATTTTAAGCAGCAGTTTAACCAAATGATTTAACATGGATGTTGCACAGTGCCTCGTTCTGTGGTTCTCAGCCTTCAAAATGCCTAAGACTCACTGGGAACAAGAAACTGCATTTTAGCAGGTTTCTCAGTTGATTCTGATGCCGGTGGTCCCGACTCCACTTTGAGAAGCATTGTCCCCAAAAGTGCTAAGGAGTGAAAAAAGAATATAAACCTTTTGGTAAAACATTGTGAGGCTGCCAATAGAGGAGGGAGCCTCTTTACTGTCGGAGTTTTAACTTGGACCCGTTCTCCTGATACTGGAGGGATTTTCTTCTAGTGCACCTGAAATGGATTCTAAATCCTTTGAGTTTCTTCTAATTTATTTCCTAATCCTTTCATATGCAGCTGTTTTCTCAGATCTGTGGCTTATTCCCTCTGTGTCTCTGATATTTTACTTTACATTGTGTTGCCATTTAATAAGAATCTTTTTTATGTAAGTCCCAAATGAGGTTATAAGGCAGGGAGGCAGGGGGCAGTAGGGGAGGCCGGCCAGATGAAGAGGGGGCTCAGAAGCCCCTGCTTGGCTTTGCTTACTTTGCCCTCTACAGCACCAGACTGAGAGCCTTCTGCCAAGGTGAGACCAGTCTATAGTTACCATAAAAGGGGATTGTTTTCGGCTGTTCCCCAGAGAGTAGGAGAGGCCAAAATTCTGGCTCAGGTGAAATCGGGCTGAAATGAATATTAAGGACAGACTTAGAGCAGAAAAGAAGTCACAGAACACATCAGACAATTCAGCGGGTGCTCAGAGAGTAAAGTGCCCTGGACCCACATCTCCCTCTGGTCCACATGACACAACTCAGTGGTCACCACCTTGGGGAACCTTCTTGATTTCCTGGTATCCCCTCCTAGGACACGTTCGGTGCTTCTCTGTGCTGAGTAGATTGGAGGTCATGAAGGTACATATTCCCAGTGCTTAGCCCATAAGAGCCACTCTGTGGTATGTTTTCAGAGAGAAGCACAATTATGTATGCAGATGAGCACTGTGTCCTACAGTCCTTTTGGGAAGAGCCCTTTCAAATGCCTTCTTTGTCCCTGAGTATGGAGCCCAAGGACACGTGGTTCGGGGATGTAACTCTCATTGTACTCATTTTTTCTGAAGACCACTGCTGCTGGAGGTCACTGTGATTGAGGCCTGGGCCAGACCAGATGTCAGATGTGGGGAGACAAATGGCCACTGGCTTTGCAATGCCCTAATCCTGTGGTGGCCCTGGTTACTGCTTTGCTGTCATTCCACTGTGCCCAAGTGTACCTTGGATGTAATGAACTTTCCAGAGGAGGAAACCAATGTTTTGTCATTTGCGTTATTGTCTGCGGAAGTATTTATACCTCATGTAGGTATTTATAATTCTCTCCTCATCACTGAAAAGCCTGTGGGGCATAGATATTAGAGACCATAACTTGTAAGAATGTAGAAAACATTTCTTGGCTTCAACCCCGAAATTTCTATCCTCTTTGTGCCTTCATCCCCACAGTTCAGCCAATGTTGAAGCTTGAGAGTTTTTTTCTCTTTTCCTTCCTCTTTAGTGCCTGTGGACGACCAGGCATTCGTGACATACACTGGGGGTTGGGATCCCTACCACATATGTGGTTACCCACATTTCATTTAGTACATTCTGAGAGCACCGTGGCCTTGATAATTTATGTTTCTGCACTCTAATTGCACATTATTTTTCTAGCAGCTATCAAAGGTTTCAGCTAGCAATTGAAACTTGATAAGTGTCATGGCTCTTCATTGCTGGAATGATTAATCCTGATGTTCAAGACCTGAGCCAAGCCCATTTCTTTTAAGACAAATAGCACACACACAGTAAACCTCAAACTTAAGTGTTCCGAGTTCACTCTGAAAGTAGAGCACATTCAGGCCTCTGGAACCGCATTCTCAGAACTTCCACAGCCCCTTTCTCCCTTGATAAAATGAGCAAACCAGTCTTCACTCTCCCAGTGTGGGGATTCTGCCAGTTGCTGGGTCTGTGTATTTCAATTATATATTCTGGAGCTGGAGACTAACCATGGGATGGGCTCTGTGACCCACTGGATAGACTGTGAGATGGCTCTGAGCTAAGAAACTCCATTGATCACCTGAACTCCATTTAGCACCTTCTCTGATTGGTGGGCCACCAGTGACATTTTGGATCTCCTGGAATTAGTGACAATTCAGAGCTGGTGCCTGGTAGTCCCTCGAAGGTCTGATTATTTCCTTTTCCCTAATTTACATTCCCCCTAGTGAAAGGCTGTAGGTCCCTTTGGAGGAAGGCTGGGAGAAAGATTAATAGTATGAATTTTTGGCGATCTACCAAAAGGGGATCCAGTCTCGCCTTCATTTAAGGGGTTCTGGGCCTATAAATTGGTTTAAGCATGGGAATTGGTGGAGAGGCCATGACTTTTTATGATTCAGGTTAGACTTTTGTCCCCTTGACTCACATCTTCTCTGCTTCTATAGATTAAGTAAGAATTTTGTAGGCTTTCTATCTTTTTCACTTGTAGTTGACACCAGGAGTCTCTGTGAATCCAACTATTCTGATTGGTCTTTGACACTGCTGTCCATATGGTAACCACGCTGCCCTAGAAAGTACTTAGAGTCTTTGACTGGCTGAAGGGCTGACCTGCCTGCTCCTGTAGACACTTCACTGAACTGGCTTGGGGAAGCAACACAGGCAAGAGCTTCGCAGCCACAATGATCGAAGTTGAAATTACTCATCATCTCCTTGCTATGGGCAAATTCATTAAGCTCTCGTGACTCCTGTTCCCTCCTGTATAAGTGGAAATGGTGCTCATGTGTTGTCACAATAAAATGAAAAATGTCCCCAAGGAATGGAGTTCTTTGGGCTCCAGCAGGTGTGAAGTAGATGTGAATGGGTGTACACGTTTTAACCTCTTCTCCAAAATTGTGCGTTTAAGCCTGTTGGTTGGATGGAAAGGATGGAGTTAGGAGTCACAAATGGACTTACAGGATGCACTGTTTGTGGTTAGCTTCCCATACTCTTCAGGTTTGCTGAAGTCCCTCAAGTACGGGCTCGATTTTAACTGTTGTAGGAAAAAGTGCCATTTTGTTAAAAATAAGTAATGCCTACAAAAGAATTTCACATTTCCTGTCCTCTGCATTAGGACTTAAATTTCAAGTTTACTATGTTTTCAAGAACCAGTGTTTGATTCCTGGGTCTTATTTTTCTGTCTTTAGAGAAATAAAGTCTGTATGGGACAGGTGACCTTCTTAGTACTTAGCTGATGCTGTGGAAAGTCTTGTTTGTGGACCCTGTTTGTGGACTTCATTAATTGACTCATTCTTCAAACACTCAATGCCAGGGAAGTGTGATACACAGGGAGTGACTTGGCTTCCTCCAGGGGACACCCATAATACAGGGTGGCTAATACCCCCACGTAGGCACTGACCACTGTCACTGTTGGCCAAAGGCCTGCTTTATGGAAGATGTACATGGTGAGCTCCGCGGCTCTGATGGTCCAGGCATGGAATTTGGGATCAAGAGGCCATGGTCTTGGTTCCATGGCTGCTAGGACTATAATCTGTGGCCTCCCTTGGTTGCCTCAGTTTTCTTAGTTATACTGTGGAGGGAGGCTGCTAGATACGATGGATCAATCCCAAGCAAAAAACCGTGGAGCAGCTGCTTCAGAATCATCTCAGCAGTTAACAAAATTAAAATCTGGGCCCTCAACCTCAGAATTTCTGATTCTGGGCAGGTTCTGGGATTTGTATTTATACAAGGACTCCCTGCCCTGGCTGATTTTCATATGAAGCATCCTTTGGAAGGCCCTGGATGACTTCCAGCTTCCCCTTCTTCCCTATAGCTCCACTCCTCATCTTTACAACCTAACACCCTCTTAAATATCTCCTTCAGAGGGCCTTTTTGACCTCTGACTGATTGGCTCTTTATAGGGAATTAGGCCTTGCCTCCGTGGAAAAAACAAAACAAACAAAACCCAAAAAACTTTAACAAGACTCATCACTGTGTACTTGTGTATGTTTTTGTCTCCCATATTGGCTCTGGAGCTTCTGAACGTTATGATGGCACTGTGTTGGCCATTGCATCTTCTGTGTTCTGCCCACTGCTTGGCATGGAGAATATGCCTAAAGGGGGGTGTTCACAGGACAAGATGGGAGAGTGGGAAAACCGTAGAGTGGCTCCTTTCACTGCCTGTTAACACTCCTTGAAGAGGTTTCGTGGATGTTTCCAAAAAATCACTCCAGCATCTTTGGGATTACCCATTGAATTGCTTAATTTGCGTCGGCTCTGGCACCCAAATATCTGCCTGTTACAGAGGAGCCTGCATCCCTCCTTTAGCCTCAAGACCCCAGGATGGACGTGGGATTGCTGAAAGAAGCGGGGACAAGGAGACACGTTGGAAACTGACAGCTTAAACTCAGGTGTTTTGCAAACACAGGGACTTCCGAGATATTAGTTGGCATTCGCCTCTCTTTACCTCCTCCCTTCCCCAGTTGAAAAAGACAACCCACGATACGTGGGCCCCAATTCTCCTGAGGACAGAATGGAGTCACACTGAGAAAAGGGAAGTTGGTTTCCTGGTCGCCCTCCCACTCAGGAGTTCTGGGTGGCGCCATCCCACACTATTTGCATCACTGAACTATACACATTGCCAAGTCTGCATCTTAAATTTAAACATTTGGATGCTGGTAAAGAAAGCCTGAGGGAAAAGGTAACATTTCACCCTAAGCGGTGCGTAAGCACTGTACATCGTATGTTTTACTTCTGCTTTTGGATTAAGGACAGAACGTTAATTAAAAAGTAAAAAAGCTCATTTTCTGAGCAGCAATTAATTTGTGTTCGCTCTGCTTTTCATCTGTCGAGCCTTTGAATTTTTGAAAACATAAAGGCTGTAAAAGATCTCCTAGGGGTCTTTCCAATGTGCATTCCCATCTGATTGTTTTGATCTTTAGGCTACATATTGACTTGGAAAAGGAACCAGTGTTATAAGAAGAAATGTCATTGCAAGGATCTGGTTTCTGATTGTCCTTTGGATGGTGCAGAGGTGATAGGGCTCCAAGCATATGCTCTTGTTGTTTATTGGTTCTGCCCAGTCCCCGTCCAGAGTCCAGTGTTCCGTTTAGTCAAAACCACTAAGAAGCAACATAACTGGATTCATTAGCCTGAGTTCTGAACGCTCCTCTGAAGAGTTATTTTTGTATCATACAATTTTAATTTTTGGGGACAGGCTGTACCACTTTCCAGGTGCCAAAAGTGATCACTCAGATTTTTTTATTAGGTACTATTTTAGCTTCAAAAATATTTTATTTTTTATGGACTGCTTTGTGCCTTTGACCCAGTTCTCTTTTCCCTGGGATGTGTGCCCTAAGAGGATGACGTTTATGTTAACAATACCTGGAATATTAATTCCTTTCAAATGAAATCACTGTCCCCATCCTCCTTCAACACACACACACACACACACACACACACACACACACACACACAGCTTCCCAAACATGCATCCTTCATACTGGTAAAATGTGTTTAGAGTACATATGGGGAAAACTGGTTTTTCTCCCTTTTGCAGCAGGAGGAGGAATGTACAGAAGTCTTGTGAGAGGTAGCTGGAGTAATTGAGGGCCCCCAATTGGCAGACCTGGACCCTGTTGTCTGTAGTGTTCCTTGTGGAGGGATTTTCATACTCATGGTGGCCGTGCCGTGAAGGACCACAGACAGACCCTGTAGAAACAAGAGAGTGTGCCGTTTGCAGAAGTGAGCTGTCAGCAGCCATCTCCTCTAACTGTAATTTGCTACAGCCTAGAAATGAACAAGTGACAGCTATTAAAAGGGCTTTAGAATAATTGCAGGTAAGAGTGAAGATATTATAGAAAAGGCATTTTATGCCACTTATACTTGTTTTCTACTCAGGAAAGGGTTGAAAATATTTGCAGGCCATAACATGTTTACAAAACAAAATAGAATCCTTGGTCATTTTATTTATGACTAGTCTACAGTGTTCTTTATGGCTTCTTTCCTCTTTTCTTTTCTTTTTTTTTCTTCCATGTCCTAGTGGCTTTGGTTTAGCTGACATCTGAAGGAGGGCGGTATCACGTTGGAGGGAGCCGTGACACATTCTCAGCATTGGTCGCTGCCAAGGGGGTGAGGTGACTGGGGGTTATTTCATCCGAGATGTCAAAGTTCCTCACCATGTGCTTTTCCTAGGGGAAGGGGGTGGAGCAGGGGCTCTTGTTCTTGGCTGGGTGCCATCATGCTGTCATGTGCTTTTTGTGAATTTTGGTTTTAGAGTTTGAAGAAGCCTTTGCCCAAAATATACCTTAAAAACGTCTCCCCACCTCCCAGCTAATGTAGCACATCCTAGAGATGCCCCCCCCCTTTTTTTCTGTAAATTGAACTGCAGTGGTTGTTCATTTTCACAAACCATTTTGTTCCAAGTAAGTATACATTTGCTTGACAGAAAAAGAGTTGAAATATCTGAACTTAAGCGAGAATTCCAAGTGCCATTCTTGCCTTGGAAAGTCACAGAGTCAGCTCCATGCCCTTTGTCATCTGTGATTTCCAGCAGTGAAATGATTTGAATCTAGTTTCTAAAGAGGACCCCTTTGATCCTCTGAACCATGATCCTTCCTTGGGGGAATCAAGTTAGCCTTGGGAAGTTCAGTTTGTGATTTTTCAGGAGAGAAGATACAGGATATTTTACTGCAAAGACGTTGGGCATTCTAAGTTAATGTTTCCCTGCCTATGATATTGAGGAGTTAGATACTAATGCGTGCCATGCAGAGGGATTTGTGTATGGTATGTTATTTATTTCTCACAGAGTTAACCACTATTAATAATCTTATTGTATAGATAAGAAAACTCAAAGCTTAGAGAGGGCGAATCACTTGTTCAAAGTCAGAGCCAAACAGAACGATGGACTGATCTTAGGTCAATGAGAATAGTTAACATCAAAGAAGACTCTGGAGAAGAGATCCTTTTGTTAGGAGACTTAACAGGCCTGTGGAGCAAATATTTATTGAGAGCTTAAAATGTGTGCTGAACTGCTAGGCACCAGAGACCCAGAGAGCTGCCTGAAGAAGACTCTTGTGAATTTAGGGTCTGGTAGCCTCACCGCAGGAGGGAACTCCCATAGGACTTTCCTGGGGAGATTCTCCTCATGTATTAGCATGTGAAGTGCTGAACAGCCTGCAGTCAGAAACCTGTTTTCTTTGTAATATTTTTGGTTTTCGAACTCAGTTAACCATAGGTTCCCTTTTTCTCCAATAAAACATAGTACATTTTGCAGAACCAATATTCTGTGCAGCACATGTTTGGGACCTAACCTAATCCTTTTAAACTCATTTTTACACACGTGAGAAATCTGAGGTCCATGATGACTTGGCCAAGGTCAAAAGTAGTTGTTGGCAAAGTTTGTGTCAGTCACCCATTCATTCAATAAGTATGTATCCAGTGCCTCCCAGGGTGATTTGGGGTATAGCAGTGAACAAATGAACAAGACAAATATACATGAAGGCAAAGCAATAATTTTAAATAACAGTAAATCTATGAAAATTGGAAATTTTTACTTTTTCAGCATTCTTTTCAAGACAGGAAGCTTGCCTTTTTCATCTTTGTTTCCCTAGTTTCTAGCAAAGGGCAGGAATGCACTTTCAATAAATAGTTGTTGAAGAAATAAATGAGCTGTTGATGATTTGGGGCCTTTCCTATTATGTAACAAAACATTCAATTAAAAAAATAGCAATTGCTGATAGTTTTGGGGTGTTTTACTCTTTGGGAAATTAAAAATGAAATGGTCTGGGAAGTCCACAGATTGAAGTAGGTTTATTGATCACCCTGCTGAGAAGCCACAGTTCTGAACAGTACTGACTTTAGACAGTCATTAGAAGGCAGGTACCTTATGTGAGAAGTTGTGTTTCCAAATCATCTCTACAGGTTTCTCAGTGTTGGTAAATTGTTTCATTGCATAGAATTTTCAGACCACATCTGTTTCTTGATTCCTGGGCTTTTGGCCATGTTGCTAAAGTGCCAGAATTTCTAAGGCTCTACCCACATTGCTAATATCAATAGATTCTTGAGGAGTATATAGTTTGTTCAGATGCAACAGACGTGGGACAGAGAATCTTATTAGATGGCCAGTTCTTCATGGCTTGAATTAGAGGGGACCTGGGAATACTGGGCAATCTGGTGATTTTTCTGAACTGTGATCTTCTAGATCTCTGCTCACGAATATTGAAAAGGACTAACGGAAAGATGTATTATATGTGAAGCATATGAAAAATGGCTGACATCAGTACAGTACGAGGGTCTATGAGTCCATTGGCCTAGAGGTTCTGGTCAACAAAGCAAATAGCCTTTCTGCTTGCATTATCTCCTTCTCTTAAGGAATTTGTGGCTGAGGAAGACCATTCTGCTGTGGAGGAAATGATGATCTAACACTGGCATGTTCATGTCTCTTTACAGTTTGCCTTGTTGTCCCAGGAAGGGAGGGGGGAGTGCCATGATGGACCTTGTTCTGCATTCCTCAGAGTGGGAACTCCCTGCCCCCGAGAGACCTCCACCCATGAGGTTCACTCAGCAGGGCCCGCAGGACGTACGCAGCCAACACATCACCCTAAGCAGATCATTTAAGAGGGCATTTCAGAGAAGGGCATTTTAGTGGTTAGAAATGCAGCCTTTGGGAGCCTGTGTGGCTCAGTCGATTATGCGTCTGACTTTGGCCTCAAGGTTCCTGAGTTTGAGCCCTGCATCCAGCTCTCTGCTGTCCGAACAGAGCCTGCTTCGGATCCCGTATTTCCCTCTCTCTCTGCCCCTCCGCTGCTCGCAATCTCTCTCTTTCCTAAAAATAAATAAACTTAAAGAAAAAAAAAGAAATATCTTAATTTCAGAGAAGGGCATTTTAATGGTTAGAAATGCAGCCTTTCTGGTAGAGAGTACTTACAATTTAAAAGAAGAGAAAGGGAAAAATGAATCTGACACCGTCTGTCAAATTCATTTCTAGGTTTCTCATGGAAATCTAGGTTTCCCCAAGAGGGTATTTCCCTGAGAAGGAATTATTTCATTCTACGTGGCTCTGTGCATCACAGCAAAAATCAGACATCTGTTTCTGGGGAAAAGAGGCAAAGAGGAATTGGGATAGGTATTTGAGAAATAAAATAAAATGGAAAGCTGCAGGTTTTATTTAGCCTCAGAAGTGAAAGCAGAGCTTTTAGAAGTTAGGTAAAGAGATACAGGCTTGATAGTATCTGTAGGAGTTTACTGTAGGCTGTAAGAGGAATGTCTGACTCCAACGAGCAATGAAATGGTGGTAAATGGTATTGAACGGAAACGGTGGATCTTTTAACCTTCCATATTTTAAGTAAATAATCTGTAATGTAGAAGACATTGGTGCATGGCAAAGAGCATGATACCTGGGGCTGGAAAGAGCCAGGCCTGAATCCCACCTTTTCCACTTATAGATGTGAGAACTTAAGTAAGCTGTGTGGTGGTTTTGATTTAGTAATTTTCTCATCTGTAAAATGAGGATTATAATACAGAACTCCAGAAGATGCTATGTGGTGCTTAGCAGGCCTGGCATGTGAGGAGTGCCCAGTAAGTAAATGGTAGCTTTGATTATGAACTCTACATAGAAAAATACCTACCTAGTGTCCACCACACCTGGAGAGGAGCTCTGAAATGCCCTCTGGAGGTGCTTCCAAACCTTGTGACTTGATTTAGTGTGGCATCATGCTTGCCTGATTTTTTTTTATTTCCAAAGAAATCTTATATTTATTTATTACCCTGTAAAAAATAAGACTTTTTGGAATTTGCACAATCCATTAACTAATTCTAAAACCCCTTTCCTAAATAGGAAGGCAGGCGTTGCCCTGCTCCATCTGCCTGTTTGTGCACCTGTTTAAGCATTTTAAAATCCAGCAAAACATTTAAAATCATGGAAGCCAATTGCTTCATGACTAAACAAAATTCCCTAAAAGTGTTGTATATTCCTGCCAATAGCAGAATCTTCCAAAAGAAGTAGGAAAACCATCTGACCTTCTTTATTAATGCTGTTGATGTGTTGAGACTTGTACCAGGTCCCTTAGGCCAAAAGGAAGCACAGATCTGGGGGTGGGGGGGGGGGAATTGGATGAATTAAGCCAATAAAATCTGATCTCTTGGCCAGAGATATGTAAATTCTTTGTCTCAATTAACAGAAATAAGACTGTCAGTCTGGAAAAGACTTTGGTAATAATGCAAACTCATTGCCTTATTGAATTTATTTCTCTGGATGCTGTACATGTAATTGGTAATCAATAGGTATTGTTTGCTTGCCGTGTGAAATAGTTTCAAGTTGGGCTAAGGAAGAGTCTGTGGTGTTGAAATAGAGGAAAGCTAATTTTCTTATGCTGGGATTGGCTTTAATCTTATTAGCCAGATGTTCTAACCATTAAAGCTAACCAGTCAGATGAAGCCACAAAATCTCAGTTGCACAATGTAATTGGATTGTGAACTGCATTCTTTAAAGGTCATCATTTGTATGGGACAGAAGCACCTCTTGTCTGCATTTTGGGAGCACAGGTTGGCTCCCTGGTCTCATTCAGGTCAGAAACACTGCTGGCATTCACTTTGGACCTCAGCTCCTTGTGGTTAAATCACTGCATTTGTCACCTCCAAGCACAGGGGCCAATTTTGGCCAATGAAAGTGGTTAACCCTTCTGCCTGGCTCTCTCCTGCTGCTGTTTATGAGGCATGGCCCTTTCATCTGTGCCTGTTGGAAGAGCGTTCAGAAAAATCCATTGCAGCTCCCAATTTTGATAAAGCCTTTAATTTTCCATCCTTTCCCTTGGCAGCTTCATCCGTTTGCTGCAAATTCAACTCTGAAGAAGCCAGGGTTGAATTGAGGTGGCAGTTTCAGAACTGCCTGGAGTTTAGGAGGTGTGATTATATTAGAGAATCTCCAGCCTGGAGTTTGCTTGGCATTGAAATCTGAAGGCTTATACTATCCTCACAGGGAAAGATTTATGGTACCTGGGGAGAGAGGACCGTGGCCCAAATGAAGTGTGATATTTTGATAAGGTGCTTGGCAAGGTTGCTGGATATAGAGCAGAGTAGGTCTCCAATGAGTACAGGCAATCCTGAACCCTCTTGGCTGATCATTACAAAATGCGTGTCCACTAGGAGATGAGAAAATGTGTGGTGGGCAATATAGAAAGAGTACAGTTGGCTAAAATAAGCAAATAGGGAAAAGAAGCCATTTGAGAGAAAACTTGGCGCATATTTGGTATTTGTGTCTGTTTTTCTCTTGAAATGGGCTGATGTGTTGGCAAGACGTTTCTGGCTGTTGTCAGAACATCTGTGCTCCTTTGCAGAAGACTCAGGGTTCTAAAGTGTTTGGTGGAAACTATGTAACTGCCACTCTGTCTCCTCATTAAGGAGTTAAGCCTCTACTGCTCCCAGTGTGATTTTTAAAGAAAGACCTGGCACACAGCTCTGGGCTTTTACTTTTGCATACCACGTGGCAGAAGAGTTTCCAGCAATGAAATATAAGACCATCAGATTCGAGTGTGCATCCTTGAGGCCAATCAGCTTTGCTTGCCTGATTGGAAATAAGAACGAAAGATGCCAAGTCAGCAAGGTAATTGTGACTCAGGCTCGCAAGCAAGAGGTGTGGCTAATTCTTTGAAGGCTTTGCTGTTAGCCACTGTTGTTAGTGGTAAATGCTGTTACAGTGATCCTAAAATATCAGTGACAACACAATAAGAGTGTCGTGTTTGATCACCTCAAAGTCCAGTGCTGGTCAGTGGGGTCACCCGGGGCATCCACACCTAGCCAGCACACTACCCATCTTCTACCTGTCTTTCTTTCTCTAGAACTCCATCACAGTGGCCAGATGTGGAGGAGATTGGGAAATGTGGTTAGTGAGGTGCTTATGGAAATGCGGGGACTTACTGAATACATAGTATTGTCTCTACCACAGCCCTAAATGTTCTTCCCAAACAGTTGTGGATCCAGGTGTTGTGGGGCCTGACGCTTAAGCAGGTGTGAGGCTCACTTTAGAAAATGACACGAAATTAGGTATAAAAGTGAATATTCATTTATAGTGAGAGGGGAAGGGCTCAGTCAAGCAAGAGGCCATGCAGATAAAGGTTTCTTAGTGCCACCATAAATGTAGCTCTGCCCCTAGATGTCCCAATAGAAAATGGATGTTTCCCCTGCTTGAACTGTAACCAAACTGCCCTGCTCCATACAACCGCCACGGAGCACTTTTGTGCTAGAGAGGGTACGTGGAGCCAGCTACCCCACACTGCGCCCCAGTGTGAACACTGCTCCAGCTTGTCTGGGGAGCCACTTGGCTATATGCCCATGATCCTTCATGTATTTTGACTCAGCTATCTTCCCTTCTCCTCCTCGGCTTGCCTGCACAGGGCTGCGGGCACGGGTGCAGAGGCAGATCCAGAGTGACTGTAACCTAGCCACTGGGTTCCAGACCGAACATCCTCCCCTGCCCGCATTTATAAATTTGGCATATACTGAAAGTGTGTTAATATCAGGATTAGTTGGGATAATGCATCAAAGTACTTAGCGTAGTGCCTGGAACTTAGTAAGAAGTTAATACATGTGGTCTATTTTTTATTATCATTCACACTAGGCAAAGATTTATGTTTGAAGATGTTCAATCTGCAATAGTCATATGTAAGAAAATGAAAATATTCTAATTGTCCAGTGACAGGTATATGCTTGAATTATATGTTATCATATAGTGGACTGTTACAGTAATTACAAATGATGGTAAAATGCTTTATGCAAGGAAAAATGCATGTAAAATAACAGGTGAAAATAATGATAGGAAACAGTGTGGCCCAATTATGTAAATAATGAGTAAATTAAAAAACATTGAAGTTAGGAAAATGTTAGCCTTGATAATTTCTGGATGATAGACGTATGACCAAACTTTATGCTCGTCTTTATAGCTTTCTGCATGAACAAATTATGTGTAATTATTTAAATAACAATATTACTGATCTTCCCTTAAAAATAACAATATTACAACTTTATTTATTTATTTATTTTTTAACGTTTATTTATTTTTGAGACAGAGAGAGACAGAGCATGAGCGGGGGAGGGTCAGAGAGAGAGGGAGACACAGAATCCGAAACAGGCTCCAGGCTCTGAGTGGTCAGCACAGAGCCGGACGCGGGGCTTGAACTCACGGACCGTGAGATCATGACCTGAGCTGAAGTCGGACGCTTAACCGACTGAGCCACCCAGGCGCCCCACAATATTACAACTTTAAATGTGCCTGGTTATTTTACTGTTTCTGAAGTGCTGTCACTTCATATTTAATCTTCACAACAACCCTGAGAGAACAAAAAAGAAAAAACCTTGCATTTTTAATGGAAAATGGATAAAACAAAGCAAACCCATCCAGCCACTGAGAACTTTGAATTTTTTGAAACTTCCAGATAGCATAGTCACAGAAATTTCTATCTCTTTCCTTACATTCCCTAATTAATTCTGCTGTTCACCAAGCACTGTAACAAAGGTAAAAACACTGCTCTCTTCTCGATTAATATGGCCTTCTGTTTAGATCTTTCATTACAAATATTTTCAAAGTATTAGTTTGGGTTAATTTTTCATGGAGGTTCTAGACTACAGCTTGGAACCCTAGCCTTGTTCTGTCAGGAAATGCTGTCTGCATTTCAGCCAAGGAGTTTAGCAGTACACTTTGGGTCAGGGCCTGCCTGCTTCCCAAGCAGGGCTCCTGGGCTCCCTGTCCCCCACCTGCCCTGCAGGTCCAGCCCTGTGCTCTAGCACTCCAGGCCTGGGGAGTGGGGTTGCCGGAACAGCCTCTAGGACCACAGGGACCAACACCTCCTAATCAGATCATCCTGCATGCTCTTCTACCCTGACTGACTGGTGTTCTTTATCTGGCTTCTTTCTTGTTCCAAGTGCCAGAATACTCACCAGAATGACCCACTGAGAACTGGGCGCTTGGCTCCTACCAGACCCTCCTTCCTGCCTTTTTAGCCCTTTACTGCAGAAGCTGAAGTCTGCCTCCCACTCCTACCTGGTGGTTGATGTCTCCTGATAAAGGCCTGCATGGAGACTTCCCTGATTCTGACTACCAGGCCATACCTGAGAATATTGTGTTTCTAGATTTGCCCTCTCCACACCTGGCCTGGCCTGCTGCTTCCTGTTTCAAGTCTGACCCTTGGATGCTGACCTGGTTACTTGAGCAAACCCAAAGGCGTCCTTGGCGTGGACATCCAGCAGGTTCAGGATTCTGCTGGTGCAGTGCACTCCCTCCAAGCTACCAAAGCTGCCTCTCTCTTTGCTTTTGGCCTTGCTCGCCCCAGGGACCTGGGCAGATCCGATTCCAGGTTCTGGACTCTCCTGTGGGCCTTCCCTCCCTCACTGCACTTAACTGGGCCAGGTCACCAGATACTGCACTTTGAAAAGACAACCTGTTTTGATGTTGTCCACTGCTTGGAGGACTGCTGAGCTGCAGGCTGCTGGGGGTGCTGGAAGGCGGGTAAGCAAGATAGCTTGTGCTCATCTATGCTTAGGGGTAGAATCCTCTTATTTCAGCTGTGGCTAAAAGTATCATTCAAGGCGGTACAAAGTATGTTGCACTTTCTACCTGGAACAGTTTCAAGTCCCTTAAAAGTATCCTGGGATGGGAATGTTCCTGTTCCTGTGTCTTCCTTAACAGGCAGGTCAGGTTAAGTGGAAAGTGTGGGCAGGGAAAAATGTCAGGGAGAGCCTGGGTTGCTTTGTTAGATTCCTTGGGCTGCCTTAACAAATTGCAACAAACTGGATGGCTGCAAACAGAAATTTGTTCTCTCAGGGTTCTGGATGCAGAGTGCAAAATCAAGGTGTTGGTAGAGCCTTGCTCCCTGGGAAGTCTCTAGGGGAGGATCCTTCTTGGACTCTCTCAGCTTCTCTTGGTTCCAGGCATTTCTTGGTTTGTGCACAGGACTCCTATCTCTACCCCCATCATCACTTGGCTGTTTTCTTGTGTGTCTCTGTCTTTGCATGGTGTTTTCCTCTTATAAGGGCACCAGTCATATTGGATTAGAGCTCACCCCAATGATCTCATCTTAACTTGATTACATCTGCAAAAACCCTATTTCCAAGTAAGGCTACATTCATGGATACTGGGGTTAGGACTTCAGTATAACTTTTGAGAGTCACAATTCGACCCATAACAGCTGCCTTTGATCCAGTCCTGCTGAACTCACTTCCGTGGTGTGGCCACCAGCAGGACTTATTTGGGTCTTACTTTCCTTGGCTTTAAGTGGAGATAACAGTACTGCCCTCTAAAAGGGTTGTTGAGAGCATTAAATGAGGTAACGCTTGGGAGAGTATCTGGCTTATAGACAGCACTCAGTAGGGTGTTAGCTCTTATGGCCAGTCACATCCAGTCCTTTGATTTCACAAGCTGGTTCATGGAGGAATTGAGTCACACACAAAATTACAGTAAAGCAGAAGGTTAATTCTTTCCAGGCTGTGACCCACGGGATTTATCTGCACACAAATTCTGCTTACAGTGTTGTTGTCAGTACTCCTTTTGCCCAAGTATTAGCTTGGTCGACATCTTCTACACTACTCTTTAAGGTGAATGCAAAGTAATTCTCTTGGGCAAGGTCTAGAGAATCTAGGCCTTGAGCTGGGCTGAGAAAAATGGGTCTATCCTCTAGGGTCATCGTGTAAGACACGTGGCTTGTGCACCACCAAGCTCCATGGTGCCATCCATATGGCCTGTGTGAATGGCACTGCTGCAAGCATTTCAGGGAACACAGCCCTCAGATGGCTGAGGGTCCTTCCCGGGGTTGCATGAGGTTGGTTGGTGGGTACCACCAGTCATGGTGTGAAACTTGAAACGTATTCTACTGGTTTAATTAGTTGGTAGAAATGGGACTCCAGAGATTCAAAGATTCCGTATTCCGTAGCTTTGCATAATAAATATGTATATTATATTATCCATCAAGGTAGAACCTATAAGTTGTCCTCAAGTCAAACTGCTCTTGTTTTCCCCACATTGTCACTGTGAAGTTTGTGTCATCAGTTTCACAGTTGGAAGCACATCTGATGTGGAACATAGGTGCTACAAGTTGAAGGCCTAAATAAAGCTCAGCTTAAGACTGAAGTCCAGTAAAGGAGTTCTCTATCAGTTCATTCACTTATTTCTGGTATAAGTCAGTTGCAAATCTGAAAATACGGGCTTGAGTTTGAATGTTCATTTAGTGGAGCTGATCATCTGAAATGCTTGTTATTAGAAAGATTGCAGATTTCATTATGGAAGTTACTTTGAACGTAATATATGTGGGTCTATTGATGTTCTGGGAATTTTGAAGCTGTGCTATAGAATTTTGAAGATGTTCTCGTATTGAAGATGTGCTGTAGCCATTTGGTTTATGAGCTGTTGAGGTGCTGTTTATTTTTAATATACTCTGTTCTTTCTTCTTCCCAAAGCAAATAATCAAGAATTACTGTTTAACTTTAAGTGAGATTCATTTACTTTATGTTGAGAGTTCTTATTACTTTAATTTATTTTCCTTTTTCCTTGAAGCTCTCATGTCTTTTGGAAGATAAATCTTCCCATGCAGTTTTTTGTGCATTCTTTTCCTTTTCAGTATTATTACAACCACAGCAAGGCATGTTATTACACACTTACCATATGCCAGGCACTGTGCTAACTGCTCTAGATAGATTATTAGTATTATTATTTAATTTCATATCAGTACTAGATTTTTAAGTAGTGTGTGTTAGAATTCACATTTTATAACGAGCGTTTGAGGCCTGGGCAGACAGATTGGCCGATGTTTGTAAAGTGGGTGGGGCCAGAGTTTGAGCCCTGATACTCCCACTTGGGATCCTGTGCCCTCCACCCTGTACTCTTGATATTGCAGACACTGTCCATTCTTTGCATTCAGGGAACTTCAGATGCAATCTAGAATTTTTCAGCGATTCAGAAGGCCTCTGCATTTTCATGTAGTGTGAATTTTGGGCCAGTGGATGGATTCACTGTGTTTAATTTGTTTTGTTCAGGTTGACATTGTGCTAATTTGCACAGGCAGTAGCTGAAAGCAATGGGAGATATCCCAGTAAGACTCTGGGTTGCAGAGGCTCTGGTAGCATGGAATTGAGAAATTCACAGGTTTCATACCTAGATAACCTTGAGGATTGACTCAACTTGTTATTGAGTATGTATTTCTGAACATAGAACGTTACTTGCTTTTGTGTAATAAATAATACCAAATCAACTCAGATAACTGGTTTGAAAAGTTAAATAGGGTTTAAAAAAATTTTTTTTAACATTTATTCATTTTTGAGAGACAGAGAGAGACATAGTGCCAGCAGGGTAGGGGCAGAGAGAGAGAGGGAGACCCAGAATCCGAAGCAGACTCCAGGCTCTGAGCTGTCAGACAGAGCCTGATGCAGGGCTCGAACTCACCAACCGTGAGATCATGACCTGAGCCCAAGTCAGACACTTAACCAACTGAGCTGCCCTCCTCTCCCTTTTTTTTTGTACTTGTGGAATTTCTCAAGGACTCTAGTATATCCTATGTGCATTGCAATCCTCAAGAGAGAATAAAAGGAGCCTTAAGTGTTTTTGGAATGTACCTGACAATTGTTTGCTTGTTTATTTGTTCATATTTTGTTCTGACAGGTAAGATTAGTCTTAATGCATTTAGCACATGTTGTTTTAAGTTTTTACAGTGGAGCGGTTAGGATGACCTTGACTGTAAGTAACAGAAAACCCAGTGCCAAGTGGCTTAAGCAATAAAAGCTATATAAGTGCAAAGGTTAGACGTATAGTGAGCTATAGAATTAGTCTAATTCAGCCACTCCCTAGGCATTTAGGATTTGGTTTCTGTTTTTATTTCTATCCCTGACACAGTTGAACTTTGGATCTGGACATAGGACAGATTCCCCTCACAAATGAACAGGGTGGTGACCAAAGAATGCCAGAAGAAAAATCTGATAATTTTTAGGAAGAACGCACGGGCGCATGGTTGCTTGAGAGGCATCAACAAATGCCCACCGTGGCCAGTGGCGTGGCTATGCCTAATTTAGATTAATGAAGATATTAATTCCATGTTTTCTTTGCCTTGTATGTGTTGACGTTATACATGTGGTGTATAGGGATCCCCCCTGCCCCCAATATTTCTGGTGAATATTTCTGTAGTTCCCTCTAAACACAGAAAAAGTTCCCAGCAGCATGCTCAGAGGTACCATCCTGCATATTTCAGTTTCCCATGTAGCCATACCAGAGATCTGGTAAGACACCAGTGCTGGCTGCTAACATCCACAAAAGTTTTAAACTTAGTGAAAGGGTGCTAGAATGACGTTATACCCATCCATAGCCATGCGATTCATATTTACACTTAATATTATTTTGATGTGAAAGTGACCTGGTGAGTGTAAATTGACTTCTCTTAATTTACCCTTTCACTATACTGCTCGCATGTTTTTTTCTCAGTTCTCAGAGAAGTGCTGAAGGGTGTTTGGTTGACTGACAGTCTGGGAACAGTGAGAAAAAAGAGAACTAATGGCTATAAATTTGCATGTCACACGGACATCCAGTTTTTGGCCGTGGGGTTTCTTCTGAGAAGTGAGAAATGCCTTCAGATGACCTGGTTCATTTGCTGGTTGCCCTATTTATTTGCCATATTGCACCAATTGGTATTTCCTTCTATTGTTCAGTTGATCAACTGAATGCCTGCTATGTGCAAGGTATTTTGTATGGATTCTAAGTTGATTGAGACTTTCTTTAGAAACACAGCTTTCTTGGTCTTTCAGTCTGGTCAGGGAGATGACAAGGTGCACAGATAACTGACACAAAGGATCAAGTGCGGAGGGAGGCTCAAAACAAGTTCTAAGAGGCTGAGAGGAGGGAAAGATTCCTAGAGGGCTGAGGAGTACTGTGTGAGTGGGGGAAGAGAGAAGACTGGGGACTTTGGACACAGGAAGTGTTAGCAAAAGGATAAATAATCTGGTTTGGCTAGAGCCTAGATGTTGTGAGGCAGTCAAAAAAGAAAACACCAAATTAGTCGAGTCACTTCTTGTACTAGGGATTTATTGTTGTTTAACCGTTACTCCAAAACTCAGCAGCTAACCCAACAAGAAGCTCCTGTTGCCTTTCATAGTTTCCGTGGCCACGAATCCAGGAGCAGCTTGGCTGGGCAATTGTGGCTCAGGGTCTCTCCTGAGGTTGTACTCAGATGTCAGATTAGGGCTGGAAGATTTGCTCCAAGGTAACTCATTCACATGGCTGGTAAGTTGGTGCTCGTCTTCTTGACGTGATGGCTGGCCTCCCCCAGAGCAGAAGTTTGACAGAGTTGGTCAGGTGGCAGCTGTATCCTTTTAATGATCTAGCCTTGGAAATGACATAGCATCATTTCCCAAAGATTCTGTGTATTAGAAAAGCCCAGTCTAAGGGAAGGTGGAAATAGGAGTCACCTTTGAAAGGGAGGCGTGTCAATAAATAAAGGGAAGAGTTTCAAAGAATGTGCACAGATACTTAAAACTATACTGCTCCTGAATGGAAAAAAAAAAAAAATGACAGAAGCAGAAACAACAGTTGCATTGCAGTAGTTTTTTTTTCTTTAGTTTTCGTTTATGTTTTCTTTAGTGGTAGTTTCTTTAGTTGTTTCTACATAGTCTTTCCTCATATTGTTGGCATGTTAGATTATTTTTGATTGGTAAACTATGGCATAAATAATATCTTAAGTGTATTTTCATCTACTACACCAGTTATTTAAAACAAAAGTTGGTAATTTAATTCAAGAGGTTTCTTGTAGCAGAAACTTACTACAGAAGGTAGTAGATAAAGCAGAAGTGTCCCTGGGCTGGGGTGGAAGTGGAAGGGCGCAGCCTCCCCTGAGCACCCATCAGGACCCATAAACACTGGGACCCTGGAGACTAGAGCTCTGCTTGAAAGGCATGCCACAGATCCTTCCAGTTCGTTTTTTATTTTCTTTAAGAATTCAGTTTGTTCTTTTGAAGAACTCTTTCCTATTCCATGATTTCAAACTGCTTTGTAAAATGTTTTCAAATCCTGGGGTGCCTGGGTGGCTGAGTTGGTTGAGTGTCCAACTTCGGCTCAGGTCATGATCTCAGGGTTTGTGAGTTCGAGCCCTGCGTCAGGCTCTGTGCTGACAGTTCAGAGCCTGGATCCTGCTTCGGATTCTGTATCTCCCTCTCTCTCTGCTCCTCCCCCACTCATGCTTTCTCTCAAAAATAAATAAACATTAAAAAAATGTATTCTAATCCTAAGAATTATTTTTGGCATTTTAAATATGTAGTGGGTGGAGGTGGGAGGTGGTTGAGAGTGAGGAAGAGGACTTTAATTTGAACAGAACTCCCCCCTCTGTGGAGCACATATTAGTTACGTACATACCCGGGGGCTGAAGAGAAAGGGTGGTTATAGCAGTGAAAGACACGAGCCACCATTCTCTGTGATGTCAAAACTAAAAGCCGTCCGTGGTCACGGAGCCTCAGACAGTCACAGTATTACCTGCCGGGGTGGGAGGCAAAATTCTGAGAATGGAGAATATGCGTACTTTTGTGTAAGCGTTCTTGATAATTTCCAGAAGCAACAGGAAATTTTTATGAACCAGATAAAGAAAACTATACTCTTTAGTCATATGAATATTAGTTTTCTCAACATAACAATATACTACTAAGGTCCCTTTCCCTAAAAAGCCATTTCTGTAGACTGTGTTCATGAAAAGAGACCCTTTAATAGAGAAGTTGGAAAAGCAGATTACATTACCTCTCTTTAACACATTTAAAGGGCAATAGCCAGCAACATTATATTTTCTTTAAAGAAATTTGAGGATGAAAAGCATGAAGATACTAATTTTTCTCTACCATCACTTTGCACTTTTCATTGCTGCTACGCTGAACTTTACCTACTTGTTCCTGGAAAGAAAGAACATGTAGCTTGCTGCACAGATTTCTTTTTAAAATAAAGAAGTGTTGTAGTAGATGTAGAAAGCCTAGAAGAAACTAGGGGCTGGTTGTCAATTCAAGAAGGAAGATTCTGTTTGTTCCCCCCCCCCCTTTTTTTTTTTACAAAGATGTGTGTGTGGGAGGAGATTATTGCTCTTTGAATTCCTCCATTACCAATCGCTGTTAATACCTGTGGGATTTCCCATTTAGAATATTGGTAAGGTAGAATTAGTTGCTCTGTCTCCATAATTATTTCTTAAAATGGTTTTCTAAGAGCCAGTAAAATGTGCTACTTCTTGTTCTTTCTTCCTGTTGTAGCTGTTCCAGGTTTTATTATGAAAATGTATGCGTGGGAATAAAAGCCCAAGCTCTTATCTAGCAGAGTGTTTGGCATGGAATAGCATCAGTAAACATTAATTCCCTTCCACCTTTCCTTATCCTGATGTCTTCTGCACTGACCCCAGCATCTACGTAGGGAGGGTGTCAAAAAGCCCCAGAGCAGATGGCTTATGAATAACATCCTTTTCTTCATTCAGCTCAAAATCTTTTCACTTATGTCTTCTAACCTTTGTAGGTTTATCTATTTCTCCCCAACATGCGACCCACTGTTTTTTATCTCTTCACCAGCATAGAACTCAGGTTGCCTTCGTGTAGGGCTGGACCTACAGGCCCAATGATGGTATCTTATTTCTCTAACTGTACTAGTTTTATCTTGTTTGAATGAAGAAAACTATTAGAAACTTGGATTATTGATCATTCCATTTTCATTCGTGTATGTCCTATATGCCATCCATCCATCCATCCATCCATCCATTCATTTGTCCAGCATAACATTTATTGAGGGCCCACTGTGTACATGTGTTGGGGTGGGGCAAGGAGGCTACTGTGACCTAGACATCCAGCCCTTTGTCTTTGCCTTTTAGTAACTCACAGTCTGGTGGAGAGATAGACATGTAAACGAGTAAGTACATTTCAAATAAGCATTTATCCAGCTCTTGCTAGGTGCAAGGACATGAACCAAATTTCATTATTTTAAACTTGATCCTTTCTTTCAAGGAGTTTATAGTTTAGTACAGGAAAGAAAACACATATCTAATTTAGCAACAATTTAGAGAGCTTTGTATGTGTCAGTGTAGTTGGGCAGTTCAAGTTTATTTTCATGTTACTTACCTAAAATAGACCCTTAATATGCAAAGAAAGTAAATATCTTTGGAGCTGGAATAATTAGAGTGGGAACTGAAGAGAAAGTGGGAAACAGAATAGTTAAGAGTAGTCAAGTAGTTAAGGGCTCTGGACTGTGGGAGTCAAATATATCTGGATTTGGATCTTGGCTCTCTTACTTAGTAGTTTTGTGACTTTATGGGAGGGGGTGGTTAATTGCCTTTCCAAGGTTTAGTTTCTCCATCAGCAAAATGGGGATAATATTGATAATACTGTGGCAGATTGTATTTTCCAAAGATGGCCAAACTAGTATCTCTCATTTCACATGTTCTTACCCATGTCACTTTGACAGTAATTACTCACTTAGTAATGGGGTTTTGTCTCTTCTCTTTGATCTTGAGTGGAAAGTTGTGACCATCTTGACCAACAGAGTATAGCATAAATGGTGTTCTATGACTTGCAAGGCAAGATCATAAAAATGCTATGCGTTGCCATCTTGTTCTGTGGTGTTCGTTCTTGGAAGCCAGCCACCATGCTGTGAGGAAGCCCAAGCTGCTCATGGAAAGGTCCAAATGGGAGGAATTGAGGACATTGGCCCACAGGCTTGGCTAAGCTCCCAGCTGACAGCTAGCACAGCTTGCCATCTTGAAAGTGGATCCAGTAGCAAGCCCCAGGTGAATTGTCCTGGCTGACTCCACATGAAGCATAGACCAGCCATGCCTCAACCCTGCCAAATTATATTTTCATGAGCAAAATAAATGATTGTTGTTGTTTGAAGCCACAGATTATTGGGATGGTTTGTTACACAGCAATAAATAACCAGGACATCTGCCATGTAAAGTTGCTAAGTGGATTCAATGAATTGATGCTTATAAACCAGTACAAAACTAATGCTTCACAATAGTAGTTCTTTTCATTATTGTTACTAGTTGAGAAGATAATGGAAATCAGCATCAATTCAAAGCATTTAATGGAAATCAGCATTAGTTCACAGGGAGGTCACAATCTAAAGTTCCTCCTGAACTTCTGGTATGGGATAGATTTTAAGGAACTTGTTTTGTTCACTTTTTTGTCATTTGCAAAAATTCTGTTGTGTATCAGCTTCCCAGAGTTCTTTTCTCCTGGGTTTATGATACTGACTCTGCCAGATTCTGTCCTCCTTTGATCCAGAGTTTCATTCAAGCTTTCGGTGTCATGACCAGATTCATAATCAAGGTTTTAAACTTCAAGAATATTCTGCAAGGGTCATGCTCCTGATGTTATTAAATTTTTTTTTTATTAAATTGTGGTAAGAAGCATAAAATTTATCACCTTAAGCATTTTTAGGTATACATTTCAGTGGAGCTGAATATTGCTGTACAACAGATCTCTGGAACTTTTTCATCTTGCATAACTGAAACTCCATACCTATTGAACAGTAACCCCTCATTCTCCATTCTCCATGCCCCCAGTCCCTGGCAATCATCACTCCACTTTCTGTTTCTAAGAGTTTGACTACCTCATGTGAGTGGAATCATGCAGTATTTATTCTTTTGTGACTGGCATATTTCACTTAGCATCAAGTCTACAAGATTCATCCATTTCATGGCATGTTCTTTGGGCATAAAGAAATTTGGTAGAATGTGCTTCTTTTGAAGGCTGAATGATATCTATCCCACTGTATGTATGTACCACATTTTGTGTATCCCTTCATCTGCCAGTGGACATTTGGGTTGCTTTTACCTCTTGGCTATTGTGAGTAACGGTGCAGTGAACATGGAGGCACAAATACTGCTCTGCTGTTATTTTTTCCACCTTCCACCAGTACCAGAACCTCACTAAAATGTATTTGAGAGGGGGAGGGGCTTATTTGTGTTCACTGCCATTTTTCCCCCAATATATTTTAGAGAGTTGTACATCATTAGGTGGTCAAGCTGCCCAGCATATTGGGGCGTTCTTCCCAGGGGTTTCATCTCAGCATGCGTATCTGTTGTGTAACCTGAGTAATATTAGAGTTACACCTCTATTTGAAGGGCTCTTCCTTGCTTTCAAAGCATGGTTTCACATCATAAAAGCCATATATGAAAAGCCCACAGCTAATATCATCCTCAATGGGGAAAAACTGAGAGCTTTCCCTCTGAGATCAGGAACACGATAGGGATGTCCACTCTCACCACTGTTGTTTAACATAGTGTTGGAAATCCTAACATCAGCAACCAGACAACAAAATGAAATAAAAGGCATCAAAATTGGCAAAGAAGAAGTAAAACTTTGACTTTTCACAGACGACATGATAGTCTATGTGGAAAACCTGAAAGACTCCACCGAAAGACTGCTAGAACTGATACATGAATTCAGTAAAGTCGCAGGGTACAAAACCAATGTACAGAAATTGGTTGAATTTTTTAATACCAAAAATGAAGCAACAGAAAGAGAAATAAAGAAACTGTGCCCATTTACAATTGCACCAAGAATGATAAAATACCTAGGAATAAACCTACCCAAAGATGTAAAAGACCTGTATGCTAAAAACTATAGAAAGCTTATGAAGTAAATTGAAGAAGACACAAAGAAATGGAAGAACATTCTGTGCTCATGGATTGGAAGAATAAATATTGTTAAAATGTCAATACTACCCAAACCAATCTACACATTCAGTGCAATCCCAATCAAAATTGCACCGGCGTTCTTCTCAAAGCTAGAACAAACAATCCTAAAATTTGTATGGAACCACAAAAGACCCCAAATAGCCAAAGTAATATTGAAGAAGAAAACCAAAGTGGGAGGCATCACAATCCCAGACTTTAGCCTCTACTACAAAGCTGTAATCATCAAGGCAGTATGGTATTGGCATAAAAACAGACACATAAACCAATGGAATAGAATAGAGAACCCAGAGTTGGACCCACAAATGTATGGCCAACTAATCTTTGACAAAGCAGGAAAGAGCATCCAATGGAAAAAAGTCTCTTTAGCAGATGGTGCTGGGAGAACTGGACAGCAAGTTGCAGAAGAATGAAACTAGACCACTTTGTTACACCATACACAAAAATAAACTCAAAATGGTTGAAAGACTTAAATAAGAGCAGGAAGCTATCAAAACCCTAGAGGAGAAAGCAGGGGAAAACCTCTTTGACCTCAGCCGCAGCAATTTCTTACTTGACACATATCCAAAGGCAAGGGAATTAAAAGCAAAAATGAACTATTGGGACCTCATCAAGATAAAGCTTCTGCACTGCAAAGGAAACAATCAACAAAACTAAAAGGCAACCAACGGAATGGGAAAAGATATTTGCAAATGACATACTGGATAAAGGGCTAGTATCCAAAATCTATAAAGAACTTACCAAAGTCGACACCCGAAAAACAAACAATCCAGTGAAGAAATGGGCAGAAGACACGAATAGACACTTTTCCAAAGAAGACATCCAGATGGCCAACAGACACATGAAAAGATGCTCAATGTCACTCATCATCAGGGAAATATAGTCAGAATGGCTAAAATGAACAAATCAGGAAACTACAGATGCTAGAGAGGATGTGGAGAAATGGGAACCCTCTTGCATTGTTGGTGGGGATGCAAACTGGTGCTGCCACTCTGGAAAACAGTGTGGATGTTCCTCAAAAAATTAAAAATATAACTACCCTATGACTCAGTTATAGCACTACTAGGAATTTACCCAAGGGATACAGGAGTGCTGATGCATAGGGGCACATGTGCCCCAATGTTTATAGCAGCGCTTTCAACAATAGCCAAATTATAGAAAGAGCCTAAGTGTCCATCAACTGATGAATGGATAAAGAAGATGTGGTTTATAGATTCAATGGAATACTGCTTGGCAACGAGAAAGATGAAATCATGCCATTTGCAGCAATGTGGATGGAACTGGAAGGTATTATGCTGAGTGAAATAAGTCAGTTAGAGAAGGACAGATATCATATGTTTTCACTCCTATGTGGATCTTGAGAAATTTAACAAAAGACCATGGTGGAAGGGAAGGGGAAAAATAGTTACAAAGAGAGAGGGAGGGAGGCAACCCACAAGAGACTCTTAAATACAGAGAACAAACTGAGGGTTGATGGGGGGGTGGGGGAGAGGGAAAATAGGTGATGGGCATTGAGGAGGGCACTTGTTATGATGAGCACTGGGTGTTGTATGTAAGCCAATTTGACAATAAGTTATATTCATAAAAAAAGCATAGTTTCAGAAGCATTATTTTATTTAACCCTTGCTGAATGATGGCTATTTCTTTAATATGGGGAACAGAGGATACAATTATGGATGTAACCTCCATGCAGCTGTTGGCATTTAATATCGTATTCATGTTCTATACCAAAGTGAGCTTCAGTTATGAGTAGGCTTGATGTAGTTTTTTACTTTATTTTTTTAATTAATAGATGTAATTATTTTAATTTTTTTAGTGTTTATTTTTTGAGAGACAGAGTGCGAGTGGGGGAGGGGCAGCTAGTGGGAGACACAGTTCAAAGGAGGCTCCAGGCTCTGAGCTTTCAACACAGAGCCCAACACACAGCTTGAACTCATGGACCACAAGATCATGACCTGAGCTGAAGTCAGACGTCTAACTGACTGAGCCACCCAGGAGCCCCAATGGATATTATTATTTTAATAGAAGTTTTAGGTTTATGGAGAAATCAGGGACTAACCACAGAGAATTCTCATATCTCCCCTCTCCTTGCACAGTTTCAGGTGTTATTAACATCTTGTGTTAGTATGGTACATTTGTCACAGTTGAACCAATAAATGACACATTATTAGTAATTGAAGACCATAGTTTACATTAGGGTTCATTCTGTTTTGCGTTGTTCTGTACATTTTGGCAAATGTATAATGCTTGTATCCACCATTACAGTATCATACAGAATAGTTTTACTGCCCTAAAAATCTCCTGTGCTCTACCTGTTCATCCCTCACCTCTATGCCCCCTCCCGGAGCCCCTGGCAACTATTGATCTTTTTACTGTCTCTGTAGTTTTGCCTTTTCTAGGATTTCATATAATTGGAATCAAACTGTGTGTAGCCTTTTCAGACTGACTTCTTCACTTAGAAATATGCATATAAGGCTCATCCTTCTTTAAAATTTTTTTTTTAATGTTTATTTACTTTTGAGACAGAGTGAGGTGGGGAGGGGCACAGAGGGACAGAGACAGAGAATCCGAAGCAGGCACTGCGCTGTCACCGAAAAGCCCTACATGGAGCTTGAACCTACTAACCATGAAATCATGACCTGAAGCAATGTCAGATGTTCAACAGCCAGAGCCACGTGGGTGCCCCAAGACTCATTGTTCTTTTTGTGTGTGTGTAGCTTGATAGCTAATGGCTGAATACTATTCCATAGTGTGGATAGACTCCTGTTTGTTTATCTGCTTTCCTATTGAAGGATGTCTGGGTTGTTTCCGAGTTTTGGCAATTATTAATAAGATTGCTATAAGCATTTGTGTGTAGGTTTTTGTATGGATATAAGCTTTCACCAAATATCAAGGAATGTGATTGTTACATCATATGATGGGAGTTTGTATAATTTTGTAAGGAACTGCCAGATTGGCTTCCAAAATGGCTGCACCATTTTGCATTCCCAATGCAAATGAATTACAATGAATGAGACTTCCTTTTGGTCTGCATCCTCACCAGCATTTGGTGTTGTTGGCGCTTTGGATTTTAGCTATTTGAATAGATATGTAATGTAATCTCATTGTTGTTTTAACTTGTGGTTCTCCAATGACATATGATGTTGATCGTTTTTTTATATGCAGCATGTTTTTAGTCTTTATTTTTAAAAATTTTATATTGAACTCATTCGAGACTCACACACACACACACACACAAACAAAAACCCCACGTATAGAGCCATCCCTTAATCCAGCTTTTCCCAATGGTAACATCTTACTTTTATCAAAACCAGGAAATTGACATTGCACAATGCGGTGAACTAGGCTGTAGACTTTACTGGTATTTATTTCATCCGTTTTTTGTGCACGGATTCTATTTTTGTACGTGTTTATAGTTCTGTAAAGTTTATTGTCTATGTGAATTCATGTAATCACAACTACAATTAAGATATAGAATTGTTCCATCTCCACAAAGACACTCCCTAGAGCTCTGCTTTTATAGTTACATGCTCCCCACAAACCCTGCCCGGCCCTAATCTCTGGAAATCACTCTTCAGACGTATGTTTTTTAAAAAAAATATACTTGGGGTTATTGATCTAATTTTGTCTCTGGGTCAGTATAATTTGAGGGCTATTGTTCGATTGATGTTCCTTTATGGGTCCAGTCTCAGGTTAGTTAGAATGAGCATCTTCATGTACCTTTTGAAACAGGAACATTTTCTTCTTAGGAATTCAGATACAAAGAAATTTTGCCAGCCGTGTTGCAAAGTTTTAAATGGCTAACAGAAAAAGAGGCACTTTAGTGAACTTGAGTAAAATGAGAACACTTCAGGAGTTTGGGACAGGTTTGACTTCAATGTATGTGTGTCTTTGCTACAGATTGTGAAGTATAGTCATTAACCCTTAATGCAGCAGATCCGTTAGGCTGGGATTATTATATGATAAAAAAACTACACAGAAGTTTCATAATAAGTTCCTCAAAGTAAAGATGTACCTTAGTTCATTTAAAACACGACTTAAATTGGGGCATCTTAGTGGCTCAGTCAGTTAAGCAACCGGCATTTGGTTTTGGCTGAGGTCATGATCTCACAGTTAGTGAGATCTGCCCTTCTCCCCCACTCACTCACTCTCTCTCTCCTCTCTCTTTCTGTCTCTTAAAAAAAAAAAAGGCAGGCAAGCAAGAAAAATGTCTCCAGACATTGCCAAATGTCCCCAAGGAAGAAGCAAAGGAGGAGTCATCCCTATTTGAGAACCACCGATTTTATACAAATATTTTCACACATACATATACTTGAAAAATATATAGTATTATTTTCTAATTTACATAAATCACGTGGAATTTATGTTTTGTTCTGGATCTTGTTTTGTCCATTTGTTATTATGTCATTGTATTTCAGCCATGAACGTAAGTGTAGTGTATCCCTTTAAGTAATATATATTGGGTCACCTGTAGACTGTATCTGTATGACATTTTATTTATCTGTTGATGGACATGTAAGTTGTTGAAGTTGTTTTCAGTTTTGCCACAAAAAATTATTCTTCGTTGAATGTTTTTGTCCATATCACCCCTGAGCACGTATGTGGTTATCAGAGGCACTGAAGAAAAGCCCCGTTGAATGTATTCAGCTTTACTATAAATTACCAAATAGTTTTCCAGACAGGCTTTATTAACTTAAACTCCCAATCAGCAGTGTATGTCATCCTGTTTACTCCATATTCTTACTGACACTTGATATTTCGGAATTCTTTGTTCTTTGCCCTGAATATCTTCCGTGGTATCTTATTGTTCTACTAATTTACATTTTTCTGATTCCTAGTGAGTCACCAAGTTTTAACTGGACGGACCTTTGGGATCTTCTAGTCAAGTGCATTTTAAGATGAAAAAAAAAAAACAAAACAAAACCAAAGAATGTGGTTTTACTTCTTTCATGTTATTTTTATTTACCAGGAATATTTTTCTGTCTCACTGCTTTATGTTCCCCATGGTCTTGTCGTATTGAATTCTGCTTCAAATTAAGTGGAAGGCTTTCACATTTGCAGCGAAGGTGGGAAATGTATAAGTAGAGAAAAAAGAAGAATTTTGATAGTACAGATTTACCAGCCATCCCAAGAAGATGGCTGTTTACTGAACTGATTGTGTTTGGCCATAGGGCCTAGTTCAGGAAGGGCACTCAAGAGTTTGCATGAATGATGGAATGAACCCTGAGATGTAATGAGCTAAAGTCAAAGTCCTAGGAGCAGCTTTAAAATACCCTTAAAGCTGTTTTTTTCTCATCTCCTGCAGCTTGAGCTTAATTTCCTCATTCTGTCTTTACCCACAGTAGACCTAGGAATTCCTGATAAGGGAAGGAAGTGTCAACATTTTGCTTATTAATGATTGGTTTCCCAGTGAATTTTGACCCATGCTCCTCAAGGCAGTCCTCTTGAGCTACCCTCCCAGAGTCCAGTTGCTAGGACCAGCAGAGTTGACCCTCTGGGATAGAGCACAGTCCCCCAAGGACACGCAGTTTCTTCTGACGGCCTCTGGAAACTGGAAGAGGTCCAGCCAGTCTGTGCTGTAACTGCCACGACACTAGTAAGCTTATCTTCCAGACAACCTCATTCCCATTAACGAGCCCAGCATCCTGAGTCCTGGTAAGTATGCCAAAAAATGATTTCAGTGCCCCACGCACATGCAAGTTTAATTGCTCTGTGGTTGCGTAAGATGCAAAACGAAGGAATGTATTGCCTACAAGGAATGCAATTGTGATTATGTGTAATTCGTTGCATCACAGATATTTGTGTCAGTCAAAGCAGCATGGAAATGTATTTGTTTTACTTTGTGATTTGGAAGAATAACTGCAGATAATCAAGCTTTCCCTAGAGTTAAACTTTGTGGGCTTATTTTTATGCTAAATGATGCACATAAATGCATGTTAATATTTTGTCAAACTGAAAAATATTTCTTGCTGAAAGAGACTCTGGTAATAACACTTTTTAAAGCTACCACATGGAGGATGCCATAAAGTCCATTTGTGTGTTTATTTCTTCTGTGACTCTTGTTTTGAGTAGGCATCTGTTGATGACCTACTGTGGGCAGTGTGCTGTCCCAGGTCCAGGAGCTAGAAAGACAGATAAGGGGGAGGCCTTATCTTGGGAGCTTTTTGTCAAGTGGAGATAAAGATGCACAAACAGATAGTCACTGTGAAAGGTGATAGATACCATGTGATACTGGGCAGAGGGGAGGAACTTTGGGATAACCACTTTGCTAAAGTTACAAGTTTCTCTCTGTACCCTGAATAATGAATGTGAATGTGATACAGATGAGACCAGGGGTGGGGCTGAGGCTGGAGCTGAGTGTTCCAGGCAGAGGGAATAGTATGGGCAAAGGCTAGGAGTTGTGAAAAAGCCTGACCTTTTGGGGGAGAATTGTTATTTATAATTCATTCTTGTTGTTTGGTCTGAGTGTATTGAAAACACCCATGCCCTGCTCCTGGGAATACTTCATTCAGATAAAATCTTATCACCCATTATGCTACCTAACACAAGTATTTTAGTTCCCAGCTGGTGGTCCCCGTTGCCAGTACTTCATTGATCTAGCCATGGTGACTTCTCTCCAGGGAATGTTGCTCAGCAAATGCCTTCTTCCAGCCAGTTTCATAGAGTCCACACTTTTAGTGAGGACACTGATCATGTGCCCACTTGCATTTTATTCAGAAAAGGAAAAAAAAAAAAAAAGAGGGAAAGAGATTTGAGCCAAGCAATCACTGATTTTTTTTTTTTTAACTAGAGATTTTATTTTGTCATCAAGTAACAATTATCCAGCTACAACCTCAGTCTATTTAGAACTAAGATTTGAAGTCTGCCTTCCAGACCCCCAGAGCAAACCATGGAAGAAAATATCCAGGAAACATTTGGGACTGGAGTGTGAGACTCCCCACCCCACCCCCCTGCCCCATTTTTTTTTTTTATTACTGAATTCAGAAACTGCTCCATTTCCACAGAGAAGTTACATCTCAACAGTGGTTCGAGTTCTGGGCTCTGCAGCTGGGGAGCATTTGAACATTGCTTTCAACTTGGGTAAAGGAGAACCCCTGTGGAAAGGGGTTCCCTGGAGGGCCTGAGGGATTTATTATTTACTAGATTGTTACTTCCATTAATGCAGAGAAGCATTTGAAGGATGCTTTCTTTCCCCCCAGAGATGTCATTATCGCAGGTAAAAATGACATGGGAACCCTGGGGATGCCCTGGAAAATGGAGGGAGTGGCAGAGATGAGCAGAGAGCATGAGCACCACTGGAAATACTGGCATGTCGTGCTGGAAAGTACTGGGCATGTGCAGGAGCGTCCTGCAGCACGTGGAGTAATTGGAAGATGAAAGAGAGGACCCGCTTAGGGTGCAGGTCATGGGTCTCTCTTGGTAGGATTAGGGGGAGGTGGTTTGTGGAAAAGAGGACAGAAGGTGCTGGTTCAAACCTTTCCATGCCCTCTTTACATCGAGTGAGTTTCTGTACTGATTTGACAAGAAAACTTACAATATGAGGGATTTTTTTCCCTCCCATCCCCTCCTCCCTTTTTCTTTTTCTTTTTCTTTTTCTTTTCTATTAATAGACTATTTTTTTTAGGACAGTTTTAGATTTACAGAAAAGTTGAGCAGATAGGACAGAGAGTTCCAATATACATTCCCTTTTCTGTACAGTTTTTCCTGTTATCAACATGTTGTATTAGTGTGGTACACTGAAAAAAATTAATGAATCAACATTTATACATTATTATTCATTATATCTATAGTTTACATTAAGATTTAGTCTTCGTTTTGCACAGTTCCGTGGGTCTTGACAAGTGCATAATGTCATGTATCCACCATTATAGTCTCGTACAGAATCGTTTCACTGCCCCCCCCAAATCTCCTGTCTTCTCCTCTTCCTTACTGCTCCCATCCTCACTCCTGCTCCCCCCAGCCTCCAAACCTCTGGCGACCTCTGATCTGATCTTTTTTTTTTAATTTTTTATTTTATTTTTTTTTAATGTTTATTTTTGAGACAAAGAGAGACAGATCATGAATGGGGGAGGGGCAGAGAGAGAGGGGGACACAGAATCGGAAGCAGGCTCCAGGCTCTGAGCCATCAGCCCAGAGCCTGACGCGGGGCTTGAACTCACGAACCGTGAGATCGTGACCTGAGCCGAAGTCGGACGCTCAACCGACTGAGCCACCCAGGCGCCCTGATCTGATCTTTTTATTGTTCTTATAGTTTTGTCTTTTCCAGCATGTCACATAGTTGAAATCGAATAGTCTATAGCCTTTTCAGACTGGCCTCCTTCACTTAGAATTACGCCTTTAAGACTCATCCACGTCATTTCATGCCTTTATAGCTCCAGCACAATTGCTGGGTTGTATGGTAAGACTAAGTGTTTGGCTTTTTAAGAAAGCACCAAACTGTCTTCCTAGATGGCTGTACCATTCCTCCTTGCTTTTTAACTTTCCACATGACTTTAGTTTGGAAATAGAACATAGAGGTAATTTGTGGAGAAATGAAGATGCTACTTAAGGTGCAGCGCACTGATTCTGAAGTAACTGGAGAAGTGGATTGGATAGGATACAAGAGCAGAAGACTTGATGAATAATGCCTTTTACTATAAGGACATTTATTGTTTACTTAACCAAAGTCAGGAGCAAGTGGCTTCAGATTCATTAAATAGCTCAAGCTCTTTTCTCCTCTTTTGCTCATCCATACTCAGCATGTTGGCCTTTTGTCTTCTGCTTGCACTTCTAATGTGAAGATGGCTGTTGTAACACTAGGCGTCATGTCCTCACAGGCTCAACAAGAATAAGGAGGAAAAAGAAACACCAGTAGTTCTCTTCTTACTTTGTCTCTTTCATCAGAAAAGCGACTGTTAGCAGATTTCTTCTGATGCCTTACTGGCCTCAAATGGGTGATAGAGTCACTCCAGCTGCTTGGAGGCCAGGAAGTGGCTGTTTTGAGCCCCTCTAATGTTTGACCAGGCCTCCTCCATTTGCCCAATGGACTGTTGCTACTTGTCAGATTTTTTGGCCTCAGTGTCCTTCTTCTGTTGTATGAGGGTTGGGGTGTTCACTCATTTTCCAACTGTGTTTCCATGAGCCCCAAGCTTCTGGAGATGAGCTTAGGGTGCTTTCTGCTGGGAAATGGATGGGGGTAGACTGAGCTGGGTTCTGCCTTCCCACTTCTTCCTGGACAAGCCTACTTCCAGCTTCCTTACAGGTTAGGGCTCCCGGAGGGTTTCCTTTGAATAAGGCTTTTGCAGCCAAAATTCAGTGTGAAAGCATCCTGGGTTGGATGATGGTGAATGTCTCTTTCAATTCTAAGAGTCAGATTTTTGGACCAAGGTGAAACAAGGCTATTCGTTCCCTAAGTGCTTTGTAAAATCCTTAGAACTTTGTCTGAAAAGCTTTACCAAATGCACATGTTGTGCGCCGGCTGAAAGGAAACTGGTTTTGTTCTCTGTCCTGAAGGAAGAGGACTTTGCCATTTCGAAAGTGGTTTAAATCTTACTTCTTCCTTGACAAGGAGGTGGTTTGGAGGTGAAGATAAGATGGTCAGCAGTCTGAGTGTTACCTCTGAAAAGTTAAAAATTTGATCTTTCTTAGTCTTTTCAAATGTAAATATCTAATGTCCTTGAGCAAAAAACGATGATTTGTGTTCTCTTCTGTTCTTTTCTAACTCCTGTCTATATTTATGTGAAATTTGTGGCCTTTCAGATGGGCATTTTATATTTGATGTAGTTATGTTTGTTTGTGTGTGTGTGTGTGTGTGTGTGTGTGTGTGTGTGTGTGTTCTGGAAAATGTTGTGGGCCATTAAAATATATTTCAGTTAAGGTGCTTTGTAATCAGCATTTATGCCCTGAAGTGATTTTATGAAATTTTATGGAATATAAAATACAAAAAAAAACCCAAAACTAGGTGTGTGCTCCCTAAGGAGGAATGTGTCAATCTGCTGGTGAGTGAAGCTGACATATTTTTGTTTTTGTTTTTCTTTCTTTTTCCTTTTTCTTTTCTTTTTTTCTTTTTCTTTTTTTGGAAATAACTCCGGTGGCTTCACGGTCCATGCAGCACACTGTGATATATGGACAGCATGCTGGTGCTGGTACCAGCTGATACCAGCCTGGGATGCCCCCCTGATCTTGGGCAGCTTGTGTCTTTCTGGTCTTACTGGTACAGTATTTAAATAAGGAAATCCTGCTGTGTGAAAGACAAAGGGCCTCAGTTGTACCTGAACACAAGCTATCTGATGTTTCATGGTGACAAGTGTCATCTCATTTACAATGCATAACTCCCTCCAAAGTAGATGTGTTCTCTCATTTTGCAGTGGAACACCATGAAATACCAGACTTGTGCCATATTAAATAGCCAAGAAGTGGTGGCAGAACTGGAGATGAAGTCTTCCCAGAAGACTGAAGATTTGCCACTAAATCAGTGGCTCTGCCCTTCCAAAATAATTGGCATTTCTCAGACTTACTAATTTTGGGGAACACTTTTGTTTTTGGTGCCAAATAATTTGTGCATTCAAAGATGTTTCCTCCTCGTAACAGTCCTAGGGAAAAGAGAGCTTATGCTGGCATGTAGTATGGGGGTTACAGTATTATCCCCATTTTATGTCTCAGAAAACTGAGGATTGAGAATTGTAGAGGAGATATGTCCTTCCAGGACATGTGAAAATCTGCTGAAGATGTTGGACAAAGGGTACTCCTGATAACACTGCTTCCGGCTTCTGTGGATTTATAAAATTCCCCCAACGTAGTCACTCAGCTTATTCTTATGACTGATGGCACAGTCATGCGTTGTCCAAAGGTGGGGGTGGTGGTAAATGTTTGTCTACTGGAAAAAAAATGATAAAAACTTCAGCCTTTCTTCTTTTCCCATACACTTTCACAGTGGCTCATAGTCACAGTCCTTGGGATCCCCTTCTTTGCCTGCAGTGGGCTGCCACTGGGGCCAAAGTGGAGGGCATGATGTGCTGGCATGGCATAACTCTTCACAGGGCCTTCTAAGAGTGGGTTCAGGCCCTGGTGAAAAACACATTGGTGGTTCCTCCAGTGAGGACTCACTGGCTGATAATGTCTACATAAAAATTGAGATTAACATGCAAAAAAATTGCCTGACACACACCTCCCCCACCCCCCCCCCGTCAACCCCCAAGTCTTGGGGGAGAATCATTCTCCTCCCACTCTCCTTTCCCCCAAGAAGTTTGTTGAGTGAGTTGAATAAAGAGCGTGATCCCAGCCCTCATAGTCATGTTCTGGCAGAGCATGGGTGGGCTAGTGATATCCAGCAAGACAGATCAAGGAGGAACCAGAACCTGCAATGGATTGAGGTGGGTTCCAGATGGGAGAGCAGAAGCCCAGCTGGAGGCTGAAGGTCTTTGTCCAGCCAAGTGGTAGAACATGGTATCTGGACTGGAGGGCCTCAGGGGCAGATGTTAGACGGTTGCCTTGTTAGGTTGGTGAGGATACCTATGAAGGGTCTGCTCCTTGTCCCATTGAACTTTAGCATTAATGAAGCTGGCTTCCTCTAGTAATTCAGTACATCTGAAATGGAAAATCAGTTCTGGGTTGGAACATGCCAGGAAGGTGGGGAATGATCTTTTTAGGAGGTCAGAGTCTTAAACTGAGGGTGATGTTTCCCAGAGAGGTGCCAGAAACAGGAAGCTTTTCTGTGCCTGTGGGGTTGGGGGTGGGAGCCCTGGGAAGTAGTGAGGGGAGGGACTTATACTCTGGGCACAGACATGTTTAACAGGTCTATCAGGGGACTAAGTCTAGGAAGAAGTAGTATCACCGTGCCACAGTTCAGGTCATCTTTTCTTTCCATTTTCCAAGTAGGATTAATGGAAGAAGGTGAGACTGTGACAATAGCAGCTATACACAGAAGCCTGTGCTCTCTTCTGATCCCTGGCCTTTCATATGACAGGAGGTAAATAAAATACTGGAAACAAAGAAGGAAGATAAATAAAGTTGGTGAAGTCAGTCCCTTTCTGATTCCTACCTGAGTTTCCTTATCCCGTTTCTTGTATTAAGCAGTGAAAAGAGCTTTAGAAGAAAGGACTTGTGATGATTAATTAAATGCTTACATTTAAATGAATATACAATTGAGTTTTCATGTGAAAGAAACTTTAAAGTACTAGAGATAGGAAGGGAAAATAAAAATGAAAGAGATATTAACCTCCCTACTTTTCAGGGCACTTGAGAATAGAATTCAAAAACCCTTTCCTGCTTTTCATGTGTTTACACATCTTTTTAAAAAGTGACCCTGGGGGCAGGAAAAAATAGAACATATTTACTAGTATCTGTTGTGCCTCAGGGGCTGTGCTAGAGTTTGTATAAACGTGAGCTCATTTAATGCTCACTACAGTCCTGGTGAAATGTGTGTCATCGGCCACATTGATGAAAAAATTGAGGCTCAGAGAGGTTATAGGCACTGCTCAAAGGGAGATCACTGGTAAATGGACCTGAGGCATTCCAGCTGTGTCTTCATGAACATGCTGTCCATGCCCCTGTTAGTGTGTGTGTGCTACCGAATGGAGCTGTCTTACAGATGCCTCTTACAGTCATTCCTTTTACCCCTATGTGTTCCTGACATATTGATTCAAAGGTGAGCTTCAACCTTCTTTCAGTTTTCTCAGCCTTTGAAAACTGACCCTTCCTGTTTTGAGCATGAAGTATTTTAAGCATTGCTATTCAAAGGGATAGAAAAGTTAAAGAAGAAATGAGGAAAGTTTATACTGTGAGAGCCCATAAAAAAGGTGTTTTGACCTTCTATTGGGTCTTAGTTTATTTCTTGTCTTAATATATAAGTAAATTAAAATTCAATTGATTATATATTTTGCGGATATTCTACCTTATTCAGTAGAGTTTAAGACTATGCCCAATTTTATATATCCAGCCAGTTTCTTTCCAATGAAAATTCCCATCTTCAGTCTGTACTCATCTGTCTTTCTTAGGGCTTAGCTATCAGATTTAGGTTAATAATCCGCATAACATGATGCAGTCATCTTTTATTTTCCCCCTTTTCTTGTTCAGTGAAAGCAATTGATGCTATGAATTTTCCTCTTAATTACTTTTTTGCCTGAGCCCTCTAGGGTTTTGTATATAGCATTCTTAAAATAATTGGTTTCTGGCCAAGATTTGTTGAACACCTATGATATTCTAGTATAAAGGAAAAATATATATACTATACTTTAAACTTGAAAATAGGCCAGTAGGCAAAAGGATGGCTGTGTGTTCCTTCAAAATCATGCTAGCTTATTGGCCCCACCTAAGGATTATCTGATTCTCTAGGTGTATTGCCTTTCTTTGCTTTTCTTTGACTTGCTTTTTATTGTCGGTTAAGGTATTTTACAAGTCTTTGAGGGTAGATTAATACCTATAGGAAATGGTGCAATGCAAATGATTCTTGTCCACAAGAAAAGATTATCCCCCAAAATATAACTTTGCTGCCCTGCAAGGCATTATTACCTAGCTTTCTATCTACTTCAGCAATCTTATTTTGGAATGCTTCTTTCAGGGACTATATATAAATATGTCTCCTCTCCTAGAACCCTCTGAAACAACTTTTCTATCCTGTCGGTTTTCTCGTTGAATTAAATACATCTTTAATAGGTATTCATTTTGTGTTTGTATAAGGATCATATTTTTAATGTTTTGAAAATTGATTCACACTAGGAACAACATAAGAAGCTTTCACGTGTGTCAGAAAGACCCAGAGCTGGACATTAGTTAAAACAGGAAAACTGATATTACAGGAACTATTGCAATAGGGGAAAAAGAGGACTGGGCTCAATTCCGAATGCAACAAAGGAAAGTGGAGATTTATAGCCAAGGATCAGGGAGAGGGTCAGAGAGAGAAAATTACTAAGAGGAAACATCAAGAACAGGGGATTCTTGTGAAACTGACATAACAGGATTCTTGCTGAAGGCAGACCAGGGTGATCATTTATCACCTGGGGGGTAATGGTGGATGAGGAATTTGGTCAGATATTGAGGGTGGGAATTTTCTCTTAAACTGATTTTAGCAGGATTCTTGTTAAAATTGGATTCTGCAGGGTCAGAGGTGGAAGCTCATGGAGAGGCTTTATTGAGCAGGGGACTCAGAGGAGGCTGATTAAAATTTGGTCAAGGAGAGAATCCTTGTAACACGAATAATGCAACTTAATCTTCACATAAATCCTCTTAGGTGAGCTTATCATCGTCTCTAATTGTACTCAGGAAGAAATAGGCTTAAGAGTGTTCAGGTGGGTGTAATGTAGAGGCACCCGGTGAGCCCAGGTTTATATGAATCAAGGTCAGCTTCGCCATGTTACCATGAGAAGAGCAGTGACAAGTGTGACCTGGTACGGTGCATGAGAGAATATGGATAAATAAAAGGAAGAAATAGGTGAAGGAAAAAACTTTGAGACCACCTACAAAATAACTATGATACTATTGTGTTTTTTTCTCCCCATAGGGCAAAATTAAAGTGTGCAGAATATCTATGCAATGGTTGAATCAGATGGATTTGACTTGGAAAGTCCCTATCTCCTACCTCAGACCTGAATATTTACTGACTGGGTATATATAGAGAAGTGGTTTAGAAGAAGTAGCAGAGGTGCTTGCTTTTACATTAACAAAACAAAATGTTGGGAGAGGTGGGGTGCCTGGGTGGCTGAGTTTGTTAAGCATCCGACTTCGGCTCGGGTCATGATGTCACAGTTCCTGAGTTCCATCTCCCAGTTGGGCTCTGCTCTGAGAGCTCAGAGCTGGGAGCCTGCTTTGGAGTCTGTGTCTCCCTCTCTTCCTGCCCCTCTGACGCTTGTGCACGCGCACTCTCTCTCTTTCAAATAAATAAATAAAACATTAAATAAGAAACAAAAAAAGCATTGGGAGAGAAGAACTGTGACTGCTTCTAGATCTAGCCAAACACTGGGATTTCATCTTTCACTATGCAAATGTCCAGTTCCAAAGCTTAGCCTTTTAATACTGTGTGGTGTTTTAAGTTTTTCTTGCGGATCACATAAAGTTCTCAAAACAAAATTGGTTATAATTCACTTTACTTAAAAATAAACATATGAGGGGCGCCTGGGTGTCGCAGTCGGTTAAGCGTCCGACTTCAGCCAGGTCACGATCTTGCGGTCCGTGAGTTCGAGCCCCGCGTCGGGCTCTGGGCTGATGGCTCAGAGCCTGGAGCCTGTTTCCGATTCTGTGTCTCCCTCTCTCTCTGCCCCTCCCCCATTCATGCTCTGTCTCTCTCTGTCCCAAAAATAAAATAAAAAAACGTTGAAAAAAAAATTAAAAAAAAATAAACATATGAGGGATGTGCTATGAAATTAAATCAACAATATGCTGCTTCAAGCCCAGGATTACTGGAAATGATTAGGGAGACATAAGTGGTAGGTGGTAGTGAGAGAGGCAAGGGTGAGCAAGTCTTAAAACATCTCTCTCTCCTTCTCACTCTCCCTGTAAAACTACTCTCAGCTATGCCCACAGTAATCACTGCAGCAGGTAACGTTAGGAACTTAAATGTAATTAAAGTACTAGGGCTGAAACTCAGCATGCCATGGTATCCATCCGTAGCAGCAGACTCTGTCCTTGAAATACTCTACTAACAAGGTTGCGTATAACTTCAGTGGGGTTCCAGATTGGAGGTTGGGAAATTGTTTTTTTGTGTCTGGAAGTGCTGAGTCAGCAACACCTACTGTTATATTCTGCATCCTGATTACAGGCACCCCCGCTCCTATCCATTTAATCCAGAAGCCCTCTGGACACTCCCGATACTGTTCTCTCCTGCACTTTTCACACACCTGCGAAATCCCATGGATACTGCATCCTGTGTTTCTAAAGAATCTGGCTTCTGTTTCCTTCCCACTGTTGACCTAGATTAACAACTGTCTTCAGCCTCTGGTCTGAAGATGGCTGCAGTGGTCTACTAACCTACGTCCTTCCCTCTGTGCCCTGCTTCCTCCCCTCTGTAGATGGGTTCCTCTCATTGTTGCAAAAATGTCCGTAAGATCTTGCCAGTTGGCTTTGAATCCTTTAGTGGCTTCCCATGGCTTACACACCCTTGCTGAGCATCCAAGCCCTTTTTGCCTCAGCCCCGGTCCACCTTGTTTTCCAGTCCTCCCTTCTCCTGTAGTCCACCTTTGCTCACAGTCTCATCTGGAATCTGTTTACATCTGCTTTCAAGCAGAACCTGCAGACTGTGTTGAGCCAGCCATTTGTCCTGGACTGCTTCCCTCTCAACCTGGATGGGTCAAGCATCTCCTTCTCGATACTGCACTGTAGCTTTTTATTTATAACCTTTCTGTAAGAGACCATGCTGTGTTCTGGGGGCAGGGCAGTGTCCGATATACATTGGTGTCTCTGTGCTTAACAGGGAGGAGCTCTCCATAAATGTTGGTGGCTTGAATGAATGAGTGAAATGGGACCTTTCTGGCAAGAAAAAGTTAATGCAACTAACCTTTATTTAGCTCTGGAATATTTGTGTGAGAAAGACCTAAGGTGTTCACAAAAGCATATCATCTCTTCTTTCTTTTCTTCTACTTTATCCCATCTCTAGAAATGTGTCTGTATAACTCAGATGTCATTACTATCACTATTACTACAGTTCTCTCCAAGGAGGAGGCAGGAACGGTGGAGCAGAGAGGGTACAAACCAAGATATGCCCAAGCCCCCTCCCCCAGGTCGGTCTGTCTTTGAAGTAGGCAAGCCAGTCTTCATGGACATGAGGGGATTTGAGCATGGGCACGCACACACACACACACACACACACACACACACACACACAAACACACACACACACACACAAACAAGCTGGGTGTGTGTGTGTGTGTGTGTGTGTGTGTGTGTGTGTGTGTGGAAATGAACATCACCAGCAATGGGACAAATCAGAATCCTATACCACCTGGTAACGTGCAAGGAAAAGGATGCAGCTTCACTTTTCCGTGATTTTCCTGCCAAAAACTCATAATCTGACTCTATAATCACAGGAAGCATCAGACAAAGCCAATTTGATGGACTTTATACAAAATAAACAGTCTGTAATTTAAAAAAAAAGTCAAGGTCAGAAAAATCAAGGAAAGACTTAGAGGGGGGAGGTGTTTTAGGATGAAGACCAAAAAGACATTAACAATTAAAAGAACCCTGTGATTCTGAACTGGATCCTTTTGCTATAAAGTACATTATTGGGACATTTGGTGAAATTTGAATGGGGTGCAAGGAGCAAATGTAATATGTATTATATGTTAATTTCCTGATGTTAATGGTTGTGTTGTGGTTATGGAGGAGAATGTTATTGTTGTGGGAAATGCACACTCAGGTATCAGTGAGTGGTGCATCTTTGGGTTGTTAAGTTACTTTCAGGAGGTTAAGAAAGAAAGAAGGTTCTTTGTATTAAAATTGCAATTTTTTTTTGTAAACTTGATATTGCTTCAAAATAAAAATTTTAAAGCAAAAATGTTAATAAACAAACTTGGACTTGTCCCCATGGACAGGTTGTCCTTATATGATGTGATTCTTGGTGTATTTATGGTGAGGGAATTGTGCAGAGGAGGGGCTTCGTTTTCCTTGAGCTGAATTGGGAGCCAAGGGTGAAGTTGCGGGGCCTGGTGGAGAGCAAACATGGATCCTGTGTCATCCCCCCCCCCACCGCCCCCGCCACCTCTCCAGACCTCAGCAGGTCGCCTTACCTGAAAACAGGCTCAAAAGACAGACTGGCAGCTCCAGCAGAGCAGGGCTACCTCCCAGGGACAGGTGCAATTGGCAGGCTTCTAGTAAGATGCCAAGTTGATGATTTACTGTGAGACGTGTAAGTGCCAGACCACTGGCACTCTTTGACGAGCAGATTTCCTCTGTATAGCAAACTTCAAGGCAAGCTTGGTGGTAAGCAGGAGAGTGCGAGGCAAACAAGGAATCACAGTGAGGAGAGCTAGCCAGTGGAATTAGTGTCCAGAGGGGTCCTGTGAGGGGAGCCCGACTCCTCCATCCTGCATGGGAACGTCACACTTGGCAATGGCATGTGGAGGCGTGAATTGGCGGTGGGGCTTGTACTCCCTTGGGCGGAGCTGGGTGGCTTCTTAGACTCTGATTTTTGTCTGCTTCCATGGTTGGCCACCTCTCTGCCTCTGACTGATGTGTTCTTGCTTTAAATAGGGAATTAGTGTCAGGCAGGTTGTTGACTCTTGAATGTCTTTGCATGTCTCTGATTCTGTGTTGACTCCTGGGTTGAGTTTATTTGTTCACTTTCTTTGAGTTCCTTTAGAGGTCCTCGTTGGCCACTACTGGCCACGTGGGAACTTGGGGAAGAGAGAGGCTACGCTCTAGAGAAGCAACTTCCCTTTTTCTATTTATTTTTTTTTAAAGCCTGGAGCCATGTAAAAGGAAAGAAAGACTTAAAAAAAAAAAGGCTTACCTTCTTGGAATATCTTGTTATCTCTAGAGTTCTTGAACTTCCCCAGGTTTCAGAGATTTAGCCAAAATAGGTATTTCTCCCTTTTGAGAACAGTGTGCCCTCTGCTGTGAACCAAAGGCATTCAGCTTTTTGGTGCAAAGTCTATGTGGGGCTGGCTGGTGATTCTAGCTCTCTTTCCACGGCTGAGTAGCACTCTCTCAGGCGTGAGACTTCCTGGCTTCTCATCCCCTCCCTGGCCTCTTGAGGTTTTCTGTTGTTACTCACACAGGTGGTCAAGACTCTGCCAGGGCACTTCACGACCCCCAGGTACTTAGCCCTGGAACTTAAGGTTCCAAATGGCTCTGTATGTAAAAGCCATTTGTTTCCTGGGGGGTGTCACAGGAGACCCAAACCTTGAGGCTCTTGAGTGCCACAGCCTGTTTTTTGAAGAGTTGCCTAAAATCTGAAATGTAAGTCAGCCTGCAGAAAGAAGCTATGGTTCTGTCTGGCTCATCAGTTAGAGACCAGACAAAAGGGTCTGGGTCCTTCGGTGAGTGATGAAGGGCTGTGTGCTTTCAGGCACGAACTCCGTATCCTTCTTCAAAGGATAGTTAGAAGGTTGTTTTGATTTTTGCAAAGGAAGAGCATATACATATATGGACTGGCCCACACTAGTCCAACTTAAGGGTCCTCAATTTAGTGTGATTTTCACATTTTGTTTTCTCCTTTGCCCATGCAATGGTAAGGCCCTTCATACAAATGCCTTAATAAATGATAACCAGAACATGCCTGATTTGGCATCTTCCATGACATGGAAATTGAACCCCAGGTTCAGTTGGGGATGGGGAAGCAGCATCTACGTGGTCACCAGGTCAGCTGCTGAGCCCTAGCTTGACCCTCTGTGTACTCCTGAAGAGCTGTTGGGATCTGGTGAACAGACACAATAGACTGGAGGGTGGTGAGTATCTGCGAGACTCAAGGAACAGACTTGGTTTCCATTTGCAAACAAAGTAACACTGGAAGCCCCACATGAATTCTGGAATTAGTCTTTGCTATATGTGTGATTTTTTTTTCTTTTTTTCTTTCTATTTATTTATTTACTTATTTTTTACCAAGTCAGGGGCTGTGATGAGTTATCAAACTCTGCGGACCAGAGAAAGGAATAGAATCAAATCACCTGAAACATGCTATTCAGAGCAGGTAGGACTGTAGTCTGCTCAGGGACCTATAACTTTCACTTTCATTCCATCCCTGGGCCTCCTTGCATCTGGGAGTCAGAGAATAATAATAAAATAAAGGCAGGCTGTAACAAGAAATGTGATCCTTGGGGTACCCTACTAAGCTGTGCCTCTGTCACTCAGGTTTCCTATTTGATGGAAAGAGCTCTGCTCTTTCCAGCTCTGCCAGGCATTCCCCTTGGCGGTGAGGGGGCGTGGGCTTGATGTGAAACTGAGCCCTCTCCTTGCACGTGGTGAGGCTGACAGCTGTATAAGGAAACGTTCCCTGGAATGGGCTTCGGGTCCCTGCTCAGTCAAGAGGCAGACTTTTTACTCCCAGTGACAGCTGCAAGGTACCGATTTACGGTGGGGCACTAGCTCAGAATTCCAATTACCGTTTGAGTTTGCAAAGAGCCTACATTTCCGTGCCTATGGTGCATTTTTACAACTTGCCACTGTGATGGCCAATATACAGCCATCCCTTGTTACTAATATTTCTAACCAAATGATTTGCGGAATGAGAGCGCAGGTGATATATATATATATATATATATATATATATACTTAAGGCTTTTTGCTCCTTGCCGGGGGTTCGGGGTGGGGGGAAGTGCTGGGGAATCTGCTCGGAATTTCAAGAGGTTAAGAAAGGCAGGTGGAGATGGTGAAGGCTATCAGATTTTGGAAGCCGAGGAACACCTGTGAGGCTGTGGGAAACATGTATTTTCTGTTTATAGTAATTAATTTTTGTTTCCGAGAGCAGCTCTCCCTAATGAAGGTAGCATGTGCCAGAGAGTTAATAAAGGATTTGGGGGGGCACTTGCACTTCATGCTTTATGCACACCCATAGCTTGATGCGGTAGCATTCGTTTCTTCTACAACTCTTGACAGTCTATTTCCTCTGGCTGAAAGATGACTAGAGTCGCTGTTGTAAGAGCAGGTTATTGAGGATCTGGAGACTAGCACGTCCCCTGTGCCCAGGCTGTCATTTTTGCCCGTTAATGCTCTACAGGGCAGGAGGATGGAAGGTATGTCTTCCAGCTTTGACAATTCATGGATCTTCAAGGCGCTTGCATCGCTATGTTTTAGCAGTGGATCAAAGTGTATAGATTTCAAGTAACAGCTTTGTTGCTTCTGTTGGAGGAAATCCACGTGTCCACATGCACGTCAGCACAATGGAGGAAAAAAAATCTCAACATTTTAAAATAGATCTTTAAAAACATTACCAAGACTATGTAGTGCTTTAAAAAAAATCCTCCTTCTGAACTTTGAAAGTCTTTTTCTCCACACATAAAGGAAAGGTCTTATGTGGCTGTTTTGCTTAATGTGGGCTGGTTTTATTTTGGACTCTTTGAAACCCAGCGTGAAGGCTAAAATTCTATGTGGAGAAGTAAAAAATGAAAGGAATGGTGAGGTTTTGGTTGTGCTAAATTAAAGTGACAAGGTACTGATAACAGGGCATGGCTGTGCCCACAAATTAGCCCTCTCTAATTTGCTGCTGAGGAAAGGACTGCTTTGGTGTTGCATTGTAATTTCTCTCTTGAATTAAAAGTTTAGAAAGTCTAGTTTGCTCAAAAGAGAAAACCTGGAAAACGTAAGCGTTTCAGTTTTGAAATGGCCCATGGTTCCCCTATGTTCAAGGAACTGTTTGAGCTAATCTTGCTTCAGAAGTATGTAAATTACATGGTTTTATGTTTAGAAGCCACACTGTGTGTTGGATTATTTGTGTGCTACTTAAGGTAGCCTTTTCCAAAGTTTTTGTTCCAATCCAGGATGTACTTTGCGTTCCTTAGGTGGCATCTGTGTTTTGTGTGGTCTCCTCTGTATATATGAGGTGCTAGAGGGGCGCCTGGGTGGCTCAGTCGGTTGAGCATCTGACTTCAGCTCAGGTCATGATCTCATAATGAATTCATGGGTTCATGAATTCAAGGTGTCCAGCTCTGGGCTGACCGCTTAGAGCCTGGAGTCTGGAGTCAGCTGGAGCCTGATTTTGTGTCTCTGTCTCTCTCTGCCCCTCCCCCACTCAAGCATGTGTGCTCGCTCTCTCTCTCAAAAATAAACATTAAAAAAATTTAAAAATAAAAAAAAAATAAGGTGCTATATTATGTACAGAATGGATTTCTGATGGGGGAAGGAGGTAAAGAAGGCAAAAGTTACTTTCTCCAACTTCCATTTAGTTCTAGGCAGCAGCTTGATATTGATGGGGAGCTGGGATGACATTAAGTTTCTCCAGCTACAAAATGGCCTACCTCAAATTACAATATCCCTGTACCCCAAACTCAGCTTTCTAGAGGGCTGAAATATTGTCATTCTGCGAAATCAATGATCATATTACAAAAAATTGGCCTCATGGGTTGTAGAATATGACTTGGGTTTGTTTATTACAGTACTGTAAAAAATGGCAATTCATGATAATTCATCTTTTGTTTTTAGTTTCTGTTGGTGTTTTCTCAAGGAGAGACCCGCTGCTCCATATCAGATTGTCCACTCCTTGGTGTTGACACTTGTGTCCTCGTAAGAGGCTTTAATTCATCATGGCTAATCCATACTTAGATAGTTATGGTGTTTCCTAAACTGTGTTCCAAAGGTGGTTAATAGATGTGATGTGGAAAGGGTTTTATGGTCAAATTTGAGAGACACTGGGATAAACAAAGCTAACAGATTGCTTTACTGAAGGACTTTTCTGGGCCTTTAACATTTATATATATGCACATTGTAAATTGTCAGGACAGTGAGTGGAGTAGACATCTGGCACAGGTATCTGTTCCTAAGTGCATGCCTAGGGAACACTGCCTCAAACTTTGGCTCTGCCTGTCTGTTATGGGTTAAAACTGTGTCCCTCCCGGAAAAGATATCTTAGAGTCTTCCCCTTGCCCCCAGTACCTCAGAATGCGACCTTATTTGGCAATAAAGTCCTTGTAGATGTAGTTAGTTAACATGAGGTCATATGGGAGTAGGGTGAGCCCCTAATCTATTATGACCAGGGCCATTAATAAAGGGGGAATTTGGACATAGACACATACATACCGTAGGACAGTGCCATGTGAAGATGGAGTTATGTTGTCACAAGCCAAGGAACTACCAGAAGCTAGGAGAAAGGCCTGGGATAGATCTTTCCTGAGCATGTTCAGAGGGAGCATGGTTCTACCCACACTTAATCTCAGACTTCTCGCTCCAAAACTGTGAGACAACACATTTTTGTTGCTGAGCCCACTCAGTTTGTGGTACTTTGTTATGGCAGCCCTAGCAAACATTGCCATTTTAGACTTGGGCTCAGTATCTCAGGCTTGTTTTCAGGGTAGGCTAGAACCACATTCCTAGTTCTAGAAGCTTCTCAGCAAGCTCTTCTCGGATCTTTTCTGCATTGTGGGTTCATTCTTTTTTTTTTTTTTTTTAATTTTTTAAAAAATGTTTATTTATTTTTGAGAGAGACAGAGAGTGCACAGGGGAGGGGCAGAGAGAGAGGGAGACACAGAATCCGAGGCAGGCTTCAGGCTCTGAGCTGTCAGCACAGAGCCCGACCTGGGGCTCGAACTCACAAACTGTGAGATTGTGACCTGAGCTAAAGTTGGACGCTTAACTGACTGAACCACCCAGGTGTCCCGGTTCATTCTTTATATATGCTGTGTGTGGTACTTCCACTAGGGCATGCACCTTCTTCCCATTGACCTGGAACACTGGTTCCTAACTCTAGTTTTACAATGGAATTATCCAGGAAGTCAAAAAAATACTAATGGCCAGGCCCCGCCCTGGGCCAATTAATTATGGTCTCAAATATTAGACTTGAGACTATAGAGTCTGTACCATATTAGAGTATAGAGCTCAAGTATTTCCTTTAAAAGTTCTCCAGGTGATTCTAAGGTGCAAGCAGGGTTAGGAATTACTGAAGGCAGCAAGGGCTGAGTGTATGTCAGGGGGGGTTGGGGGGCTGGGTGATGAAAGCACCAACCAAAATTCAGCAGGGGATGGTGGGTCCCTTGTTGAAGCCAAAGAGCTGGGTTTGAACCCTGGATCTTCCACTTACCTACCGTGACTGTGTAAGAGTCACTTAGTGGCTCTATACCATGGCTTACTCATTTATACAGTAGGGATTATGATTATCCAGTAAGGCTGCTGTAAGGTATCTTAGTGAGGTCAGAGTTCTGTAACAGAATATGATAGACTGGGTGGGTTTTAAACAACACAAACCTATTTTTCAGAGTTTGGAGACTGGGAAGTCTAAGATCAAGGTGTCCATTTGTGTCTGATGAGAGCCCATTTCCTGGTTCATCTTCTTGCTGTATCCTCACATGGTGGAGGGGCCAAGGGAGCTCTCTAGGGTTCCTTTTATAAGGGCACTAATCCCATTCATGAGGGCTCCACTTTCATGATTTAATGACATCCCAAAGACCACCCTTATCCCCCCAAATACCATCACACTGGGGATTAGGTTTCAACATAGGGATTCTGGGGACACAGACGTTTAGTCTGTATCATGAGAGTTCAGTGAGCAGTATTGAATTCAGGGTCTGAGAGATAAGCATTGAAGACTCTTGGTTAACATGTTCAGGAGACCCTGTGATCCTGTTCTCAGTGAGTCTTCCAAGGCAAGAACAATCTGTCCCTGTAATCTTCTGTCCTTTATCCAAACCTATCCCTTCATTACTCTTCCTTATTCCTCCCTCCCTCTCCAACTGCCTGCTCATAACAATCACAACATTCAAAACAAAGGAAACCTGCATTCTTGGTATGCACACCCTTTCTTCACAAATAAAAAACATTGGTTAAGAGAGTGTGTTTATTCCTTAAGGAAGTGGGCTCTGGGCCGAGGATGAGGTCACTGTGGCCCATACCACTGTGGGCTGCAGTCACTGCTTTTATAGGTGAAGTCATTCTTAGCCAAGAGCAGGCAGCTAAAGCACAGCATCTGAAATACTACCCAGGAATCCCCAAATTGAAGACAAGCCTGATCTTAGGTTAATAGGTAGCCCACTCTCTTGTGAGAGCTTTCTGGCTCCTGGCTCTGAATCAGAATTAACCCTGGGAATGCCTGTTGAATCCAGATCTCCAGGGGTCAGAGCTGGTGTTTGGTGTTTCAAAGGTCTACAGATTACTCTAATGCAAGGACAGACTTGCCACCCTTCATAGTCTGTATGTATATGGGTGCAGGCATGCATGCATTTTGTCATGTAGAAATCCAAGTACTCATTCAGTGCTTCATTCACACATGTCAGTGTGTGCCAGGCTCTCTTCTAGATGGGATATTGGCATGAATGAAACACTCATGTTCACTTGAAGCTTCTTTTCTAGTGAAGAATCCAGAAAATAAACATGTAAACAAATACCTGACATAATGTCAGACTTTGAGGAGCACCAATAAGAAAATAATATAGGGGAGGCAGGTGGGAAGGACAGGATATTGTTTTGGTTAGGGTTTAAAGCAGGCTTCCCCAACGAGACAAAGTTGGAGCCTGAGTAAAGAGAGGGAGCAAGTCACAGAGCAATTTGGTTGGGGGGATGTTCTAGGCAGAGGAGAGCTTTGTGTTTGGTGTGCTGGAGAACAGCAGGGCCAGTGGAGTGGACTGGACAGGGACAGAAGTGCAGAGAGGAGTGGAGGCCAGGCCATAGAGGCCGACAGACTGTGCATATGGCTTTGAATGTTTTCTCAGTGTGATGGGATGCGAAGTTTTGGGCAGGGGAGTGACATGATCTGATCTGTGTATTAAATGTATCACTCTGGAGAATTTATTGACCATTGTCAGCCAAATCCCAGAGTCCCAAGGAGGCCCACTAAGAGGTATATTTTCAGGCACTGTCCAAGGAGGTTTATTCATTTGCTCCCAGAAAAGTAGTAAACCAATTCCTAGGCAGTGTTGGCTATGCTTAGAACATCAAAACAAAGTATAGAATGTAAACTTTTTACACTTTGTCAAATCTGTATATTTTAAAATATGATAGCTGCAGTGTTATTTTAACAAGACCATAAATTCAAACAAATTTGTGTTCTTTTGTATTGCTGTCTTTTCTTGTGTGCAACCCTTGTTAGTTTTATTACAGGTTACAGTAATGGAAGTAATTTGTAGGGGTCAAATTTTTGAGGCAAGTTATTGAGTAGATCTAGAATTTAGTGTTTTCCTGACAAACAAATGGAGAATTTCCAGTTTTCCTATAATCTAATTATTGTGATCCCTCTTGTTGGTAAGTATTGTATCTTTTCTAATGACTGGCACTTTTTATTTGCATGTGTATCACTTCATTCATCTCGTTTGAGTGTAAGTAATTGAATGTCTGTTGTGGACTGTTTGTGTCCATCCAAAATTCGTGTGTTGAAGTCTAATCCCCAATGTGGTGGCCTTTGGGAGGTGTTTTTACACTTTTCCTGTAACATGTTATACGATAAAAAGGGAAAGTAGTAGAAACATTGTACTTGGTAATAAAAGAGATAGGTAGAAAACAAAGATGAGCCATCAAATAAAAACTGAAAATATAACAAAAAATGTATATGTAGATTCATTTGTGAAGTGTTTCAAAATTTTTGTGTTAGATGCTATGTAACAAAGGATAAGTAAAAATTCATGAACTCACTGGACAGATACAATCTTAACCAAGTACTCAAAGGTGATACCCTCTCTCATCAATGGGATAAACCAAGTGCATGTGCCTCCTGATATGAGGTATGACACCACTCCTGTTATATTTCTGCCAAAAAATCCATATCAAGAGTCTCATTTCAAAGAAACATTAGGAAAACCCAAATAATGGGACGTTCTACAAAATAACTTTTGTAGATTTTACCTTACTTTTCAAAAATGTCAATGTCACAAAGACAAATAAAGACTGAAGAACTCTCCTAGATTGAAAGAGACCAAAGAGCTAGGTAATTCAATGCTGTAAGTCGTCCTGGATTAACTCCTAGACCAGGGAAACAAACTCTGGTCTTTTATGATAAAGGACATTATTGGGGAAATTTGTGAAAGTTGAATAAGGCTTGTAGATTATATAATAGTGTTGTATCAATTTTAACTTCCTGATTTTGTTAATTGTGCTGTGATTATGTAAGTGAATGTTCTTGATCTGTAGACATGCACATTAAAGCATTTAGGATAAAGGAGCATCACATTTGCAACTTTCTCATAGATAGTGCCAGAGGAGGAAAAGCTCTTTTTCCTCTATCCTCCTAGGTTCTCCGGCTGGGGCTCTGCACATTAGACTGACAAAAGATGAAATAATGAGAGAAAAACAAACAGAAGTTTATTGCAGCATGCATACACATAGGAGAAACTCAGTGTTCGGTAACTCAAAGGGGTGGTTAGAACTTGGGCTTTATAGCATCTTCACAAAAGAACAGTAAGTTTCAAAGAAGTGATAAAGTCAAAAGAAAAGGGTTTTAGGTTTTCAAGGGTAGCAAACTATGGGAAGATAAATATGTGGGGCAACTGGAAGGTAAAGGTTAATTTAGTAAGGCTTGTTTATGCAGTTGCATCTTGGTGCCATCTCATCTTAGGTGATAAGGTTGCCTTCATCCTGGTATGGAAAGCAGGGGACACCTTTATGGGGGATTTTGTGTTCTGTGGTCAGGCAGATTGGCAGAGGGCAGAAAGCTCATCCCGTGTATGCCCTTTTTAAAAATTGCCTTCAGCCCACAGTAATCCTGATGCTAGACCAGCACATTTTGGGGGTGGCATACTCTGAACTCCTTCACTCTTCTGAAATACTACAAGAAAAAGAGATAAAGCTACTGTGATAAGATGTTAGTATCAGAGGAATCTGGGCAAAGAGTATATTTCATATTCCTACTGGGTTTTTTTTTCTAAGTCTCCAATTAGTTCAAATTTGAACCCTAAATTGAGTTTGGGAGTGTATTTTCCTCCAAATTTCAAACACCCCATAAGCTAGCGTTTTCTTTTTTTCTTTTTTTTTAATGTTTATTTATTTATTTTTGAGAGAGCGAGAGAGAGGGAGAGGGAGAGAGAGAGAGCGCGAGCATGAGCATGATCAGACGAGGGGCAGAGAGAAAGGGAGACACAGAATCCTAATCAGGCTCCAGGCTCAGAGCTGTCAGCACAGAGCCTAATGTGGGGCTCAAACCCACAATCGCGAGATCATGACCTGAGCCAAAGCCAGACACGCAACCGACTGAACCACCCAGGTGCCCTTGGTGTTTTCTTAATGGTAGAAAGAAGGCTTCTTTTTTAAAAATATAAGGCAAGTATTTGAGATTGCCTTAAATATTTTGTCAATTAGCTAAAAACATTTCAACATTATCACCTATCAATAGAGCAGTGTGAGTCTTGACATGCCAAGAGAGCCAGTTAAAATTAAGTGGACCAGTGGGAGGTATTTTTCTTATACTTGATTCTTAAATAGCCTTAAATAGTCTTCAATTCTTGAATAGAAAACTAATGTGCAATTTAAAGTATTTACTTCATACTGCTCATAAATCTGAAGATTTGTCTCCTTTTTTTGAATGTGTTTTAAAAGAGGACATAGGGGCGCCTGGGTGGCGCAGTCGGTTAAGCGTCCGACTTCAGCCAGGTCACGATCTCGCGGTCCGGGAGTTCGAGCCCCGCGTCAGGCTCTGGGCTGATGGCTCGGAGCCTGGAGCCTGTTTCCGATTCTGTGTCTCCCTCTCTCTCTGCCCCTCCCCCGTTCATGCTCTGTTTCTCTCTGTCCCAAAAATAAATAAACGTTGAAAAAAAAATTAAAAAAAAAAAAATAAAAGAGGACATAAAAATTTACTAAGAAGTGAGACATTCACCGTAGAGGGGATTTCCTGAATAGTGACAGTGATCTGGAAACTTGTCAAAGATTCTGTCCACCCCTGTAGACTAGAGGAGGCACGAATATTTGATGTCTCATGTTCTACATATAAATTTACCTGGACATTGGTTTGTAGATGGTTCAAGCTTTGACTGTTAAAAATATGCGTAATTGCATAAACTCACATTTTTGTTAATCTTAGAGCCTACGTCACAGTGTGAAATCACCTGTTGTTATTATAAATAACTTGGGGCTCCCTTATGAATTGTCACTTAAGAAGTAGTAGCTAGTTCTTGCAGTTTTACTGTTCAGAGATGGTGTAGCTTAGCGGCTCATTTTATACAGACTTATCCACTTCATGGAGAAGAGTTTTGCCTCTTTCACCCTGCACTTTCTACTGGAACTCTGATAAACTGGCAATCCCGAGGTTTTATTCATTATGACCACTCTACCTAGAGTAATGGTACCCTGTTTTTGAAAGAGCAGTTCTTTTGTGGGTAGTACTGATCTAATGAATGGACAAAGGCTGTGAACTTGGACATTATCTGGGGTCTGTCCTCACTCTACAGCAGCTGTAGAACCTTAAATAAGCTACAATCAATACTCAGTATTTGTGGATTCTGTATTTATGAATTTGCCTACTTGTGAATGTTTATAACTCTAAATCAGTGCTTCTAGTGCTTTTACAGTCATTCACAAACATGCACTGAACAGTGAAAATTCTGAGTTGCCCAGTGAGCACATTCCCAGCTGAGGTCGAACAAAGCAACACTCTGCCTTCTTGTTTCAGCTCTCATGATGTAAACAAATGTCCTTTTCATGGTCTGTTTGGTGCCATGTTTTTCACATTTTTATGCCTTTTGTTGTGATTTCACTCTTTAAAATTAGTTCCAAGCATAATGACAGAGTGCTGTCTAGTGTTTCTAAGTGCAAAAGGTTGTGCCATGCTTAAGAGAAAAATGTCTGTGTTAGATAAGCTTGTTCAGGCAGAAGTTACAGTGTTGCTGCCATGAGTTCAATGTTAACGAATCAACAGTTCATATTAAAGAAGATATCTTTAGGCAGAAACACACATAGAACAAAATTGTGTATAGATTGGCTGACAAAAATGTGGCTGTTGGCTCACAGGAACCTAACTGTGTATTTCCCTTAGGAGCAATAGTTCAGCATTTGCCAATTCAGTGATCCCAGTGACTTTATAGAGAGTATCACTAGTGCAAATAGAGAGAAGTGACTTTATATTTGACCTCTCTGAATTTCAGCTTCCTTATAGATAGGGTGCCTATATATCTTACTCATCATACAGCCCAGAGTGAAAGTGAGAATTTATCGAACAGTATGCTGGTTCACCGAGTCTAAACAATTATTGTCGAGAAAACTGGGACATATAGTCATCCTATCATAGGTAATATGGAGCTTAAAATGCCTAATTTCAGGAGCACTCAGCAAATATTTATGGGCCATCTCCTACTTTCCAGGTACAGCATGAGGCCGGATCGAACCTGACCCTTTCTAGGAAGACCTTAGTGGCTGAAAACTAATGAATGAGGAGAGAATGATGCAAGATAACATCCTGTTAAGGATTCTAGGGGCAATGGGAATCTTTTGAGAGATTCTAAATAGGGAAGTGATAAGACATTTAAAAAATTCTCTGTAGTGAATGGAATTGGGAGTGGAGGGGGGAGTAAGTCAATGCAAGGGAAGTGTCAGGAAGCTACTGCAATAGTCCCAGCAAAAATGATGGTGAAAGTGGAGGTGAAAGAAGACTGACGTACTTAGGAGTTCAGTTCTCTTGGTCTTGACAATGAATGTGAATGTACGGAATGAGGAAAAAAGCTATCAGGAATGATCCTCAGATTGCTTGAATAGAAGTCCGTTTTCTGAAAAGAGAAATGTTGAAGGAGAACCATTATGGTGAGCAGAGTCAAGCATTTAGTAAGTTAGATATAAGTACATTTACATAGAAGACCATCTGTAAATTTTAGTTTTTTCCCCCTTTTTATTTCTGGCAATAGCAATTTTTAAAATGATGTTTGTTTTTTTCTCCCCTCTCTCTTTATCTCTGTGGGTTTGTGCATATTGGTGTCCAAATCTGGTTACTACTCTTTCATTTTCCATACCAATTTTCCGAGCATTCTTTTGCACACATTAGTTGGAAGTCGGTTAATACCCCATGTCTTCAGTTCTGCCACTGTCCACAAGTATGCGGTTTTCCTGGTCCAGGTTTCAGATCTGCTTCAGGCTGCCCAGGAGAGACAAGTATGGGCCTCATCTGGTTATCTGGTCCAGGTTCTTACACAGGCCACACAGAATGGTCTGACTCTGGCCTTCCGAGGGTGCAGCCCTTTAGTGCACACACGGGAGCTCAGCTGCTGCAGTGCTGGCTCCCCATTCCAGCATGACTGTTTTTTTGGGAGCTTTCTCCAGATCCTGTTTTTGAACTTGGGTTATACTTCTAACTCCTCTAGTCTTTGGGATCTGTTGGGAGGAAAACTTCTCTCTACCCACTTAGCTTCAAAAGGTCTGGGTCCTGCCATTTAACTGACAATAGATTAACAGGGAAAAGCAAAGATTTATTTACACGTGCATGCAAGAGTACTCAGTATTGATTAACTTGCCTAATAGTCAGAGATAAAGGTTTATATACCAACTTAATAAAAAAAGAGATGTTTAGAGCTTCAGTGGGGAAGTATGGAAAGTTCTGTTGGGCTTTTTGATGCTGATGCACAACTGAATTCATTTGTCCTGGTGCTAAGGGTTAGTCTTCTCTCTCCAGGCAGAGAGGGTGGTGGGGCGTAAGGGGCCTCGTCTGTGCTGTAGGCTGTATTTTTTGAAGCCTCTGCTGAAGTTTAGATAATTTTCTTTCTGTGGTTGCTGATTGTGCTGACGTTTTTAGTTTGCAGTAATTTTAATACCTCTTTCGTGGGCTGTTAATTAATCTCTTCAGACTCTAGGTTTCCTTTTCTGTCAGAACAATCCAAACCCATCAGTCTAATTAAATTGAATGTCCTAAGAGAGGGATTCTGGATCCCTTTTTTCCTGTGGGTAGAGGATGGCTCCTCTATCCTTATGCACATGTATCCACCTTCTCCTCCTTGATCTACTCTGCCTATCAAGGAGTACTGGAGAGGGGTAACCCTGCTCAGGTCACTGAAGGTCACTCTTCCTTCCTCTTGTCAGTGGTACTAGTTCACCCCTCATTTGCATAACTGTGTGAGGCCACCTTGTTTACTCATCACTAAACTAAGATCCGCTTGTAGTGATTTATCTTTGTCTGCTCACAGACAGACAGACACATGGTCTGGCAGTTTCCCTTTTTCAAAACTTGTAAGACCTGCCACATCCTGTGGAATCAGAGACTTTTAACCAATGGGTAAGTAAGAGACGCTGTGAATTACAGGTTCACAGATTTCTTGCAACTCTTTGATCTTGGATAAATGAAAAATGCTTAAAAAACAGTGAACATTAGGTGAGGTCAGCTTTGACAAAAGGTAAAATCCTAAACCTTTGCTAACTGGTTTGTCCCTTCCCTCTCAAGCTGCATGAATCTGTGCTTTTTGGCTAGGAAGAATTTGATCTGTTTACCATCTCATAAACCCAGGAAGGCTTCCCTTCTTTTTCACTTACCAAGTTTTTATCAGGGAGAGGAGTAACCTCTTAGGATGTGATTATGCGTGCTTTTGAGTACTGCTTTGCCTCTAAGGAGAGGAAATACTATAGGAATCAGGGACATAGGAACAAAGAACCAAAAATTACTTTGTAGAAGTTCTAAATTAAAAAAAAAAAAACGATTAACTAGTGTTCTCTTTATCTGGCGAGTGGTAAGGAAGCCTCAGATACAGTCTATTCAGCTTTTTGCAAGACTTCCAGAAATGTATTAATAAGTTCTTGGAAAACATGGAGAAAGGGGAGCTGGATGTTGATACAGTCAGACACAAATGGTGGCGTAACAATCTCATTCTCAGCCACCACCTCCTCTTTTTCCTTCCTGGGCTGCTTGGGTGTCCAAGGTTCTGGCCTTCAGCCAGGACTCACTGGTGTGCCAGTCGTGGCCAGCATCCATTACGATTGGTCATTGTGGACCCTGTGCTGGTATTAAGTATTTTACATGTGGTCTCAGGGTATAATAAACTAGAGCTCTTGGGGAAGGCTGGCCGAAGCTGGACTAGGGCCAGCTAGCTCCTTGGGAACTTTGTGCATGGTGCCCACCCCCCCACATATAATTAAAATAAAAAACAATCATAAAATAAGTGTCAGGAAATCCAACACAGTGCACATATTCTCATGATGATGACCTTAGTGTGTTTTTAGAACTATAAAGTAACAAATAATGTTTTATTTTCTCATTGACTGGATATGCCTGCTTTGTTAGTCCCTTAAACATGAGCCTTTGTTGAACTCAGAGCAGGCCTCCTACGGCAGCAGGGAAGGGAGAGAATTGGGAAATATGGATTGATTCTATTTACATTTCAAGCTTCTATCCATAGTTGTGTTGGCTTAAAGTGAGTAAAAATTGTTTGCATAGCCATTAAGCGTTTACGATAACGTGTTGCGTTGTTTAAAAGAACAGCACTGCTTAAATTAAAATAGCACCACGCACAAATAAGCCATAGACTCCTTGCAGTGGAACGATGAAGCACAATATTCAACAGAGGGATTTACCGCAAAAGTCTAAATTTATTAAACTCCCTCTTTTGCATATTGGTTTAGTTAGATTGTTTGCTTTTGGCTTTAGGGCAAGTAAGTGTGCCTTTCCCAGAACAGATGTCCCCTAGCGCTGTCTTCAGCTTTGCATCTGCTTCTCCTGTTGTAATGTGACATGCTGACTTGCAAAGCAGATGGTGTGGCGGGATTTCAGGTGAGGCTCATTCAGGTGATTCTTCCCTTAGGTGTCACAGCACACTGTGACTATTGCTCAGCACCAAGGGTGAGATCAGAAGCGTGGAGGGGGGGATGTTGCTTTTACAAGCCTCAGGACACCGGGCTGGCTGTGGCTACATTTGCCGTCATTAAGAGCCTGTCAGACTGGGGAGATGATGTCTCCTGATAATCGCTCCCTTCTGCTCAACGCCAAGTTGAAGAGAAAGATAATTGTGAGAAAAGAGCGCTGAAGAGAAGCGCCGACTGTCAGATCCCTTAAAGAGTGAGGGATTTATCTAGGAACACAGCTGAAAATACCCATTAAATATGTAAACTAGACTGAAGGGGTTGGCAGAAAGAGTGGCGTTATTTATTGAATTACTGCGTTTTTATTAGTTTGAAATATACTTACATATGTTTCAGTTAGCCCTGGGGAGGAGAGAAAAGTTTATTAGTACAACTCTAAGTTATAAAAAGTGTTATTTAGTTGCTATAATTTTAAAAATGAGATGTGTAGGATAGGGGAGGATAAAAAGAAATCTATGGAAAATCCTATTTTGGACCTACCTGGCCTTATGATTTTAGAACATTAAACACAGTGATCATGTATTATATATTTATCATGTGCCAATGTCTCATGGAAGCACTTGACTTCATATAATCATCCCAGCACACCTGTGATGTAGTGGTCCTACCCACATTTAACAGATGAGATGTTGAGGATTAAGGGATTTGCCTAGTCACTCTGGTAGTTAGTGATAGAGCCAGTTAATGATAGTGATCTCAGAGATTAAGGTTTTAACCACACGAAAATGCGTTGGTTGCCTCAGTCACTTTTCTAGTTACCTTCCCTGTTTTAAAAAAGCGGGGACAGGGGTGCCTGGGTGGCTTAGTCGGTTGAGTGTCCGATGCTTGGTTTCAGCTCAGGTCATGATCTTGTGGTCCTGGGTTGACCCCTGCATCAGGCTCCCTTGCTGGCAGTGAGGAACCTGCTTGGGATTCTCTCTCTCCCTCTCTCTGTGGCTCCCCTGCTTATGTTCTCTCTCTCTCTCTCATAACAAATAAGTAAAACTTTAAAAAATTTAAAAAAAATTAAACAGTGGGGACAGGACTAAATTATTTTTAATGAATCAGTGAGTTTTAGAACTAGAAACTCATTGCTTTTTTTTCAAAAAAACTGAGCAGACCCAATGTTTATCCTATACTTACTGCAAAAGGTCAAGACAATGACTAAGTGGTAATTACTAGCAAGTATTTGTAGCAAATTAAGTCATTTCAGGATTTTACTTTGTACAAATACAAATTGTACAAATACAATTATTTGTATTAGTTTTAGTAACAGAGACATGGAAAGAAGGTATTTCTGAGCCACATCTCAGTTGCTTTCTCATTTCTGTCTGTATGACCCTCCTCCCACCCCGTCGTACTCTGGAGTTGCTAAATAATCATATGACAAGCCATCAGCTCATCAAGGGAGTGATGAGTAAATGCAAGGGGTGCGTGAGAGGAGGGAATTTCAGGCAAGGAATAAGAGACAAGCCACTGAAGAGAACCAGGAAGAGACTGTTGATTCTGTGCTTTTCAAATGTGAAGGTTATTTAACTCTGCCTCCTTAGAAAACATGCTCCTTCCTCCTTTAGGAAAGAAAAGATCCATTCTTTAGCAGATCATAGATTCTTTTACATAGTGCAGTTTATTAAGATGTAGCTACTTTATCTTTATTAAAATTTTTAAAAAATGTTTATTTATTTTTGAGAGAGACAGAGCACAAGTGGAGGAGGAGCAGAAAGAGAGAGACAGGAAGACACAGAATCTGAAGCAGGCTTCAGGCTCTGGGCTGTCAGCATAGAGGCCAACAAGGGGCTCGAACCCATTAACCATGAGATCATGATCTGAGGCAAAGTTGGAGTCTTAATGGAGTGAGCTACCCAGGGGCCCCAAGATGTAGCTACTTTAAATATATACAAGGAAGTTTAAATGTACTTCTATTATTTATTGCTATAGGGACATCTCATCCTTTTGTTATCATGCTAAAATCTGGTATTTCACAAAAGTTAATTTTCTAGGTAAATAAATACCAAAATGTAACATTTTAATTAATTAATTATTTTTTTTGTTTTTGAGAGAGAGAGCAAGTGGGGAAGAGGGGCAGAGGGAAAGAGAGAATCTTAAGCTCCTTTAAGATTCTTTTTTAAAAATAAAAAATAAAAAAAATATTTATTTTTTGAGAGAGAGTACAAGTGGAAGAGGGGCAGAGAGAGGGAGACTCAGAATCTGAAGCAGGCTCCAGGCTCTGAGCTGTCAGCACAGAGCCCGACGTGGGGCCAGAAACTGGGAGCCAGGCCATGAGATCATGACGTGAGTCAAAGTCCGATGCTCAGTCGATCGAGCCACCGAGGTGCCCCCCAATTAAGATTCTTAAGATCGAGATGTGGGGCTCCATCTTCCCATGCTGAGATCATGACCTAAGCCAAGATCAAGAATTGGACACTTAAACTGAGTGAGCCACCCAGGCACCTCTGATTAACGTTTTCATTTTAATAAATTATGATAGAATTTTACATTTTTAAGTATACCATATAGGCAAATGAGGATATATAACATACATATTGTTTAATGAGGAATAATAAAAAATTAATACTCATTTACCCACCACCCAGCCTGAGAAATGGAACTTTACAGTACCTTTGAAGCCCTGATCCCATTCCTCTTCCTCATCTTTGTAACCTTTGTCCTGAATATTTAATTCATGATTTCTTTTTATTTTTTTATTTTATTTTATATTTTATTTAATTTATTTTATTTTATTTTATTTTATTATTTTTAGGGTTACATAAATATAGACAGTAACTTTGGAACTTTATAAAAATGGAAATATTTTGTATTAAATTCTCTGTGCCTTGTTCAACATTAACATTATGGTTCTGAGATCCACCCATGTTGATACATGTAGCTGTACTTCCTTTTCATTCTTTATAGTGTGTATTCCATTTTATGAATATGCCACCATTTATTTTTCTCAGGATAGACATTTATTTGAGTTGTTTCCAGTCTCTTGCTGTGAGGATGATGCTATGAATATTTTTGTGCATCTCTCCTAGAGCAGATGAGTAACAGTTTCTCTAGGGTGTATCCCCGGGGAGGAGAAGCTGTGTTGTAAGGGGTGTATACACCTACCACCTTACTGGGCAGTGCCATCATGATCCCAAAGTAGTTGTGCCATAAATTCTCCCAGGAGCACATGAAGTTCTTGTTGCTCCACATGCTTTCTACACTTGGTGTTGTCAGATTATATAAACTTTCTAGCCTCAAGGATGTAAAATGGTGTTGCATTGGAGTTTCTTTCCATTTTCCTAATTACTAATGAGGCTGACCATCTTTTCATAGGTTTATTGACATTCATGTTTTTTTTTTAAATAGGAAAAAATTAGAGACTATTGTTCATCAACAAAAGAAACCCAAAAGAACTTCATGTTTTCTCTTTCATGAAATGCCAAAATGTGTTTATGTTGCTTATCCTTTTTTATATTGATTCCTTGCAGCTCTTTTTATATGCTATGTAATGTCTTTATTCATTATAAATGTTACAAATATCTTTTCAATAAGTGGTATTAAAAAAAACTTGGGGCGTGTGGGTGGTTCAGTAGGTTGAGTTTCCAATGTCCAACTCTTAATTTTGGCTCAGGTCATGATGTCACAGTTCATGAAATTGATCTTGTACAGCACTGTGCATTGACAGCTGGAGCCTGCTTGGGATTCTCTTTCTCCCTCTCTCTCTCTCTGCACCTCCCTTGCTGACTCTCTGTCTTTGTCTCTTTAAAAAAAAATAAACATTTAAAAAAATATGATTTACAAATATTTTAAAAAAATTAACCAAGTAAATTAAAAAAAATTTTTTTTAAGTTTACTTGTTTATTTTGAGAGAGAGATAGAGTGAGCAATCAGGGGAGGGGCAGAGAGAGAGGTAGGGAGAGAGAGAATCCCAAGCAGGCTCTCTGTTGTCAGGACAGAACCCAACTCTGGCCTCGAACTCACAAACTGAGATCATGACCTGAGTGGAGACCAAAAGTTGGATGCTTAACCAACTGAGTCACCCAGGTGCCCCTAACCAAGTAAATTTTTAGATATAATTGGCTTTATTAAATGATTCATGAATTAGGCAGCATCCCTTCTAGCAAGTAGAGGAATACTCCAAAGAACTGTACAAAATGCAAGTTTTTTTGTTTGTTTGTTTGTTTTTTTAGGAAGGAGGGTGGGGCAAGAAAGTTACTAGCAAAAGAAAGGAAAGGATTGTTTTAGGCAAGGAGGTCTTTTCATGTACATCACCTAATCTTTCTTTGGGAGATATAGAGGGTCTGTGTGACAGATTACCTTCATTGATGCTGACCAGAAAACTCCTGAATGACCAGTTAAGATTACGTTTTTGGGGGAGGTTGAATCTGCAGTTTGGTCAGGCTATTTGTATCCTTCTTAAGAGATCCTTCTTCAGTAATGATAATTAAGATATTCTTGTGTATGTGTGTATGTGTGTATATATATATATATATATATATATACACATATATATATAAGTATATATACACATATATATATACACATATATATATATATACACATATATATACACATATATATATATATATATACACATATATATATATATATATATTCTAAGACTTACCTTTCTATTAATTTATACTTAATGTCTGGAATTGTTTCATTTAATGTAGATTGTGATGTGGGGGTTAAGTTTAATTTTCCCCACATTGTTCTGGTGCTATTTATTAAATGGTTAATTCCCCCCCTTCCCCCCCCCCCCCCCCCCCCAGTAGTCTGCAGTGTCAGCTTTAGCAGTTACTAAGCCCTCATCTGTGCTTAGGTCCTCCTGCAACCTCTATATTTGTTACATATCCTTGTTGATGTCTTTACCATATTGGTTCCTCTTAGTCATAAACTTTATATCTCTCCATCTATTTTGGGGTGTTTAAAATTTTTGCATAAATTTTATTATTTTGTACAGAAAGATCTTGTAAAATTTTGTTTGGTATATTCCTAAGTTTTTATTATTATTATTACTATTACTATTATTATTATTATTATTGTAAATTGTATATTTGAAAGATTGCTCTAATTCTTTATTGCTGGTGTATAGAATTGCAGATAACTTCTCTGCATTGATCTTATATTAATAAATCTTGACAAACTATCTTATTAATACTAATAAAGTTTCTGGTAGATAATTATATTGTCTGATTGATGGCCAACTTGCTTTCCCCCTTCAATCCTTATAATGTTTGTTTTTCTTGTCTTATTGTGTAGGCTGGGACCTCCAGTACAATATTTAATAGAGATTGTGCTGTTGGACTTCCTTGCCTTGTTTTCAATTTTAAAAGGACTGCTCAATGCTTCATAATTGAGCATGATGATTGCTAGGCTAAAAAAGCTATAGGCTTTTTAGATATATTTTACCAAGGAAGTTTCCCTCTACTCCAATATGTCTACTTTTTCTAAAAGGCTTTAAGAAATTGTGATTGACTTAGAGTGTTAGTGATTCTGATGTCCTGTTCAGCCATGGCAGGAAAGGAGTTAGATTTATTATCAGTGATTGGTAATGATGCCTGCAGTGGTGGCTAGTGGAGAAGGGATGATAGAGGGAAGTAGCATATGGTTGCTATAGTTTATTTCTGCCTGTTTATATGTTGTCAAATAATTTCATGCAAATTACCACATTTTGGCTATGACTTCTAGCTTTTTGTTTTTGTTTTTATTTAGAGGATTCTGATTCCATTACTGTGCCTGGAGCCCAGGTCTAATGCTCACCAGTTTTTTTGTATTACAGTCTGGTGACTCTTAATATGTACCCTGCTTAAGTAACCAATTCTTTCTTCTGTAGTCTTCCCCAGGCTCTCCAGGTCACACACTTACTGAGTTGAAACTGAAGCCTGCTGTTTTTCACTGTACTTCTGAGGAATTTCCTTAAAGCGTCTAAGAAATAATTGGCTTACTCCGAATCTAATCAGTTTATTTAGTTATTCAGCAGATATTTATTGAGAGCCTACTATGTGACTAGAGGTCTAATGGTGAAGAGGATAGCATTCCTGCCTCATAGTTTACACTCTAGAGTGGAATTATGACAATAAACAAATAGGTGAGTGTGCAATATAGTACAAGGTAGTGATAAGTGGTGAGTGAAGGAGAGTGAGAGAGAGAGGAAGAGGATGATTGGGAATGTATGTGTGCTGGCGTGTATACCAATTTTATTGGCGTTAGGTTATGTAGAGAAGGCTTCTCTGAGGAGATGACATTTGGGTAGTCCTGAATAAGGTGAGCAAACAAGCTATGGGAAGTTGTGGGAACAGTGGGTGGAAATCATAGTATTTTTGAGGAACTACAAGAAGTTCCACATGGCCAGAAGAGAGTGAGCTAGGAAGAATGGAGTAGGAGATGGGGACAGAGAAAGAGGAAGAGGTCAGAAAATGTTGGGCTGGTAAAAACTCATCAAAGAGATTCTGATTTCATATTCTTATTGATATAATGGAACTATGTAGGTGTAAAGTATTTTAGTAGCATCTGATATGTTTGTTCTTTTATTCTTTCAATGATTTCTTCAGTCCATTATTGGGTTGCTGAGAGTAAGAATGTAAATGCCTTGTGAGCAGCAACCAGGGTTTACTTAACTCTTGTGTAAGAATTTCCAAGCTCCATGATTGATGGAAGGAAGGCCCTTGTTAATATTTGTGAAATGAGCAGAGAATATTTTTCCCCTTGGAGGAGTTTAGGCAGTGCTGTTACTTAATTGAGGCTGGTTCTTTGGGTCAAGTTGGGAGATGTTGCTATTCTGCAGATGCTAGAGAAATGAACCTTGGATAGGGTAGGTGTTAGCCACATGTCTTTCTAGCCTTGAGCTGCTCTTCAGTTTCAGTGAGGGTGGGAAATTCTCAAACTCTGACTTCCTCTCTTCAAATAGAAACATACAACTTAGGTAACTGTAAATGATTCATATATGATCCCATAACTTTGTTTTACTTCAACTACTGTTTTGAACATTAGGTATTAGGATATTGGAATGAATCTGATTCAGAGCTAGATGTTAACATCTATGCCTTAGTCACCTATTTGTAAGGTGAGATTATGTGACAGTATTTGCTGTCCTACCTCACAGAGATTCTATGTATGATGAAATGAGATGGATGTTAGAAATTTGATTTGTCTATTTTAATGTATGGTAAATAAAGTCTGATAGGCTGTAGTTATTACCAATAATGTTGGTTTTGTTGCATGCAACATAATTTAACTTTGAAGAAAAAATACTCTTGATTTTGCATTCCTAAAGGATGTGACTATAATTTCTTCCTTTGTCTTATAGAAGAATGGCACAGATATGAAAATTGAGGGGTAAAAGTAAGGAAGCTGTTACTAAATTTTCCTTTTTATCTTTTATTCCCTTTGATTAAGATGGGATTTGCTGCTTAGAATTCAGAAACAATTTCTAGATAATTTTATTTAAAATTTTTTTTTAAATTTATTTATTTTGAGAGGGGGGGGGGGCAGAGAGAGGAGAGAGAGAATCCCAAGCAGGCTCTGCACTGTCAGCGTGGAACCTGATGTGGGGCTCAAGCTTATGAACTGTGAGCCAAAGTCAAGAGTCAGATGCTTTACGGACTGAGCCACCCAGGTGCCCCTAGATCATTTTAATAACCTTGGAAACCTCATTGGTGGACAGGCCCCTGTGAGTGGTGGCTGGAAGTGAAATCTTAGTTTGGTGATTCATTTATCAGATGTTTTCTTATCAGCATAGTGATTGTAATCTTTAGTAGGCTATACAATGATTATTAACTGTTTTACATACTTGGGAATCTTAAAGTCCATGCACATGCTTAGTAGTATGACAAGATGGGAAGGAGAACGGTGGCCATGGTGGTACTTTCTGTGTGTCTGTATGTCTAAGAAAAGATAAGTGATGAGATGGAATAATTATAAGTAATAGAGAGAAGAGTCTACTATTGGGGAAAAGAATTTTCAGACTGTCTGCATTGATTAACTAGTTGGTTAGCTCTTCAGCTCTCCACTTTACCTTGGAAGCCACATTTTCTCCTGTGTCTTCACACTGGGTTTGAACTTTTATGATCACTGAGATCAAAGTCTTGGTTGTAAGAAATTATGACTGAGATGAGTAGTTTGTATTTGAGAATTGGCACTTTGGTGGTTCTACAATAGAAGAGAGTTTTCTCTTCTGTTTCTCCTAATGAGGAGAGCTTCTTCAGGGACCAATATTGAGCAGATCTCCTACTGCCCTTTGTGTCCTGCTGCTTGTTTGGTGTTGGCCCGCACTAACTAGAGGGAGCTTGGATACCGTCTCTTTCCTGTTGAGCTCTGAATCTCTTGGCTTCACTCCTCTCGCCACACTTCAGCATGATCCCCTGCAGCAAGCTTGGGAATTGATTCACCAAAACAAATTCTTTCATTTCCAGGTGCTCATTTGAAGGACTCTTCACTCTGTGAAGTTTCACAGCCTTTGATTACCGTAAGACTTTAGGACCACATCATAGAATTTAAAACAGAAAGTGAAAATGTGGCCTGATATTAGAAGTTATTTCAGTAAAAGTGGATGTGTTTTCCAATCTATGGGAGTAGACAGACTACTATTATGTTCCCATTCCATGGAGGCTCAGATGTAAACCTGTGGGGTCAAAGAGCTTTTTATTTGATAAAAGCTAAAAACTTACCCGTATTCCTCACAAGTTATGACAGTCATTCACAACTGTCAAATATAAAAATGTTTGGATACCATCCAGGGATAATCTTTAACAAGTTCCAGTGCTAGACATATAAGAGTTTATAGAAACTTTTTGAGCTTTGCCAAGAAGATGCTTCTGACCTGTCTTCAGTAAGATTCCTTTTTGAATTATTTTTTTATCAATGGTGACAGAAAAGGGAATATCCTTAGCTGTCTTACACCTGAAAGACAGGATTTGTCCACAAAAGCACTCTACTTTCTCCTCTTTCTTAAGCAAAACTTCCCAAATCTTAAGATGGTGAAATGAGAGGAAGAGCAAATTTGGTTTGACTTGAATTTTTTCTTATCTTAATTACAAAATGTAAGAATTCTGGAAAAAAATACCATAGTAGAAATAAAGTCCAGAATTTAAAGCACTAAAGCATGCCTTATAGAACTCATGAAAGCAGTCTTGGAAAATATATAAGCGAATGTATGAATGTATGTCACTCTGTTCCAGTGAAACTTTGTTAACAAAAATAGGGAGAAGGCCAGATTTGTCCTTGTAGGCTGAAGAGAGCTGACCCTTGACTTAGGAGAATGCTTTTCAGATTCATTTTTATTACTGTGGGTAGTAAATCATTCTTTTTTATTGCTGACTGGTATTCCATTGTATTTCAAATATTCCATAATGTGTTTACCCATTCATCAATTGATGGGCATTTAAGTTGTTTCTAGTTTTGGCTTTTATGAAGAAAGTTGCTATGAACGTTCACTTGCAAGTCATTGTGTTAACATATGCCTCCATTTCTTTTAGGTATATACCTAGGAGTGGAATTTCTGGGTTATATGGAAATTGAACTGCCCCAACTGTTTCTTTAAAATAAAAAAAAACATTTTAATGTTTATTTATTTATTTTGAAGGAGAGGGGGGGGGAGAGAGAATGAGTGGGGGGAGGGACAGAGAGAGAGAGAGAGAGAGAGTATGAGCAGGGGGAGGGACAGAGAGAAAGGGAGAGAGAGAAACCCACACTGACAATACAGAGTGGGATGGGGGCTCAATCTCACTTAGGAACTGTGAGATAATGACCTGAGCTGAGACCAAGAGTTAGTTGGGTGCTTAACCCACTGAGTCACCCAGGTGTCCCTCCCCAAAGGAGACCTACTAGTTAACCACCAATGTATGAGAATTCTAGTTGTTCTGAGTTCTTACCATTGTAGTGAGTGTCTACTGGAATAAATATTTATTAATATTTAAATGTTAATGGTTATAAATAAATCAATGAAGTATAGTGGGAATATTGTCTAGTGTCATAGATTTTTTAGATATGATTTTTTAATGACTACTATTCTGTCTTATGGCCTTACCATAAATTATTAAATGGATTTCCTATTATTAAACCTTAAGACCGTTTATAAAAATTTCCTTTTGAAAACAGAGCAGTCACCGTCTGTGGAGAAGACAATAAATTCAATATTGCTCTTACTGGTAAAGGTAGAGAGTGCAATTAATTCTTACTCTTATTTGTAGTTACTTGCTAGGACATGTGCCTTTCCTACTCAGTTGATCTGGGGATTGGGTTGAAATCCTTTTGAAATTTGATGCGCCTAATTCAATCCCACTTTTGAGTGGGCAGCCACCCTGCCTCTTCATGGGTACATCAAGGAGTACCCTCAGGCACATCCTGGAATTTTCTTAAAAAGTATTTTGTGTCTCTTGGTCTCCAAGTAATTTATGCCTTAACATGTAGGTGAATTAATTTTTGTCTGGGTAATTTTTAAGTAAATGTTTTAAATGTCTACCTTAGTTGTTTTTTATTATTATTATTAATGTTTACTTATTTTTGAGAGAAAGAGAGAGAGAGAGCAGGAGAACACAAATAGGGGAGGGGCAGAGAGAGAGAGGGGGACAGATGATCCAAAGCAGGCTTTGCTGACAGCAGAGAGCCCGATGCGGGGCTTGAATTCATGAACTAAAAGATCATGACCTGAGCCGAAGTTGGACACTGTTATAACCAACTGAGCCACCCAGGTGCCCCTCTACCTCGGTTTTTAAAAAATCTCTGTCAAGTTTTGTAAACTTCTACTTTAAGCTGTGTAACTTCCCAGTGAACTGTCTTATACCTGAGTGAATTGATTTGCTATTTAGGTTTTTGCTATAATAAGCTCATTAAATGTTGGAGCCCGACACCAAAAAGTCATTATTTCAGTTTTGAGTACTTGTTCTGAGGCTATATATTCTGACAGAACTAGATGTCAATTAAGATTATTCCTTGTTAGTGGAAATAAAATTGTATTATCTGCTTATAAAAGAGTCCCTCTGGATCCTTTCTCTAGGGACGTAGGAGAGTATATTCAACTTGTGCAAAAGTTGATCCGTTCATTAAGTGGAAAGGTAAGAATATAGAGGTCGTCAAGAAATCCCAGTTTTACCTCACCGGAAGTTATGCTTGAGCCGTGGGGTGTTTTTCCTGCAGAGCTCTCAGAGGAGCTGCATCAAATTGCAGGTTCTGTCGCAGCTTCAAGAAGTCAGTCAGTGTTGAGCCTGAATGGCTCAGGCCATGTGATTCCTTCCATGGAGTCAAGGTTGGATGCAAGTTTGGTAAGTCACCATCAATGTTATGTTATACCAAGTGAGAAGGTACAATAGGGATCCATAATGAAAAAGTACTTATAGCCTCCTTCTTCCTCATGAACCATATTTGTTGTAAAATCCTGGATTTGCCGATTCATAGAGCTAATGTCGACTGGCTTTCACTGTGTGCCAGGACCTGTTCTATGCATTTTGTGTGTATTAAGATAGAATGAAATTCAGTGTAATGGCACAGAACACAAGACTTTGGAACTGGCTAGGCTGCTAACTAGCCAAGTTAGTGGCTGGTTTCCTTGGAGACTACATTTCCTCATTTTTAGAATGGGAATTACGAACAGCATCTATTTCCTAGGGCTATTGGGAGGATTCAATGAGTTAATATATCTGAAGTGTTCAGTGGGGTGCCTGGCACATAGTAAATCATATGAACACTAGCTATTACCATCATCACCTTATTACTCGCCTCAAGAAAGCTGTGAGATAGGTACTGTGGTTTTCCCCATTTTACAGTTGAGCAAACTGAGGCACAGAGAGCAATCCTCCCAAGGCCATAAGGCTAAGAGGCCATGAAACTAGGATTAGAATACATGTAGTCTGAGTCCAATCTGTGGCCGTAACTGCTGTGCTCTGCTGCCTCTCCATTTAAAAGAAAGAAACGGCTATGAATTTTAGGTGTAATCTGCAGTAAAGCACATAGGTCCATAAGGAAGAGATGAGTAAGAGGGGTGTCTCTTGTACTGGGGGCTTGGACTTTACCACTGGTTCTTCTGGATGAGTCTATACGTACATTGACATGATAGTGGTCAACGAAGTGACCGAGAGTGCATCTTCTATTTGGAGTGGTCCTAGTTCAATAAATTGGCATCACCATCTATTCTGTTAAGTCAGCCGGAATTCTGGGTCATGTTGAACTCCAGCTTTTCCCTCTTCCCTGTATGCAGTCTATCATCAATTCCTGTTGATTTTTATTTTTTAAATATCTCATAAATCTCTCACCTTCTCCATCTCCAAGGCACCACGTCAGCCGAAGCCACTGTCATCAGTCGCTTTCTTTCCAGTCTCCAGCAGTCTGTCCCTCCTTGCTCCATTCCAGTCTGTTCTACTCATAGCCTAAGGCAAAATGCAAATCTTGTAATCTTGTGCCCTGGCCTAAAACATTACCCATTTCACATCCAAATCCAGATCTGTCTGATTCTAAAACCTGCCTTCTTTCTTCTGCCACCTTGCAGAAGAGTTTGGAACAGTTAGCTTTGATTTGCAAAGATGAAAAAAGTAAGATTCTTAGGTGTCAAGTAGAATCAGGGTTTCTTTGACCTCATTCATTACATTCATGCCTCAGATAATTAGGTCCCAGAATCTGACCCCATTACCAGACCCGTCAGCAGAACTCAAGTGTTCCACAAAGATTTATAATCTCTGACCTCTTTTCTAGGCAAGGCAGAGCGTATCATAATCGGAAAATGAGAAGATGCATAGCAGCCTTTTCTAATTTTTTTTTCCCTGCAACCTCGCTCACTAATCTAGCAGGTTATTTAAAAAAGTTTTTTTGGGGGTATGTGGTTATTTTTACTATTATTGGTTGGGTTTTTGCCTGACTGAGTCTTTATCAAACCAGATATTAGCTGGTTGAGTCCCAAGTTTGCTAGAACTGAGTGCGGATAATAAGAATTTTAAATCATCAGCATCCTGTTAATTTACCAAGGTAAAATTTAAAAGGCACTCAGTTAGCAAACTGCCAGCACTGAGTTGGAAGTCCCTCTATCTGGTTTCCTCTCATCAGCTTTTAATCTCAGCCCTTCCCAGGGCATGCAGACAGAGTGTGGGGGATCTCTGCCCAAGGGAAAGCAAAGAGGAAATGAGCAGGCAACAACAAAATCTATCCAGAACGTGATCCTCGGGTTGGCAGGAAGCCAACTGGCAGCTCCGGGATGTAACCAGTAATATTGGTTTTCAGGATAGAACTGCAGGCCACCTTTTCCCCATTTTTGTACCGGTTTTTATTTTTATTTTTTATTTTTAAATGAATATGGTAAGGAATTTCTGGATTCACATATATGCCTATGGAAGAGCAATGATATTTTAAAAAATCTTTATTTGAGAGAGAGAGAGAGAGTGAGTGCTTGAGTTGGGGGGGTGGGGGAGGCGATCCACGAACAGTGAGATCATGACCTGAGCCCATATCAAGAGTAAGACACTTAACTGACTGAGTCACCCAGGAGCCCCAAAGAGCAGTCCATTTGTTCAACGGCAAACAGTGGCCCATTGGATCCACTGTTATCTTGGTGTTTGTGTGAAAAACTCTTCAAAGTGTGGCCACCTGTCTATGCTGATAGCATGTGCCCAGACAGTGTTTTATCTTAAGACAAATTGCAACAAACTTGTGAGGGAACCCAGACAAAAACCAGAAGTAGAGATCTCTATCATTCAATCCTGGGAGTCCTGGCAGAGCCTCCTCAGGTGAAGGAGGTAAGAGAGAAAAACCACGTTTTGGTTTTTGTTTGTCTTGTTGGGCCTGTGGGCTTGTGCCTAATAACCAGAGGGATAAGCTATCTAAAACCCTGAAAATGGAGGAAATTCATGTTTCCTAACGGAAACTTCCCTGAGAAACATTTCAGAGTTCTTCTGTGTCTAGCCAGGATATGATACCCCCAGTAGTAGAGCTGTGTCATCATCGGCCACTTAGTGCCCATGAAAACCCCAGCTTCTGGGGAGCAGCTGGGCCAAGGTGGGGCGGGCCATGCTCATCAGGCTCCAGGTGCCTCCCCTCTGTCAGCTTGGTGGGTGGAGCCTCAGCATTTTTGAGCTACTCATCTGGAGAGCAGGACAGCGAAATCAGTGAGTGGGGCAGCTGGATGGAGGTGTCCCTCAGACAGGTGAGAGTTGGAAGTCACTCTGGAGGGCTGGAGTGACATGTAACTGGGGAAGCTGTGCAGTAGTGGTGGGGCAGGTCCCTCTCTGTGCAGAGGGCACCCCTTTGGTCCTTCTTGAGGGACTTGTAACTGTCGCATACCTGAAGGCCACATCCACTTCTTGGAGAGAAAGGATTGAGAAGCAGTTGAGTCCCGGTCACCTCGCTATACTTACAGAACTTGGCTGTGAGACATGGGTCGGGAGAGAAATCGGGTCCGTTTTGTTCCATCAGGTTATCTGCCCAGGCATTTCTGCTTTTGAAATGCAGGAGGATTCTTCCGGAATCTTAACACTATCCTTCCTCTTCCTGTTCCTTCCAACCCAGTCACTCACCTGGAAGCTTGGTGCTCATCTTTTAAAACCCAGAAGAAAGAAAAAGTGTTCGTATCTATAAACCCTCCGTGGACCTGAAGCCAAGTTAGCATTCCTCAGAACAGTTTGTCCAGTTTGGTTGTGATGCTGAAAGGGGAAAAGAACCACCGTGCGGTGGGACTTCTGTGTGTTTCACTAGGGAGGCTACTGGCTGCTGTGTCCAGGTCCCCCATGCCTGCCAGATTCATAATCATAATACTACCCTAGCAGACCCTGTTCCAATTGTTTATATGTTCAGGGTTCACAACAGTCCTATGAGAAAGGTTCTATTGTTCTTTCAGTGTTACAGAGAGGACACTGAGGGCTAGCCATGTTATGTAACTGTCCAAAGTCACAGAGCTGTGGGTAGGTCAGGGCCCGGATTAACACCCAGGCAGACACCTGACCTTCATACTCACTCACCAGCTCCTGTCCATCTGGAGAATTAAACCTGAAGGACCCGAGGAGGGAGAAAGAGGCAGAGGCTAGTGCCATCCTGCGTGTGCGGCATTACATCATGTACGCGTTGTGCAGGATGACTAATTCTGTGCTGAGTTGTCAGGTGGCAGCCTGTGGACGCACAGCCCAGCCCTCCGCCTGCCACAGAAGGCCCTTGCTGCTCATCTGATGCAATCGAATTTCCTAGGGTGGCCTTTGCTGCTCTGCTGTTGCTGGAGAGAGAGAGAGAGGGAGAAAGAAGTTTCGCATATTGTTTTTTGATCAGCAGGTTTGGAAACTTTGAGTGTTTGGCTCACAGGATGGTGGAAACGCTCCAGCATTTCCTGTGGCCTCGAGTCTGGGTTGTGAGATAGAGAACTGGGCCTGAGCTTTGTCTCCTCCACCGGGGAATGTCAGCACACATCACGAGTGACAAGGCTTGCCTGCCGGGAGCAGGGGAGCTGGGGGGGATCTGAGGGGGGCGGACAGGAGGGGAGCAGTCACTGACGTTACAACAGCCGAAAAGGAATTTGAAAAGCAAATATCCAAAAACCAATATAAAGGAGGAAGTGTGTGCCTTAGTTTGTAAAATAATGAACTTTCCAGTTGAGATGCTGCTTCCCAAAGTGCGAGAGAAAGCTCCTAGTGAAGGGAGAAGAACCAGCAGCTCAGCTCGTGTCTCATCTTATTTTTGACAGAATTTCTCTGGGAGGAAAACAGATCTGGAGTAGGCCCTGCTCTCACCTCTGAGTGCCTCTATTTCTATTTCTGTCCAATGGGACACACGAGTAGCTGCTGCTTGAAGAAGTGCCTGAAGGTTTTCTGAGGAAGGAATTCTGGATTTTAAAAATGCATCATTGGTTTGAGTAATCCTGTGCATTTTTTTTTTAATGTCTGAATTTGCTTTTAAGGGAAGAGTGATTCATTTGTTTTATTCATTCACTTGTCTGAAAAGTATTTATTGAGCTGCTATTTGCCATGCCATCTGGTCTAGACTAGAGGTACAGAGATGGATAAGATATATGATCCCTACCCTTGGGGAACTCATAAACTAATAGCATAAGGTATGGAAAGGTGTTCTGGTAGGAGCTTCGTAAGCACCTGAGGAGATAGTTGGGGCCATTGCTTCTTAGCTGGGGAGGCTGTGGGGTCAGGGAAATCTATCAGAGGAACTGGCACATGAGATTGGCTTTGAAGTCTAGGTGGGAATTTTTGAAGCCAACCCAGGGGTGGAAGGGAAAGACATTCCAGGGAGAGGGAACATTGAGAACAAAGGCGGGAGGCAAGAGAATTTGCCATGCCCAGGAAATGGCCAGCAGTTTGATGAGGAAGGAGAGCCAATATTTGTCTTGGTGCTTTTCCTCTCCTCTCAGGACACTGTGGCACACCTCGAGAGTAATCCTCGCTTGGCCAGTCTGGGGCTTGCCTTCTTTAAGCAGTGCTACCCACAGCCACTGAAAAAGGACTGTTGATGATCTTAAAGAAGAACCTATTTGCCACGACTTAGAGCGTCCTCGCTTGTGTGTGCTTGTGGGTGGGGCTCAGGGATGCATTGGTGGGGGGAGGGTGTCTCCTGGTACTCGGAGGCAGGCGGGAACCAGGCTGTGGGAAGTTGATGTGCTATAGGTCATGAATCACCAGCCAAGGTTTTAAAGCTTGAGATTCAAGCTCTCACAAATCCAAATATTCTGTTTCTTTTGCTGTTTATCTTCTGCTAGTTTGCACAGTAGAAAGCTGTAGTTAATTGAATTTTTACTGTCCTCTGTGAATTGGAAAGAGTTACTCAAAAGAATTGGGTTGCTTTCCTGGAGATAATCCCATAGATGCAGGTGATGATAATTCAATATGGGACTAAAGGAAAGTGTTTTCTCTGCCACTTTCCACTCTGTTTCAGGCCAAGACTATTCAGCACTTCTGTTTTTCTTGAGAAGTGGAGGAGGTAAATGGTCTCAAAGCATCGTTTCCCGAACTGTGTCCCATGTGAAACTAATGCCACAAGATGCTCCATGAAAAAAAAAAAAGAATTTTCTAGAAAGATATATTTGGGAAATAGTATATACTGCATACAAAAATTTCACGGTGCATATATATTACATTAAAGGCCCAATAAGTCCTATAGTAAAGGAACCTTTTTAAAAATGTGGTATAGTGATTAAAAACATTGACTGTGGAATCAGACACATGTGGATTGAGTTCTGGCTGGGCTCCATATTTGGATATGAGACCTTGGGCAAGTTACTCAATGTCTGTGCATTTTAGTTTCCTAGTCTGTAAAATGGTTTAGTAATGGTACCTATTTCATAAGGTTGTCATGAAAAGTATATGATACATGAACTAGCTGGTTCCATAATTAGCTGTTATTTCATTTGATGTTTTACAAGAGATTTATTTTTCCCTTTTCTTTCTTTCTTTCTTTCTTTCTTTCTTTCTTTCTTTCTTTCTTTCTTTCTTTCTTTCTTTCTTTCATGTTACATTACTTAATATCTGAAGGCAGTAGTGTTGTGTGGGAAATGCCAAGCTAAGGCTAATTCCTGAAATGCCTGCATGATTCCTGGCAGCAGTCCAGGAGAGGGAAAGCAGCTTCTAGGCACTGAGGGCTCCATCAGAAATGTGGACATGCAGATATTGAGCTCTAGGACTGGGGAATAAAGTATCATTCCCATTTGGCTCCAAGGTCAGATTGTGTAACTTTAGTCTGTGTTTTGTGGTTCAGTTGTCTCTTGAGGGACTGGCAAGATTATAACTGAGGGCAGTAGACAGATATGGTAGGGTTGATGTATTAGTTAGGAGTTTTTCAATTACAAGTGATGGAAACCTACCTCAAACTCACTTACTGTACCAGGGAATTTATGGGTTCATATATCTAGGAAGAATATTAGGAGAGCTCAAAGAATGGAAGAAAAAGTGTTAGGAGCCAGAATACTCAACATAGTTAAGACTCTTGTTCTCTTTTTCCCTCTCCTGTCTCTTTTCTCTTTGTCTTTGCTTCTCCTTGCCATATTCCTTCCTATTGCAGACAGCCCATTCCCACATGGATGGAAGATGGCGGCCTAACAACCCCCCATTGAAGGGGAGAACTCTTTCCTTCCAGGCCTCATAGAGCAGTCCCCAGAAATTGATTTGCTTAGATCATGTGTCTGTCCCTTGGACCAATCAATCACTCTTGCCAGAGAAATGGGCATTGTCATTGGCCCCACACATGCCCAATCTTGGTTGTGGGACAGGACCTGCTACCTGAAGAGAAGAGGTGGAAAAGCTCACTAGACAGACAAAAACCAAAGCTACAAGAGTTCAGTAGAGCTGTATGTGAGGGACAATGTGCTAGAGTAGAAGGTTACAAAATTGTCCTCAAATGATATCAAGGTTTTCATGTTTTTATATAAATTTCCTTTCCTGTTGATTTTAGCTACTTATTTTTTTTTTTATTTCTCCAAGTGGTCCTTATTCTACATCTCATCTCTCTTTTTTTTTTTGCAGTTAAAATATTATATTTATGACTATTACTGCCCACTTTGTGAAGTTGGTCTATGTAATAAGTTTTTTTATTAAAAAGTTTTTTTTATTCTTTATTTTTTTTTTTAAATTTTTTTTTCAACGTTTTTATTTATTTTTGGGACAGAGAGAGACAGAGCATGAACGGGGGAGGGGCAGAGAGAGAGGGAGACACAGAATCGGAAACAGGCTCCAGGCTCTGAGCCATCAGCCCAGAGCCTGACGCGGGGCTTGAACTCACGGACTGCGAGATCGTGACCTGGCTGAAGTCGGACGCTTAACCGACTGTGCCACCCAGGCGCCCCAATATTCTTTATTTTTGAGAGAGACAGAGAGACAGAGAGACAGAGAGACAGAGTGCAAGTGGGAGAGGAACAGAGAGAGAGAGAGAGAGAGAGAGATAGAATTGGAAACAGGCTCCAGGCTCTAGGCTGTCAGCACAGAGTCCTATGTGGGGCTTGAACTCATAAACTGGGAGACCATGACTTGAGCCAAAGTTGGATGCTTAACTGACTGAGCCATCCAGGCACCCCAATAAGTTTGTTTAAAAGCAATATTAGAAGCAGTCACCTTAGTGCCCTGCTTTTCAACCAGAGATGATTTTGACTCCCAAGGGACATCTGGCAATGTCTGGAGACATTTTGATTGTCTCCATTTTATAAGTGAGCATCTGATTGTATAAACTGCATCTACTGGGTGGAGGCCAAGGCTGCTACTAAACTTTAGCAGAGGCCAGGATGAGCCCCACAGCAAAGAATTATCTGATCCAGAATGTTAATAATGCTGTGGTTAAGAAACCCTGCTTTAGTGGTTTCAGGAGATCAGACCTTCTCATGGCCAAGTTTATTACTCTACATTTTATGGATTAAAAATAAATTAATTTTATTTATTTCTAAAGGGCTTTTGCTTTTTTTCTTGATTGTATCAGTGTATGAGAGCGTTATTTTGCCCACATTCTCACCAATCAATGAACATTTATTTCTTACCAATATGATAGACAAAAAAGGTCTGTTTTGCTGCTTTAATTTGCATTTCTCTTATTACTGTTAAGAGTGACCTTTTGGGTATTTATTGACCACACATTTCCTCTTGTGTGGATTACTTTGTAAACTAAAAAAAAAATTTATAAGAGATCATTGTTAAGGATATTGATACTAGGTTAGGTCACAGCTGTTGCAAGTATTTTCTCGATTGCTTATTATTTGTTTTTAAATTTTTATGGTGCTTTTTGGAATGGTGAAGATTTTAAGTGTCTTTGTGTCAAATCATCAGCCTCTTCTTTATGCTTTCTGTCTTCAGTGTTACGCCTGTTTACTAGGGCTGTCATAACAAAGCACCACAGTCTGGATGGTTTAAACAACAGAAACGTATTGTCTCCTAGTTCTTGGAGCTGGAAATCTGAGATCAAGGTGTAGGCAGCTTGGCTCTTTCTGAAGCCTCTCTTCTTGGTTGTCAATGGCCGTTCTCTTACTGTTTCCTCAAATGGTTGTCCTCTGTACCTGTGTCCAGATTTCCTCTCCTTACAAGGACAACAGTCAGATAGGATTAGGGCTCGTTAAAGGCTCTGTTTCCAAATACAGCCATAGTCTTAGGTACTGGGGGTTAGGACTTGATCATATGAATTTTTGGCGAACACAGTAGCCCACAGTCATGTTTGAGGGGCCTCCAACACCTTGGGAATATGTAAATATTTGGGGGAAGTTACCAAGCTCAGTAAGGTTTAGTATCTTCATTCGTTTACTGTAAGGAGTGCCAACTATCACTAGGGGAAGGATGCAGGGTAAGGAAACAAGTGTGTGCTTCTGGCTTCCAGTCCAATGCCTGCTCTCAGCTTCTGCCCCTGCTCCTTTCTACCAGCTGTCCCATGCCCTCCATGATGACATTTCCAGTTGCTGTGAGAGCAAAGACTTTTCTCTGCACGTTTGCAACATATTGTAAAAGGTAGCTAATAGCACGTTTTGCACCTGGCAAATTGAGTTATTACTAAGATTACCTTAGGAGGCTTTTGTCAGGAGCATATACATAAGTTGGAATATTTGATTCAGTTCTCTCTCTTCCTTTCTTTCTTCTGAATGGTTATGTTTTGCACAGCGTTCCCCTGTTCCTGAAGCCATGAAACTTCCTCCTTGGCCTCTGCTGTTGTCAGAATGGATGTTAATTCCCTGATGGAGTAAGAGACTCTGAAATGGCACTCCCACCATCTATCGATCTATCCAGATCCTCCAGTGCAGGGGAGGATCCCTGCTCTCATGGTCTTCCCTGGCAGTCATTGCTCATCTATGCGACTTGGAAAGAGGAACGTCTGTCCTCTAATGCATGTTTGAGAAGGGAAACAAAGACAGAGTTCAGCAAGCGTGGATGAATCATAGCATCCTGGATAAGGTGAAGTGGGAGGCACCTGTCTCTTACTGTATTCTTGGGCCTAGACAGTAAGGCTGTTGGGATGTATCATTCTGTTTGGAATAAGAAGGATGTTGTACAAAGAAGAGGAGAAGAAGTAGGCCTTCTTGAGGCACAGTGCACCGTGCAAGACTGTGTCCTCCAAAGCACAAAGTAGAGGGCTCAGGAAAGCCTGAGTAATAGACGGAGATCAGAAGATGCCACTTTGCAGTAAGGATTGTTTTGAGCTGAAATCAATTTAGAAACAGCAGCACAGGAGGAACTCTCTGCCATTCTCATTTCTACTTAAAAGCAGGGCATAAATGTTTCTTTTGTAAAGGAAATTTAGATCTACAAAGGAAATTTCTATTTGTAAAGATATCTTCCTCTCCCAAACCTGGAAGAGAACTACTCCAGACACCACTCTTAACCACATGAAAGGATTTGAGACTGCATAACAAACCAACTGAACAACTTGTTTTTTAACCATACATTTCCAAATCACCATTCCACCCCTTGTATCCCTCAGGAGCCCAAACCCCTTTGCTTTCATCTAACCTCTTGTCCACACTTTGTCACCCTGTGTGAGATGGTATGTAAGCTCCAAGCTCTAACCACCCCTTTGAGTTACTTCTCACTGAGTTCTCCTGCATGTATGTACGTTGCATGAGTAAACTCATTTGTTCCTTTCTGTCAATCTTGCCTTTGTTAGTTTAGTTTGCACTACCCAGGCACTGAACCTAAGAGAGCTGAGGATAGGTTTTTTCCCTTCCTCTCCAGATGGACAAAGTGAATGAAAGATTACTTTCAGAAGGGTGCTACTTTCAGAGTCCCTTTCTCTCTCTCTCTTTTTTTAAATCTTTTTTTTTTAAAGTTTAATTATTTATTTTGAGAGGTGAGGAGGGGCAGTGAGAGAGGCAACCCCAGGCAGGCTCTGAAATGTCAGTGTGGTGTCCGACGTGGAGCTCGAACCGTGAGATCATGACCTAGGCTGAAATCAAGAATTGGATGTTTAACCGACTGAGCACCTCAGCACCCCTCTCTTTTTTTTTTAAATGTTTGTTTATTTTGAGAATGTGAAGTAGAGAGTGTGTATGCGCCCTTGTGCACGTGAGTGAGAGCGGGAGAGGAGCAGAGAGAGAGGGAGATAGAGAATCTCAAGAATCCCAAGAATCTGTGCTGATAGCACAGAGCCTGCTTGGGATTCTCTGTTTCCTTCTCTCACAGAGGCTGATGTGGTGCTGGATCCCTTGAACTCTGAGATCATGACCTGAGCCAAAATCAAGGGTCAGATGCTTAACTGATTGAGCCACTCAGGTGCCTCTAGGCCTTTTCCCTCTTTACCTAACCTGAATACTAAGGGAAAAGGTTGTCTATTTTTTTTTTTTTTTCTACAAGGGAGCATTGAGCATTTGAAATATGAGACTGGTGCTCCCTCTCCACTATTCCCATAATCAGTATAAACCTGTTATTTGTCACCAGTAGATAATGATAGCCAGTGGGCAGAGGGCAACTTTCCTGGGGAGGAATGAAGGGACAGAGGAGTTGAAGCAAATCATTTACCCAGCTGTTTGGTGTTTCTTTCCCATTGATCCACCTTTTGGCTTTACTGGTCCATCTGTCAGCCTCTTTCAGTGCAGTTGTGGGGGCACACAGTTCACCAGGGCAAGTGTGTTAGTTTTTCCATTACACAGCTCCTATAGGAATGTCCACATAGGCTTGATTTTTTTCCCCCTCTCTTAATAGGATTTGCTGGTGTAACAGAAAGACTAGAAATAGGATAAAAGGGTTTAAAGCCATTACAGGGACCAGAAGTTAAAACTATATGGGAAATTCGGTGGTGGTGGGGGGGGGGAAGGATCAGGTATTTGGAAATTTTATGCTCCCAAGACCTAATCAAGCTGACTGGAAAAACATGTGGTGATGTAACAGATCTTTAGGAGACTACAATGAGGTGAGCTTCAAACAGAGATATAAAGAACTTTGGACATAGACCAATGTGTAGAGACAGACAGATTTCTAGATGGGAATCAAGAGCGGTTTCTCTCTGTTGTCTTGGAAACGTGACCTAAAGCTAAGAAGGAGACCTTCAGCAGAATGATAAAGAAAATTGCAACTTGCTCAAGGGTTATGGAGTCACATGTAACTGACACGGGGACTTTAGTAACTAACTCCCAAATAAAAAGCAACTAACTCCTCTGTCTCATTAAATTCGCTCAACTATAAGCAAAGCCATTTGACATGCATATTAAGGTTGTAGAATTTTCATGTTAAAAATGGAATCAAGTAAATCAATCAGCAGGCAAGCAGGGATATTGCAGAATTCTCCACCCGTTTCCTAGTTGCCTCCAGGGATTTGAGAGTTACCTTACACGGCAGAATGGTTGGATTGTCTAGCCAGCTGCACAGACTTCCCTTTAGTGGGTCTTAAATTTTAGTTTGCATAAGAATTATTATATTAGGCTGTTTACCAAAATTTATGAACCTTATATTTATGGGGCAATTTTGACAACATTAGACTCCACTTTACTGCTGGTGGCTCTGATGAGATAAAATTAACTTCTCTCACGGAAATATAAATTCAAGAGGATAAAATGTGGACTTCTGAGGATAACAATGTGGACTGGATTATTCATTCTGAAATGGTGCACCTGACTCTTCCCTGCGGGAGCCCCGTCTGTGCTGTTTGTTAGTGTGGGTAACACTGATGAAGTCTAATCACACTTGTCAAATGAATTCCCAGGGGATTCCTTGTAGCCTTTTGGCTCTCTCAATGGCTCCTTTGTCCACTGCTGCCTTCTTATTCTCCACAGAGACTCAGGGAGAGCCACATCATTGGATTCTCACCTGTTGAACAGGTTTTGTCTCAACAGTCTTTGAGGAATAAATACCAGTGAAAGGGGAAGAAAAGCACCCTTGGCTTTTGATTCCTGGGTGGTTAGATGACCTCTTTTAGTGTAATTCTAGACTATTTTGTGTAGAGGTGGGAGGAGGGTGCTCAAAATGCATTTTAATTTTCATTATCTATTCTCTTGATCCCCAGGATCGTGTGTTCTTTGTCTTGAGTAGTGTTACCTGGTATTTACACAGTCTATTTTCACATTAGAACCTGTTTTCATGATTCTTATTCTAGGGTGTATAACTGGTTGGGATTGAAGTGATGTGGTACAGACATAATACATTGCCCATAGAATTCTCTAGTGAATAAAGGAGCATAGAGACTATGAAGAGGAATACCCCAGTACAGATTTGCTACTTCTGCTTGCATATATGAGACCCCATAATTATTTAACAAGTCCCTGTTGTAGAATATTCGTCCAGGTGGATGTGCAACTTTAAGAGGACAGAGATTCTCCACTATATTTTCACACGCGCACACACACACACACACACAGACACACACACAAATTTAAGTTTTGAGTCACATGAATGTGTTATCCGTTCAAAAATATTAAGTTAAAAAAGTCATCCTAAAGAAACAGGCCAGTAATCTAGGGGAGGCAGCAGAGGATAATCTTACTTCTTTTGTGAAAGCAACACTATTCATTCCAGTGAAAATTCAAGGTCTGTTCTGTTTGCCGCACTATCCACATCAGTCAATTTTCCTCCCTCCTGAAGGCGCAGTGTGTGAACTGGCCTTGGGGAGGGAGTGTGTGTATGCATGTGTGTGAACCTCAGGGCATTTCTTCTTCCTCATGATATCCTGGTTGCTATAGTGCGGAGCTCTATTTGTGACACACAGAAAATACTTTAAAGAAATGCTGCTTCCTGACCATGACTTCCTGGGCAATCTGTTCTTCCGGAGACTGTTGAGCGCGAGAAGTTTACATGCGTTTCTGGACAGAGTGAGCCCAGCTCATCCAGACCCTGGGCACCACTGGGAGCCAAACCCTGTGGTAAGGGACAAACTGCCCCTTGCGGGGACCACGTCTCCTGAAGGCTTCGACTCTAGGGCATTGGCTCCTTCCTGTCATCTGTCTTCTCTCCTCAGGAGCAGCCGGAGGTACAGTTGGTGCCCTGTGTGTTGTATACCCAGAGCCGTTTCTCATACCTAAACCACCAGTGAAAACAGGAAGTGATGAAGCAGAATTTGCCCTGCATCGGCACTGAGCAACTTTTCTTTCTTTTTGTCATTCCTCATTAGGTGTAGACACGTGTGGCCGTCTGCACTGTAGGATCCCGGTTCTATAAGCTTTGGACTCCCTGGGATTACCATGCCGCCCCCCGCGGACATCGTCAAGGTGGCCATAGAATGGCCGGGCGCCTACCCCAAACTCATGGAAATCGATCAGGTCAGTCATGCTGGCAGCAGTTTGGGGGTTCTCTTCAGTCTTCTTTCTGTCTTGGAATTTTCACAGACTTTGGTTAGCTCTTTTGTCCTCCTTTCTCTCTCTGGCTGTGCTGAAAAATCTGTGCAATAATAGTTGCAGTGTAGTTTGCTTTGTGTACCAGATACAGTGACGACGGATGGGGTTTTTATGCTCGTTCAACATCTACTTGGGTTGTGTGAATACACGGTTTGTGTCTGAAGCTGGGTGAGAGGCAGCAGGGCCCAGTGGCTTAGGTTCCGGGCAGTTGGCACAGTGGAGGCTATCCCGGCCCTGCCTGGCAGGCGCTCATGAGTAGGTGCAGGTTGTTTTATCCTAGGCAACATGAAACTTAATTTTTTGATACACTTTCCCCTTTGATTTTTGCAGAAGCAGCCAACAAGTACATTACAGTAACCGCTTAATAGTGAAATTAGTATAGAGGGGCTTGGGCTTGCCTCCCAGCTAATTGTAATTTTATTATTAGTGTAAAATGCACTGTCTGTCTAGTGCATTGTCTGGCATGTAATACATCCTCAATATGTATTTAATGAATGAAAAAATATTGAAAAGATTTTTTAATATGGCCCTACCTTTAAAGGCCTCCTTTAGCTTGGGTCTCAACAGTCTTACGGTGTGGCTTTGATTTGATTTGATTTGATTACAGGTTATCTCAGGAAGGTTACTAGAGCAAATAATTTAAGGAAAAAAAAAGATTGAGACTTATGTACACTTAGGGTTTCATAAAACAAATACCATAGAATTCTAGGTGGCTTTTAATATTTTCACAATTAGGCTACCATGGCAACTCCACTTTTTATATATGTTCTCAGTACTGTTCTATGATTATGATCTATAAATTTTTTTCCCCTGGTCAGATGTTATTATCTGGTTGAAGAATACTGTGAGAGTTGTATGGCATTGTGTGGATCCAAAAGACTATTGACATAAATTATAACGGTCAAATCAGAATCAGTTGAGCTTGAGTGTGAATTTGAGGAAGGGTAAAATTTTAGGATTGTTGTCAACAAAGGTGTCATCGGTCCAGCTCATCATTGTCATTTTAACTGCTCTACGAGGCAGTTTTTGTGGAGCTCTAGAAGCAACCCATGTGGGTAGAGAAGCCCATCCGGTAGTTTTATATAAATTTGTGTCAGGTAACAGATGTTTGTCCTTTTTCATGTGCTGTTCGAGAGAGGAGGTGAGTTGAATTTTAAAATATGCTTGGCACTACCTGGTGCAGACTAAATACAGTTAGGACTAGGTTTGCTACTGGCTGAGGGAACCAACGACTTCAAAGGGGAGTTGACCTGTTACATCCACATGGCAGTCCTGGGCTGGTGTGGTTGGTGCTCTGGGGACATGAACCCAGGCAGGCCTCTTCTGTCTTGTTGCTTTGCCTTTTCCATATGTGTGGCTGAGGATGGTTGGTTCGGGCTTCACCTGGGAGCTCACTGGAAATGCAAAGTCTCAGAACCTACCCCAGATCTCCTGACCTAGAATCTGCATTTTAGCTAGGTCTCCAGGAACTCCTGTGTCTAGTTAAGTTTGAGAAGTACTGAGCTGGATCCCTGGTACCCCAGGTCTGAGGTACTTGTTTAAATGTTCTTGGGGCTTCTACCTCAAGTGATTCTAAGTCAGTGGTTTAGTAAATTTTTTCCGTTTGATTCTGCCGTGGCTCCGGGAACCTCTGCTATCAGGCAATAGCTCCTGATACACATTCTTAGGGGTTTGTGGAGTCAGTGTCCTGTTCTTGCCTTTGGGGATGGCCTTTGATGTGTGTGTGTCTTAACACTTATTTTTTAGTTATCTTTTTATTTTGGAACAATTTTAGATTCATAGAAAAATCGTGAAGAGTCTATTGAGAGTTTCCATAACCCCTTCACTCAGTCTTCCCTAATGCTTAATATAACTGGTACATTTCCCAAAATGAAGGCATTAACAATGGCACATTACTGGTAACTAAACTACGAACTTTATTTGGATGTCAGCAGTGTTGCCACTGATGTCCTCTTTCTGTTCCAGGATCTAATCCAGGAATGCCAACCACATTGTAATATAGTCGTCATGGTTCCTCATTCTCCTCCAGCCTTTGACAGTTCTTCAGTCTTTCCTTGTTATTTCATGGCTTGAAGGTTTTGAGCAGTAACTTTAGTTCAATACAGTTTTTAAACAGAGAAATGGCAAGACTAGTACAAAGAACTTCTGTCTACCTTTTATCCAGATTCTTTAAGTATTAACATTTTGCTTCATATGCGGGACTGTTTTCTCCATTTTTTCTCTTTTTAATATATAGCTTTTTTCTGAACCATTTGAGAGTGACCTAGAGGCATCATCCCCTTTTACTCCTAAATACTCAGTGTAAGAGCAAAATCCTCCTTTTACATAACCATAGTCTCTTTATAAAAGCCAGGAAATTGAACAGTAGTTCAAAACTATCATCTAATTCAAAGTCCATAGACCATATTCAAGATTCATCAGTTGTCCCAATAAGATCCCTTATCCCTCCAGGCTCATGTATTACATTTATTGTCCTGTCCCGATGGTCTCCATTGACATGGAATGTTTCCTTAGTCTTTATCTTTTGTGGCCTTGACAATTTTGTAGAGTACAGGACAGCTTTGTGGAATATTCTTCAGTTTGGGTCTCTCTGATGTTTTCTTCCCAGGTTTTGCATTACCAGGTGAAATGCCAGAGAGATGATGCTGTGTCCTCTTCGGGGCATTGTATCAGGAGGCACCTGGTGTTTCCTTGTCTCGTTCTTGGTGATGATCCGGTTTTCCAAAGGCAGATATGAGGTTCACAGAAGTTAAGTGATTTGCCAATTCATGAGGCCAGGACACACACCCAGGTCTCTCTTACTCTGAAGACTGAACTTTTAAACAGTTGGCTAAATTGTGGGCCTTGTGGTATTGCCACATGGAGACTACACAAAGGATTAGAAACCTAACCCCTTATTGCCCTGCAGCGACTGAGATGGGAGTGAGAGACTCATGGCAGTGCTGGCGTCAGGTGTTGTTTCTTGATTGGGTCAGAAATTGGCCCAAGAATTGGAAATGTATTTGCACATGCAACAAAGACTTGAGCCATGATTCGTACTTGGACTTTTCTTCTGATCTTTTACCTTGCTCAGTGAGGGTCGCATAACCTGCCTCTCTCCTGTGGCAGGCTACCTTTGTTCAGAAAGCTCTTTGCTCCTTTTTACCCTGGGTAGCTACTATTTCAGTAAAAGGTTATTTCTGGGAGTTGGGGTCGGCTTTGCTGTCCCGTGTTCTCCTGAAACCTTGAGTATCCTTCCGCTTATCCCATTGTGTTGTCCCTGTCTGTCACCTTAAACCGGTGGTCCGACTCAACCTTGAGCGTGCCCAAGGATCACCCAAGGAGCTTGTGAAAAATGCACATTTCCAGCCGAGCTGCAGAGATTTTGATTCTGTCGCCAGGGGTGGGGCCCTTCCTCTGCTCTGTGAGGAACACTAAGTGAGGTTGATGCAGGGGCCCCCACACCTCCCAGTCCAAGGGCTCGTGAGAAACCGTCATGAGCCTGTAAATTGCTTCATCTTTGAGTGCAGTTTCTCTAGTGCCTGGAGAACAGTCCGTCCTTAATCAATGGATATTTAATTAACGAATAACTGGAAGAAGGAGCACATTTCTGCTCAGCTTTGCTCTATTGATGCCTGTTTGGTTCAAGGGGATGTCTGCACGGAGCCGACTGGTTTGTTTTCTCTCCAAATTGTGAAGAGACAATTCTGCCTTTCCACTCAGCAGGAAAAGCCCCTATGGGATTTTTACAAGAGGAGTTTGCCATACCATAGGAAGCCGTCAGAGGAGTTGTAAACGATCTCGTTGGCGGCTTCTGCTTTGGCCTTTATGGTCTGTTGCTGAGTTTCACCCTCAGGGGCCACTTGAGGCCACCAGTCGGTGGTTGTCTGGACACACTGAGCCTTAAAGCCTCCCATCCCCTGTCCTGGTTAACTTACTATTTTCTGAACAGCTTATTTTTCTCAATCAAGAGTATAGAACCCTCGACACTCTGACGAGAGGCGTTTGCTGAGAGTTAGTGTGGCCTAAGCAGTGCAGTACACTCTCCAGGACATTGAAACCTGGATGGGGCCCTGGAGCCCCCATATTTGTGAGAGGCTCTGTTACCCTCTTTGAGCCTCAGTATCTTCGTTTTGCAAAGCTGACATAATAATTTTGCACTTTCATGATTCTTGGGAAGATTAAAGGAAATGTGTGAAAAAGAATGTAGGACATCGCCTGGCTCAGAGTAATTACTCCATAAAGGCAGCCTTGTTTCTGCCAGTTTAAGCAAGTTCTCCTTAGATTAGGAAATGAGATGCGCTGGTTTTCTTTTTTACCTGCTCTTTGTCAAGAATGGTGCCCTGGCTTTCTCCTTCTTTCTGTGCCTAATGTTTTTATTTTTATTAAACAATTTTTTTAATGTTTATTTTTGAGAGAGAGAGTGGGGGGGCGGTGAGGGGCAGAGAGGGGGATACAGAGGACCCCATACAGGCTCCACACTGACGGCAGAGAGCCAGATGTGGGGCTCGAACTCACAAACCATGAGATCATGACCCGAGCCCAAGTCGGACGCTTAACTGCCCGAACCACCCAGGCACTCCTGCCTAATGTTTTTAATGTTTAGGAATGAGAGACAACTAAAGGGTAAGTGGGAAGCATCACCTAGTAATAAGGGAGAATGCTAACTGGACATGCAGCCAGTTGTGCTGTGGAATATTCACTGGCTCCCTAGCACTTCTCCTTGATAGTTTCTTCTGTTTCTTGGCCACGTGCCAGCATTCTGGGCAGCAGATATTCTGTTCCCACATGTGCGCCTCAGGCCTCTAGTTTCTCCTGTCTGCCCTGCCCCACATTCCTTCCTTTCCAAGGAGTGCACTGTGGCCAGAAAGCCACCACTCCTGTCTGCGCCTTACAAGTCCTCTGCTTATGGGTTTGCGTGCCTCCAGGATCTCATGATGCCCTTGTCTCCTGCCATCCTCTTCCCGCCCCACACCCGCACCCACTGCCAGCAGAGGAGGGAAGGGATGGTCCTGCCCCTGTCCCAGGCCATTCAGTCTGTCCCATCCCCCGACTCTCTGGCTGCACCTGTGTTCTAACCCGTCCTTTCCCCTTACCTGAGGCTTTGCCCCATCACTGTTGTCTTCAGTTGTTCTGTTCTTCTCTGTTTTCACCAATAAGCTCTTCTGTTCCTGCCTTGGAAGGCCCTTCTCTTGACCTAGTAACTCTCTTGCCAGCGTGTAATTTAGGTTGTGTCTTTCCATTCTAAGTTGATTTAAATGTTGTCAGTATAGACCGTCACCTGTGCTGTGTCAGTATCTACTTAATCTGAGAATGAGTAACAACTTTCCTCTCCCTGGAGCTGCTCTCTGATGGCTGCAGTGCCTTCTGCTTTGCTAAATCGAGTGGTCCTCCCTCCGCCTTGCTTGGCCTCGCTGTCTTGGTTACACTTGGCAAAGCTGCTCATTCTGATCTTCTTGAAACTCCCTGTTCTTCATTAAGCTGCAGTCCTGAGATTCTCCCTCCTTGTCTGATTAGTCTTTGTGAGTTTCCTTCATGGTTCCACGACTTTCTCCTTTCTAAATTTGCCCCAGCCTCAGTGCTTAGCCCACTGGTCTGTGTGTTTACTACTGATACTCTTTGTCTAGATTCCATGTTCTCTCTTGGCTTGAAGTATAACTTCTATCTAAGTAACACCAGCTCTGTCACCAGTGTGCCCCTGCTAGCTGGCCACCAGGTCTTCTCCATTTGATAGATACGTTATTCCTCTATATAAGCCTCCATGTGCCTGCAGAATACAAGCAAGTGATTGGTGAAACTGTGCAGATGTAAGCCTGCAGAAAGGTGGTGTGATAGGAGTTACCAACTTTTGGAAGTTATTTCAGGTAGAAGAAGGAAGGGTTAGATGTGTTGTTCACAACCCCAAGTGTACAGACTCCATCCTGTCCATACAAGGAAATAAAGCCCACTTCTACTCAGGAAAAGCTAGCCCAAGCCATCCCAGCAGGCAAGGGGTCTGGGTCATCTCTAATATCTGTGCACCGGACAAGCCCTTGGGAAGGTTGTTATGCATCATGTTCAGGCCCAGAAACAATGATGGGGAGAGATGCATATATTTTTTTAAATGTTTATTTTTGAGAGAGAGAGAGAGAGAGAGACCGAGAGACAGAGAGCACGAGCGAGCAGGTGAGAGTCAGGGAGGGGCAAAGGGAGAGGCAGACAGAGGATCTGAAGTGGGCTTGATGCTGATAACAGTGAGCCCGATGTGGGGCTTCAACTCACAAACTATGAGATTATGAACTGAGCCGAAGTTGGACATTTAACTGACTGAGCCACCCAGGTGTCCCGCATGGTTTTTTAACCTTAGTTGGATCATTCTCAAGGATCCTTCTCAAATCCTTCCCAAATGCTTCAAGGGTGAGGGGTGTATGCAGTGTGTTTGAAGGCTTTTCACACTCACTCCTGCAACAGCAGCTTATATTGGCCTTTTGATTTTTGCATGCTTTTGCAAAAGATTTTGTTTGAGGAGAGTATAACACAACTAAAAAAAAGTAAGTCATGGATGATTCTTGAGTGATCCTAAGACTTGAGTCAGATTCTTTCTTTATTTATTTTTTTCTTAAAAAAATTTTTTTAAATGTTCATTTATTTTTGAGAGAGGGAGGGACAGAGCATGAGCTGGGGAGGGGCAGAGAGTGAGGGAGACACAGAATCCGAAGCAGGCTCCAGGCTCTGAGCTGTCAGCACAGAGCCCGATGCAGGGCTCAAACTCACAAACCGTGAGATCATGACCTGAGCCAAAGTCGGATGCTTAACAACTGAGCCACCCGGGTGCCCCTTGAGTCAGATTCTTTAATTTGACTTGATGTCCCCTCCATGATTTCCCTTCATATTACCCAGGGTGCAAGGTATCTTTGTATTGACCAGGGTTCAAAGCTGCTGTGTGCAATTTTTAAGTACCATCTTGCTATATAGAAACTTCCCCTTTAGAAGTATGTCCCTGCACATGCATGTATGTGGTTCGTTTCTTGCGGTTTCTTTCTGAGAGTAAACCTGCTTGAATTCCTCCTGCTTCTGTTCAGCCCTTCATTCCTTTAAATCCTGGCTTTGCTAACACTGCCCAGAGCCTTCTTTGTATTCAAACCTTTGCTGAGTGTGTTATAATGCAGTCATTTTTCCATCCTTCTCATTTCTTATACCATTTTCTTTGCCTGTAGCTTTTATTCAGTTAATATAGTATGCACATAATGTTGCTTACATTTTTTTAGTGTACCCATGTCTTTTGAAGTAGATTATATGCTCCCGGTGATCAGTCAGCTTGTGTTTTACGTGTATTTGTACCCTGTGATCCCTTACATCGATCTCTATTTCTGTGTGTATCTACTTTAGGTTTGAACTATGAACAGTAAGGATGAGAATAAACCATTGATATTCTCCATCCATCCTCCTAGCAGAAAAATTGTAGTAGCATCCTCTGCCTATATATGGTCGGGGATATTATTTCCCTAAGAGAAACCTACATGATGTGTTTTCAGGCAAGCGTGTACAAAACGACTGCCTGCATTTTCCCCTTGGCTATCCTATTTCTGTAGATGTTTTTTTTGGTTTTTTTTTTTTTTACATTTTTTAATGTTTATTTATTTTTGAGAGAGAGAGAGAGAGAGAGAGAGAGAGAGAGAGAGAGAGAGAGAGAGGCAGGCAGAGAGAGAGGGAGACACTGAATCCGAAGCAGCCTTCAGGCTCTGAGCTGTCAGCACAGAGCCCGAGGTGGGGTTCAGAGAACCCATGAACCATGAGATCATGACCTAAGCCAAAGGCAGACATTTAACCGACTCAGTTACCTGGGGACCCCTCTGTAGATATTTAAGATATAATCTAATATGTATAACTTTGATTTACCCAAGACCTTTTTAAAGCTCATTAATTGCATAAAGCACATTTAAATTTTTGTGCTTGACATTGGAGTTTTGCTCATTCTGTACATAATAATAACAGTAGCAGTAGAAATAATAGCATGGGCCATCTGATGAGCACATACGATATGCCAGGCAGTATGTTAAATGCCTTGCAATGGAGTATTTCATCCCCCAAAAAGACTTTAGATGTCCTAGTTCATAATTGTTCACAAGTTCATTAATTTGCCTCAGATCACACGGCTGGGAAGCTACTGATTTGAATACAACACTGCATGATACTAAAACCCAGGCCATTTCTACTAAACCATAAATCTGTTTCGTAACTCTTTTTTAAAAATTTTATTTCGGCCTAATTGAGGTGTGATTGACATGCATTATGAGATATTTAGAGTGTACATCATGGTGATTTGATATACAGATATACTGTGAAAGGATTCTCCCCCATAGAGTTAATTACATACCCATCACTTCACATATTTATCTTTGTGTGTGTGTGTGAGAATGTTCAAGTTCTACTTTCTTAGCACATTTCAATTATACAATACACTGTCATCAGCTGTAGTCACCATGTTTTACATTAAGCTTTATTCATCTTATAGGTGATAGTTTGTACCCTTTCGCCAGCCTCTGCCTGTTTCTTCTACCTCCCCAGTCCCTGGCAGCCATCTTTCCATTCTGTTTCTGTAAGTTTGATTTAAAAAAAAATTCCATGTGTAAGTGATATCATGTAGTATTTGCCTTTATTTAACTTATCTTACTTGTTAAGTAGTTCTTTTTCAGATTCTCCATCTCTTATGCTCCTCCCTAATTGTTCCAACCATTAACACCAGTCTGATTTGAGGAGAGACATACACCATTGCCAAATTTGTTTGCTCCAGTCACTAATGACGTGACTTCCAGGGACACACCGTGTTATGAAAGCAAAGGTGGTATTTCTTTAAAAATGAGGGGCAGTGTGGCCACTGGCCTAGGTTACTCCTGAAGGAACCACCTGAAATGAGACATCCTGTTGAGGCTGGACACTGGTAAGGCAGTTTGACTTGGTGCTTATAGGCATGGGCAGTGGGCAGACTGATAGGGCCTGAAAGTCTGGGCTGCCACTTGAGAGCTGTGTGACTGGGGGCAAGCCTCCTGCTTTGTAAGAAAGAATTGGCAGTATTCATACATCCTTCCTGGCATTGTGGGGATTCAGTGAGATCATCATTCAACGCTCTGCTTAATAATGGTAACCGCTAGCAGTCAGTTATGAGTTTTCAGATTGGCACAAGCTTTTTGTGTTTCGGGCAAGACTGGAACCAATAATACAAACTTCTACTTAGTTGCATTAAAGTCAGTTCTGTAGCCTGAAAACCCATAATTCCTGCGACATTTAAATATTGACAGCCTGGTGAGCTAAAATGACAACTGAACCCAAAATAAGTTTTGAATTCAGAACTTTAAGATCACATAGCACATAGAATGCACAATATGAATGTACTTAATACCACTGAACCGTACATTTAAAAATGGTAAGGGCCACCTGGGTGGCTTAGTCGGTTAAGCGTCTGACTTCAGTTCAGGTCATGATCTCACATTTTGTGAGTTTAAGCCCTGAATTTTGCTCTGTGCTGACAGCTCAGAGCCTGGAGCCTGCTCTGGATTCTATGCCTCCCTTTCTCTGCCCCTCCCCTGTTCGCTCGCTCTCTCTCTCAAAAATAAATAAACATTAAAAAAACCTTTATAAAAATGGTTGCAAGTGGAAATTTTATGTTTCATATTAAGTTTATTTATTTTGAGAGAGAGAGCAAGCAAGCATGTGAGTGCAAGCCAGGAAGGGGCAGAGAGAAGGAGAGAATCCCGAGCAAAGCCTTATGTGGGGCTCGATCTCCCCAACCTATGAGATCATGACCTGAGCTAAAATCAAGAGTCAATAGCTTAACCAACTGAGCCACCCAGGCGCCCCTGGAAATTTTATGTTGTGTGTAGGTTACCATAATACACAAAGTTTTAAAATCCCGTAGAATCGAGAAAATGAGATTGGATTTCTGAAAAGCGAGGTTCCAACTTTGCATTGCAAAAATTAAAAGTCCTGTAATTTTCCTAGACTGTTCTTTCCTGACTTGTTGGATTGTATCACCATTTCTCAGCCTCAGAGCCACTGAACTTTTGGACTGGATGATTCTTTTTTTTTTTTTTTTTAATTTTTAAATGTTTATTTTTGAAAGAGAGACAAAGTGTGAGCCGGGGAGGGGCAGAGAGAGAGGGAGACACAGAATCCAAAGCAGGCTCCAGGCTCTGAGCTGTCAGCACAGACCCTGATGTGGGGCTCGAACTCATGAACCATGAGATCATGACCTGAGCTGAAGTCGGACGATTAACTTACTGAGCCACATAGGTTTGTCCCCCTGGACTGGATGATTCTTAGTTACGAGTGCTGTCCTGTGCATTATAGGATTTAAGCTGTATCCTGGCCTTTACCCACTAGGTGCCAGGAGCATCCCCTCCCCCAGTTTTGGCAACCAAAAATGTCTCTAGACATTGCCACATGTCCCCTGGGCAATTGACGAATTTCTCTCTGTTGAGAAGGGACTAAATCGGTGGTTCCCAAGCTTGGTTCTTTGCTGGAATCACTTACGAAACATATTGAACATACGGAGAGGATTATTTGTAGGTACATTCGGAGGCCCAGGGATTCCTGTTTTTATCAAGCTCCTTGGTGATGCTGATGCTCTTGGGGCCAGATTTGGAAATCACTGTTGTGAGGCCCTCTAAATTTCTGACTCTCTCTGTTGGCGACTCATCTGGTTCCCACAGTAACCTTCAGTGTGTGATTCAGTACCCGCATCAGTAAAATGGTCCTACTAATTCTTCACCTCTCCTTACTTTACACAGTGTCCAAACATAGCACCTGCAGGAGCTCCTTCTGTTCCACATGACAAAGATGTGACAAAGCCCGTGTGCGGCTGCACTATTGCTTTGTGTGATGTCATAATAAAGGTAGAATGACACTGTGACAGGAATAGTCATTCCTCATCTGATTTTGCAACTGTTGGACTTGGTATTGTAGCTGTTATTACTTAAACTTCCTTTAAAATAAAGTGACCGGGCCATTTCCTTTTCTGGTTTAGCTCCCTCTCGTTGTGTGACAGAGTCTATATAACCCCATAAAATAGCGTTTGCCATGCTTTGGAAGGGAAAGACAGCAAACCTATTTCTCCCCTCAACCATGAGCTCAGTTTAATTGAGCAAGAATGAATGCTACCATTCTGCTTTTCCTTCTGAAAATGAATTGAAGATTTTAGTTTGCTTTCTAGGTTGATTTCAGCAGAGAAATCTTTCTGCAAGGGGGTGGCCCTGGTGAGAGGAACGTGCCTTTCCTTGTTCCCACCATGCATTCTAAATATATTATTACATTTTATTAATTACCCTTGGGAAGATTTATTTTTGTCCTTCCATCAAAGCCATCCATGATCAAAAGACAACCAAATGGCTTTGAGATAAGATATATCCATTTTCAAAATGATTGTAGATGGACCATTACTCTGGGACAAGTTTGTGGTGATCTGTTTGGGTTTGTCAGCATCATCACGGTAGGATGCTGGTTATTTCTGGCTCACTTCTTTCTTGACCTCCTGACCCATATAAACAACCACGTATCAGCCTATTTGCCTTGGCCATCTCTGTCCCTTGTCCTGCAAACTCAATATATTAAAAACCGTCCTATCATTCCTATCATGCCTTCTACTCCAAGACCTGTGTTGCTTTGCTCCAGAAACTTCATGTTTTCCTTTTCCAGGTGATAGGTGAGAACATACACGTAGTTTGCTGAAGCTGAAACTGTATGTCCTCCCAGGCTCTTCCCTCTTCATTGGCTTTTCTGTCCAATCAGTTACCTCAGTAAACTTGCCTGCATCTGGTCCCTTTTTATCACATCTGATGCTGCTGCTGCTCTGGCTGGCCCTGTTTTCCCTGGGCAATGTGGAGGAACAGAGAGAGCAACAAGGCAGGACTTAAAAATAAGTGTATCAGTTATCTCCCAAAGGGAGAACTTTAAAAGCAAGAGGACGATATCTCCATGAGCAGATTATGAACACAAAGGAGGTAGATAGAAATTGAGGAGTATATGGGTATCAGAAAGAATCAATTAGAAATCTTAGAAATGGAAAATATACATATGGTAAGTGAAATATAAAAAAAGAAGGAAAACTACAAAAGATAAGTAAAAACAATAGAATGCACAGACAGAGTAACCCTAGAGTAGATTTGGCTAGAGAGAAAATTGATAACTTGGAGAATGAGAATGAGGAATTCATTCAGAACATAGCTCAAAAGATGAATGAAAAATATGATTGTGAATTTGTGTTAAAAGGATGCATTAGGAAGTTGTAACCTATGTCTAGTGGCAGTCCTACTAATAAAGAATGCAGAGCACCTGGGTGGCTCAGTCAGTTAAGCATCTGACTTTGGCTCAGGTCATGATCTCATGGTTTGTGAGTCTGAGTCCCATGTTGGGCTCTGTACTGATAGCGTGGATCCTGCTTCAGATTTTCTGTCTCTGTCTCTGTCTCTCTCTGCTCCTCTCTCTCTTTCTCTCAAAAATAAATAAATAAACATGAAAAAAGGACAAAATGAATGGTGGAGAGGCAATATTTGAGGAAATCCTAGCTAATATCTTACTTCTCTGGAACTGAAGAGAAATTCTGCAGTGGGAGAGAACAGAGGCTCTGGATTTGGCTGATTGGATCAGTAGAGGCTCTGCTATTCGGAGCTAAATGGACTTAGTACTTTATCCAAGAGCCACAAGAAAAGGAGAGGTTTATAAGCAGGGGATTGGCATGGTATGATTTGTACTTTTAGAAGATGTCCCTACTGAAAGCAGCCTAAAATCTGCAATTCATTTTCAGAAGGAAAAGCAGAATGCTAGAGGTCATTCTTGCTCAGTTAAACGGAATTCTCGGTAGAGGGGAGAAATAGGTTTGCTGTCTTTCTCTTCCAAAGCATTTGTATGTTTTGCAAGAGGTAAAATGAAATGAGAGAGATTATTTAGATAGCCCTTGCAATAGTCCAGGCAAGGAGTGATATGCCGTGGCTTAGGATAGTGATGGGAGATAGAAAGAAGTGAAGCATATGTCTCATCAAGATGTCTAGTAGGATTAAATTGACGCGAAATTGATGATTGATTATATGTAGGGGGTGTCAGGTGAAGAGGAGGGAAATGTTAAAGATGATTCCAAGATTTCTTGTGTGAATAGCAAATGGTGGTAGCAGCTATCAAGATAGTGGAGGGATATTTAGGTGGACTCACAGTCTTCATGGAAACCTTACACAAATGGGTACAGGACAATAAAGCAGGTATCTGTATGACTGTACCTCCTTTCAGATTTTCTTTGGGTTTCAATGCACTGGCCAATTTGTCCACTTAACTCGTCTCTCAACCTCCAGTGCAATCACCTGTCATTAGGAAATGCACTTGACTATGTCACTTTCCTGCTTAAAAACTCAGGATGGGTCCTAATCATCAAGAGTTGTTTATAGGACTTAGACATCTTTTGCCTCTGAGTTGCCTGTTTAACCCCTCTCTCATTCATGCGTATGACACTGTTCATATGTCACATGAGCCATGGCTTTGCATTTGCTAGACTTATAACCAAAAGTACCCTAAGCAACCCAGATATCATCTGTTTTTAATTGCTCCTCTGTACCCAGAAGCAGAATAAAGAAGAAGGTTTAGTGAGTCACCTGTGAGATTGACTTGGTGGGGCCGAAGAGCCAATAATATGAAGGGCAAGGAAGCTATAATGTTGATTCCAAGCTTATTTTCTGGCAAACTAGAAGAAGATGAGTAAAAGCTGCAAATTAGGAAAGAGTTTTGGGGTAGGTTTTGAGTCTGAGGTTATGGAAGGATACACACTCAAGTTACAATGGCCTGAAACAGAAGGGAACTACACAGAAGTGAGGGCTGGATGTTGGATTTGAGCATAAGGTGAGAAGGGGACCAGAGCACAGAGAATTCTTCCACTGGATGTCGGAAGTCTCAGTGTTCACTTAGGGTTTCGTCACAAGGCAGTGGCATCTACTATTCTCATGGAAGTGCTGAAACATCATGCATTAAATAATGTTTATCATGAACTCACTATATGCCAGGAACCAAGATGCCCAGAAGTCCAGCACCCTTCCCCTTGGGTGTTAGCTCTGGGCACTTGGTCTTGTTGTTCATGGTTGCCAGGGTTTCAGATTTGGGATGGAGTTAAAGAACGCAGATTCTGAAATGACATAGGTCCAGGTTCAAATTCTGGCTTTGTTCTAGATGTTTTAAGGCTTTGAGCAAGTTACTTAACATCTCAAGATCCTATGACAGTTTCATCATTTGTAAAATAGACTTAGTAGTATCATCTTATAGGGGATATATGATAGTCATTCAATAAATTGTAGCTATTACTATTACCATAAGTGTCAGAAAGGCTGGCCAAGTGATGGTAGATAATAAAAGTCTAGGTTGATGATGTCTCAAAGTTAAGGGAGTTTTAGAAAGTGCATGAGGTTGTGGCTATTGTTTGCATATTCCAAACCCTTCAAGAAGAGCCTGTTTTGTTATTCTTCAAGGCTATGGTTCAGCCTTAGATTACCATTGCCCCATTCATGGGACATCTATTTGAGACTTGAAAGTCCATGTCCTTCCGCTGTTGGCTGGAAGATGTCCCAGCACATCCATTACCATTCAAGAAAGAAGGATGAATTGGCATTGGTGTATCCACTCACAAACAAGTAAACCCACCACATAATGAAGAGAGTCAAGAAATAAAGGAGGAGGAGAAATTGAAAAAATAAACTCGCTTCTTAAAAACTCCCTTTGCCACCAGTTCCTCTCAGTGTGCTTTTGACTGCTGTCTTATATCGAATCTTGGTTTCTTTGCAGTTGATAAACCTTCATAATCCTGTTTTTAAATTGAACCTGAACAAAGTAAGGTTCTGGCTTTCTTGTATCAGCTCACCTACACTGATAATACCCTACTCATGTGGGTCCACAGTCATTTCTGTTTATCATACTGAGCCTGCCTGTCCTTTAAATTTTAAATCATGCACATAAATACTTATTAACCTTCCACATATGAATTTGACACAAACAAGTAGACTATTTCACAGGAGTGAGGGTAGGCCGACCTTATGACCTCAGCTGGTTTGGAGTACAAATCCCTCCTTTCCACAGAGAACACTTGGTTGCAAGCGTGTGGAGTATAGTGGTGTGCCAGCCAGTGGGGAGTCATCTGGGCATACTTCTTGGAAAGCACTGATAATTAGGGAAAGTTGAGAGGGAGATAGGAAATAAGAGATTGGTTGTTATTGCTGCCTGAGATACTGAGATTTGGGGGAAAAATATGTTTCTTATGTCCCTAGCAACATTGGTATTAGGATAATATAAAATAGGGACTAGGAAGGAGAATCAAAAAAGATAATTGGTATCAGTCGTGCTTTGTTTTTGCATTGTTCATTTTCATACTTCTGTCACTTTCTAAAATTTCAGTTTCCCTTCCAATTGAAGGGAAATACAGTTTCTACTGAGGAGGAATATCAGAATACCTCAAAGAGAAAGGGTTTTTTTCACTTGTCTGTAACCCACTAACACACAAAAGTGCTAATTATTTATGTCTTTGCTCATTTACACAGTCCAATGATTTTTTTTACACAAAGACTCTACTTTATCTTGCTAAAATGTGATATTTAATTAGTTTCATGAAGCTTGAAACAAGTCATTATAAAGAAACCATTTCTGAAACAAATCATTTGTCAAGAAAAAGGTGGCATAGCCTATCATCTTTCAGTTTTTAAAATTAATGTGATCCGCATGGTTGTACTACTTTGGAGATGTAGTTGTAAAGCCCTTTGTCACTTCCGACAATGGAATCTTGTGCCAGTGATTCACATTGGAACTGTTATCAAAATACTTGCTTTCCAAGAACCAGCTAACTTTGCCCAGGAAAATGTGGTTTTGTCATTCTCGTTCAGATTATTCAGGCTGCCCATAGGAATACAGTAGGCACACACCACCCCCCTCAGAGCGCATCACATTCCTCCATACAAAAGTATGGAGGTAAATGGCTCTGAAGCATGGAGACTCATCATAGGGCTCCTTGGGGTGGGGGTGGAAGGATAAAGCTGTTCTAAGATGACTTGTGTCATTGACACAATGTCAGGAAGCACCTCCGGGAACTAGGCGGGTTACTGTACATTAAAGTTTCTCCAAATCCTATTGTAGGCTAAGTCGTAGTTAACATGCGTATCCCTTCTCAGAGGTGTCCTGACATGTGGAAGCTGGGTTTCTTTTCTTTCTGGGCCAACATTAGTCATAACTGCTGTGCAGAATATGTTCAATGAATTTCCATCTATAAAAGCAAAGTAAAATCCCAAGTGCTGTGCTGTATCGCCTCAAAGTGTCAGAATAAAGCATCTGTCACATTCTTTTAAAGCATTGGAGAAAAGCTTTTTAACACACTGAAACCAAAAACTTTAAGTCTTTGTGGAAAATAGTTTTGCAATTAAAGGACTGTAAGACGCTGGCCGTATGGAAGGGCAGACGCATGGTGGGGATCGGAGATTGCTTCTGTTTTCCTCTTGCTATGTTCCTTCTTTAGCTTCTGCATGAGCTCTAGCGGCTGTCGGAAAGAGACCAGAAGAAAGGGAAAGAAGCTAAAAGTCTGGAAAAAGAAGACGTGGTCTTAATGAAACAATATTTGCTAATTGCCTGCCTTGCGGGGGCCCAGCAGCCACTCGCCTGGGAAGTGACAGAGGTGTCTCAGAGGCGGTCTCTGCCTCCATAGCAAGTGTAACTGAGTTGGCAGACAAAATGAAAATGAGTTGAAGAATGAAGAATAGGAAGAGATGAGAGCCAAAGGCAACAACGGGGCTGGAGTCACTCAAAGAAGAAAGAGGAATTGGATATTCATTCATGTATTTATTTCATCAACTTTTAAAAAAAAGTAGCTGTAAAGTGGCAACACAGGATACAAGAATTTTGAAAGAAGCTCTTCATAAATAACATTATGCAGTGTCTTTCTCTGTCCTGGGTGCTATCTCAAAGGTTTTACCTGTGCCATCTCAGTTCATCTTCATGATACTACAGTGTGTGAGGTACTGTGTTTATTTTCAGTAGAGAAAACGGAATCACTGAGAGAAGTCATAAACCTAAGGATTACAAAACCCGGAGTTGCAGAAGTTGGAGTTTAAGCCCAGGAGGTCATTTTCTAAAGATGAGAGCTCATAGTTGAGGGAAGATCTAGAAAGGCAGGGAGTGGATAAAAATTCAGCATTCCCAATGCTTTCCTGGTGTCTGTTAACTTAATGTCACCACATAAGCACTTTCCCCCCTGTGTCATTAAAAACATTTGAAATGAGTGAGGTTTCAGTGAAACCAGGCTCTGTTTTCTGGGCGATGTCCGTTTTGGGACAAGTGTGTGCCTGACAAGTGACTGTCGGAGGCTAGAACTCCAGCCCATAATCCGTAGGTGCTCACAGCTTGTGGTCACAACGCTGGGGGTGCTATCAGCCTCCATGGGTCAGTGTCAAGGGAGCAGTGTGTGCACGGACAGATTTAAGAGCCCTGAGGTGAGCCTTTGGGCTGGATGAGTCTTCAGGACAGATGCCTCTGCCAACGGACAGGAACAGGTGGTTAAACAGGAACTGTGCTCATAGGAGGCATGTCAGGGACAGGGACATGGATGTGGCAGAACTGTGGGGCTCTTTCCAGGGGAAGGAGCCTCAAGGCAGGCTGGACGCTGCCTGTCCCTAAACAAACAAGCAGAGATTCCCAAGGATGTTTCTTCTTGGGATTCTCTGATGCCTTAAAAGAACCATGTGGTTTGTGTGAGAGCATAGTTTTTTTTTAAGAGATAAAAGGGAGCCAAGAGGAAGATCTGGTTTAGTAAGGAAGAAGATGAAGTGTTAAGCTTTCATGAAGGGGTGGCAGGACATCCACATGGATCTGCCGGAGGGGTTATTGGTATTGCTGGACCAGACCTTAGAAGAGGGTCAGAGTGGAAGGCATGGATTCAGGAATTTATGATACTGGCATTTCATTAAAGACAAGGGAGAGATAATAAAAAGGAAAGCAAAGACCAACACCCACTTTAACGAATAGAGAGAAGAGAGTGTTGCCAGAGACACAAGATTAAAAATGAATTGCTAGAGAATTTGGCCATTCGCAAAAATGTAGCTGATCTTATGAAAAGTAGATACACAAATCTTTTTGTATAGGAAATTTGTTCTCCTGACTCGCTGTCTTTGATAAATTCCATTAGATAAGGGAATTCTTCTGGAGAATAAGAGTTAAAGTCAAAAGGGAGGAATAAATCTTAAAAAAACAAAAAAAAAAAAACAACAAAAAAAGCTACTCCTTGAATATAACTGTTGGCACATGGTACTTTGCCAATCAGATTCATATGGAAATGCATACTTTGACAAATAAAAATATTTCTGCCAGCATTAAAATTTCCCCAGAAAAATATAAAATGAAGAAATACTTTTCTATGCTGCAAGATGACCTCACTGTTGCTAAGGGGAATGAGGAAAAGAGTGTGGTGGTCTGGGGCCACCCCTAACCACCTGCAAGGTGCAATCTGGTAACCGTCTAACCCTCCTGGTTATCCTTAAAAACATTCCTGCTCTTCCCATCTCAGCTCACTGCTGAGGCCAAGAAGATAGTTTTGACCTTCAAAACAAAAAGCTTAAGGAATTTGGTTACTTTTTAAAAAACTTTAAGTAGGCTCCACAACCTGTAAGTTTGAACTCATGACGCTGAGGTTAAGACTTCCACGCTCTATTGACCGAGCCAACCAGGCGCCGCAGTTACGATTTTTTTTTTTAAGTTACGAAAACATACTTAGGTAGTTAAAATAATTTTGCCTCAATATTCTAAATCCTGATAGATTCAAATAGAGTATAGAATTTTATTTTTAGCTCCTTTAGTCTTTATGGAATCAGGAAGAAGAACCAGTTTTTGCCTTTTAGACCTTATTTTCTTTTTCTCCTGAGCCTTTTCTCTCAATGAAGTGAAAGACAAATTGTTCCTCAGGTCTACAGAAAGCAACCAAGTGTCACCATACTCCCAAGACTTAGAAGACTGGGGAGATAGGCAGAAGCATCCTATGCCGCTTGAGCAAATGTTAACCAAAACATAGGCAGAGCTGGGGCCTTTGGCTTGGAATGTAAGTGGCACAAGGAAACTCACGTCAGACTAAGGGCTTTGTATAGGAAATGAGAAAAGCGGTGGCACCAGACTAGTGTTTTCTGTCTGGGTATCTTGTTCAGTCCCAGTTTATGATAGTGCTGCTCACCTGTGTGACCTTGCTAACGGATGGTGATGGTCATTTGACGGGTATCTGTTTTATCACCTGTTGAATTACACTCGTCATCAGCTAGCTCGCTCAATGCTTTTCCAAGCCATGAATCACATAACTCCTTCGAGAGGCATCTGTGCAGGGAGTAGTGACAGCATTCACGTGTCTAACAACTTCTAGCTAACAGCTGCTTAGAGCCACCCAGTGTAGTTTACATGGTAGGAAGGGGGGGGGGTGCTAGTTAATCCAGGCTATTCTTCAAATAGTTTCCTTTATTCAGGGCTTTTTGTTTGTTTGTTTGTTTTTTGACAGAAAGTGAATGTGTGGGTTTTCCATTCAACAGAAATGCATTGAGTCTCCTTTTAGATTCTACTAGCACCTATATACTATGGTAACTAGTACTGAGGGCTGGAGAAGATTAACCCACATGAATTAAGAGGGCTTGTTCTCAAGGGACAAGAAGATAAGACAGAGATACAAAGTTTTGGGGAGTGACTTATTTAATGTGCTAAGTACAGAGAGGGAGTGACTTCTGTCTGTGTGGTTGGGGAGATCAGAGACATCTGCTTAAAGGTGGATATTCTGCTTTGAAATGGATATTACTGGTAGTAAGAGTTCATTGTTAGAACTGGAACAGAAAGGAGAGGGACATTCAACAAATGGTATAAAGTGTAAGTATGGAAGTGGGATTCTTTTCTTTTCTTTCCTTTTTTTTTTTTTTTTTTTTTTTTTTTTTTTGGTGAATCATGGACTAATCCAGAAGCATGAATAACATGTACAGCATTCGTAGAAAGTTTGACTGCATGAGCACAGATTGTGGAAGGCCTTGGATGACAAGCTAAGGGATTTATACCATATTGGTGATGGTCACTGGGGATCTACAGAGGATACTGGGGCAAAAAAGAGTGACCTGAGCAAAGTTTGTAGGGAAAGTCAGATTTTACCCAATTATGGCTAATGTAGGGATTGGAGAGAAAGAAGCTGGGGATGGGGAGACTTATTTGCAAGGATCTGGTGACAGTGTCCTGAGAGCTCTACAGAGGTAGTAGTAAGGTCTGGAACGGATAAAGGGGAGACAGTTTGTGGAGGCAACAATGATGAGACTCAGTGGAAATGCATATATCACAAAATAGAGTAAAGAAAAGGGGAAGGCAAGGATGAATTCTCTACAAATGTATGTGAAAAACTGCCCCATGTAGGCAGTGTAGGAACTAATGGCAGATAGGAATCAGTTTGATGTGCCAGTGGAGCATCTGACTAAGGATTTGTGGTGAGTCATCAGTAATGAAGGGGTTGCACTCCGGAGTGGTTGGGACTGGGGACAAAGAATGAGAGGCAATGGCATTGGGGGGAATATTTGTCTGATAGCAGGAGTTGGGATGGGGAGTGTCTGTATGTTAGGAGAGTAGTTAGGAGGTGAGAAGTCATGACGTGCCTTTAACTCCGTTGAGCTGGAGAGTGAAGAAACGAAGGCTGTAGGTGCTTCTGAGCAGAAGCGGTGCAACCAGAGGGAGCCGTCGTGGTGGGGGTGCGGGACCTTTGAGGTCCTGCTGTTGTTGGGGCAGGTTGATGGGTGAGAGTGATGGTTTTTGTTTGTGTATTTAATAAGATTCCTGAAGGAGAGTTAAATGTTGTATCTAGCAAGCTGTCAGAGATGTGCAAGAGAGTATTTGGAGCCAGAACTTTACACTCTGGGCAGTTGAAGTGAATGAGGAACTGACCGATTAAGCAAAAGCGGAAGAGACCAGAACAGAAATGTGGCGTTAGGAAGTTAGAGGCAAAAGAGAAACAATTGAAGGATCTCTTGGCTTTTACTGATGGTGTATTGGTTAACACTGTAGGAGACTGAAGGAAATACCATGAAAGCTCTGGAAAGAGGGTTTCCAAAAGAAGGCAGTAGTAATAGTGTCAAATAAGGTAGATGAATTAAGGGAGAGGAGGACTGTGAAAGTTCACTGGCACTACCTTTGGGTGGTGGGAGCTAATATTTCACTGGAACAGCAAGAAGAATAGAGGAGACAGGTGTGGGGCGTGGGCCATAGCATTTATTCTGAGGGGTTAAGGCTGCCTTATGGGTGTGTTATGTTCAGTTAACTGTGATTCCTTTTCATCAGTGGTTTAGAGCCTTTGTATAATCTTTGTTAAATCTCTAAGTTCTTCCATGGTTTTTACTCCTTTCATCTATCCAGCCTGAGAATATTCTAGATATAATAGTACCCCATAGACTTCTGTCTGTTCAAATTTGGTTCTGAATCTATGAGTCAGACCTGAAGGAAAATCTAAGAAATTCCTTTATGACACCTCAACTAGGAAATCTAATTCTGGGAGCTATTGTGTTAGATGCCTTCTCCTACCTCAGTAGCAATGCTTTCTTGGTCTGATCTGTTGTTTCAATGTAATTCAAGGCTAACATCCAGTCTTGTTATTTAGGTTTCAGTTTTGAGGGTGTAAAAAGTAAGATTAGGAGGCTAGGAGTGATAAGTCTTCATAAAATACAGATAGCCTGGAGAAGGCTCTGGCAGTTGGAAGTGCAAAATCCTCATCTAATGGGCATAGTTTTACTCCTAAAATTCCTTTGTCCTTTGGATGTGAGAACATCATTGCCCCTCCACTCAAAGCTAAAGCCATAAACAGTGGATAAGTTCTTGTGAAGCCATTGGCTTGTATAACATGTAACTTCTTTGGAGAACCCAATCTCCATTTCTCATCTTATTAGAAAGGAGACCAACTCAGGATGTCGGGATAACCCAGCAGCTTTCCACTCCTCAATGATTTCTAGGTTCCCCTTCTTCCCACTGGATTTTTAGTTTAGTCAGACATTCTTTTGAACACATGGTGGTGGACTCAGTCATAGAGACTAGATCTCTGGTGGGCAGGAGTTCATTGGAGGAACACTGTGGACTGAGCTGGAGTCAACTTTTAGCTAGGGCTGGAGGCCCTTAGAAGGGACTGTGAACAGTGGTCAGAATTCACTAATTTGTCAGAGCAGACATGGTAACATCATGTCTCAGGGCTATTCTGTGACATGAGAGAGTAATAAGCCAAAATCCTAACCCTTAACCCTTTTTTGATTTTTCTGCTCTTTGTATTAATTCTCATTTATTTCTTACAGCAGCCCTGAGGAATGGGTAGGTCCTATGCCTATTCTACAGATAAATTAGTTGAGGTTCAGCAAGTTAAGGGAATTATAGGTTATACTGCAGACCAGTTAAGGAGCTAGGATTTGAATTGGTTCTGCTTGATTCAGTATTCATTTCCCCATAACACATTGCCCTTCAGAGGGACAGAGGCAGAACATGTTTATATGTAGACAGCTTTTTATATGTTTGTATCTGAAAAATCCAAGACCATGTGTTGTATTTCTTTGATTTTTCTGCCCCCTTTATTTCTTGCCTGTGATTTATTCTTTCGGTGGACATGCTACTGCCCACCCCAGACAGAGATAGATGGGGGGTCTGTTTTCGTCCAAAGTAGAGAGGTTTCAACATCACTGGGTGAGCTGTGTGTGTCTCTCTCTTTGCTGCATTCCTTCTCTCTGGGGGCAGGCGGAGCGGAACACAGCTGTGGCTGTTAGGCCTGGAGCACAGCTGTAGTCAGCCGGCCAGTTGACACCATGGCACATGGTGTCATGGTCTCATTACTCAAGTGTGTCCAGCTCAAGCTGCTGCATGATTGGCATTTGTCAGGGCCACGGTTAGGAGAAGAATTCTATGCACTTTGTAGGAACAATTTCGCAATGCCTCCTATTCCATTTGCCACACGTTCTCATAAAAATGTCCTGAATCCAAGCTTGTTTGCGTAACACCACACTGCTGGTTGCCTGCTTCGTGTACTGATCCTGAGGAATTCTGGTTATCGTTTGACCTTGGGGCTCTCATGGCCTGTGAGGTCGTTGAACAGAGCTCTGTGTTCATCTTGATTTTAACGCAGCTACGTTAAATATGATGCATGTTTTGTTCAACTAATAATGTTAAGAATAGAAAAAGGGACCACAAGGATAGTAAATCATTAATATATCGGGCGGTGACGGCTGGTAGATTACACCTTGAGAAAAACACCAAGACTCATTGACAACAACCAAGAATAGCAAATGGAAGTTCTCCTTACTTAGGTATCTTTTTATTAGGCTCCTTTTCTTCTTCTTTTTTTAATTTAAAATGATGAAATGAAACTAACAGCATTTCCTTTTTTTTGCTATTTTGCAGAAAAAACCACTGTCTGCAATAATAAAGGAAGTCTGTGATGGGTAAGTGTTACTTAGGATACGTGTGAGTTGCTTCAGTCCACAAACTGGAATCTAATAAAATATTCCTGAGCAAGTATTATTGCTCTATTATTATTATTTTTAGTTATAACATTATTTATAAGTCACTACCTGACCTCCGCAAAGACATCAAGAATCACTCTGTACGATTTACATGCCCTCTTACACCAAAAATTTTCTGTTGTTCCTCAAAGAGCAGAAAGTGTGAAATGGCTGGTGTGTGCACATTGGGGCCGGTTTTATTTATTTTGAAAAGTTGTGGTTCATTCATCCTACTCAGCAGGGAGCAGTCTGAAGTTCCTGAGGTTAAATACACACCTCATCTGGTATAAATTGAGAGGACCATTCAGGCTCCCATAGAAGACGAAAGAATTTAGAGGACAAGTCAGTGTGTGGTTTTGCTGCCCCATGGAACTTGACAGTGTTACAGCTTTCCTACCTCTCTTTGGCTGGCCTTAACAATCCAAAGGGAAAGCATGTATAGAATTGCATGAGGTTTTTCTGCTCCAAAGCAGAATTATGAAGACAGTGTTACTTGGAGTTTATTTAAGACCTGGGATACTTGATTGGAATGTTTCCATATGCAGCAAGCATAGTGATTAGGGATTGCAGAACAGAGACCATTGGAATATAACAATTATCAAAAATTTAAATTGCATTCATTTCTTCTGTGTTCCTCTTTCTGCTCCATTCCTTCAAAATGGGGGAGGAATATAACATTGTATTTAAACACCCCTGCCTCAAAGCCATGAAAATGAAATGCTTCAAGGTGAGCCACATTCCATCCACTAGGTGTGCAATAGGACCACGATGATCCACAGAGGAAATGATTGGTCAGGGCGATGCAAGGTGGGCTAATGTCATTCCAGTGTTAGGAAGCTCACTGGGGGGTGTGTTGGGTACTGGCCAAATTCCAAGTGTAGGGTGCTTCATCCTTCTAATTCTGTCACACTGTAAAAGTGACAATGACCCAGTTTTTTTGTTTTTCTGATCAGTTTATGCTTATATTTTTAAGGTGGTCCCTTGCCAACCATGAGTACTTTGCACTGCAGCACGCCGATAGTTCCAACTTCTATATCACAGAAAAGGTAGGTCAACCACATTATTTAATCTGGGACACTTCTATTTAAAAAAATTAAAATATGACTGATATTTCCTGTGTTCAGGACTAGACTAGACCTGCTGATCTAAATTTTAAACCTCTATCATCTGTAAAAATAGAGTGTGCAGAGCAAAGACTGCTACTTTAGTATGAACAAGGCAATAGTTAGCGTCTTCAGGAGTGAAGACCAGATATGTTTCTGCATCACGTTTTAGCAACTACATTTGCCTTCTAACTGTGCATATACTAGTCATTCTTATTCCTTGGTTACAGCATTTATTTGATGTTTAATGACTCCTTTCTCAGACTGCTTTTTTTTTTTAAGAACAATCTCTTAAGTCCTGTTTAAAGTAGTGGAAACGATGATAAGAAACCTTTTCAAAGGCGGCATTGTGTAGACACTGAGTACTCTGTGGCTCAGGGAACCTTGCATTCTTCGTGGGGGATTTTTTTTTTTTTTTTTTTTTTTTTTTTACTCTTTAAGAAGCTTGGAAGAGAAGGAGGGAGTGGTGAGGACTAACGTGGTTGTGGCAGCAAGTAAAAGCAATGTCTCCGAGAGATCCCTGACAGGAGAAGGGAAAACTAATATTTATTCAACACCTACTGTGTGCCAAGGAACTGGGCTAGGCACATTTACATCCGTTTGTGCGTTTCTTCCTCAAGACTAACCTGTGTTGTAAACAGTATTGGCTTTGGTTCACAGATAAGAAACTGAACCATGAAAGTCCAATGGCTTGGCCAATATCTCATGAGTAGTAAATGATACAATCAAAAAACAAGTTTAGGTTTTTGTGCTTCAATCACTTTGCCTTTTGGGAATTTCTAGAAGAGCTTAGTGTTTAGTTATTTTAGTTTTATGAAGAATTCACTGAAATACATAGAGTCAATATTGTCCTCATGGAACTTTATATCCTTGTGGGCTTGGTGGGGAGGAAAGGCTCAAGCCCCCTGAACAGTTTTCATGACAACAAGGTAGTCAGTTCTGGGACAGAAGTGAATGCAAAGTGCTCTTAGAGGAGGGGGTTATTGGGTGACCTCAGGCTCCAGACTTTGTTCCTCCCAATCAGCAGTCCCTGGAGCGACCATCAGTTTACCTGTGAATCAAGTGGTTGTGCAAGGTGGAGGCTGTAATGAGGGTCCTGCAGTTACCGTGAGGGCTTGCTGTCCCCAGAGGAGTGTGTGTGTATGGGGGTTGGGGGCAGATGGCAATTCAGTGCAGCCCAGTAGGAGTATAGCCACAGACTTGGGAATGCTTCTCAGAAATTGCTTTGTTCTTCCCAGATGGACACTGGAATTTTCATAACTGATCATGTTTTTCTCTTCCTACTAATTGACAGAAAGCTGAGAGTCAACAAGTGGACTAGATTTCCTGGCCTGTGTTATATTTAATTTTACTTGTTCCTTTGATGTGTTCTACAAACAGTTTCCTGTCTTTATTTTCCCTTAGCTTCATTTTCGTACTATTTTTCATTGATTCTTTACTGATGTATATAATATGCATGCTCTTCTTCGTGAGGTAAAGAGGGTATAAATAAGTAAGTTAAATGTTAGCAGTTAAACATACTGCTGTGGGTATCTTTAAGCAGAATACGGTCTCATTTCAACTCGGTTCACCTTTTAAAGATAACTAAAATATTACAACTTTTAGGGTATTATCAGAAAAGATTGGATGGTTTCCTACTATTTGGAGCATAATACGAAAAAGTGTAAAAAGTACTGAGTGATATAATTATAGGGCGATAGAAGTTACAATGGATTTTTCAAATATCACCAATTAGTGGGCAGTGCTATCAGTTTTGTTGGTTGCAACAGCATAAAAAATGAGAGTAGAATAGATCACAGCACTTCACCTGTGTTGTTTGTAAATCCTTGTGTCGTACACACACATATACAAGACATGTGTATTGTGCTGGTTTTTTTTTTACCTTGGGTTGTGGTAAACCACAGCCCAAAGTCACGGAATCACAATATCCCTGCATTTGGTTAATCTGTATTGGCTTGTGTCCCCTGGTGGCTGTCCTGTAACCTGTCATCATTGGCAGGAGACCTCAGTGTACTGTAGATGACTAGGATGAGATTCTCAGACTGTAGAACATTCTCATTGCAAGGAGAACCTTTTAGAAACGGACATTTTCAGATCCCACCCCTAGAGACTCAGATTGAGCTGGCCTTGGATATGGCCTAGGATTTTGCAGTTTAAGAGCCTCCATGGAATTCTAATGGAAACCCTAGGACCACCTGGGGGGATATAGCTCTGGGGCTGTTTTTTGGTACCAGTACTGTGTGTACCACAGAAGTTATGCACTAAGTTTGACTTAGAAGTGTGTGTGCAGCCAATTCTTGGAATAATTTAAAAATTCATAAAATATTTATGCTTTTGTTCTAATGAAAATGAATGTATACACAGACAATTCAAACTACTCAGAACAGTGGGAAAATTATTAAATAAAAAAAATTAATGTTTTATTTATTTTGGAGAGAGAGAGAGAGAGAGAGAGAGAGAGAGAGAGAGAGAGAGAGAGGCAGGCAGGCAAAGTACAAGTGGGCAGGGGCCCAGAGAGAGGGAGACACAGAACCCAAGCAGGCTCCAGGCTCTGAGCTGTCAGCACAGAGCCCAACGCTGGGCTTGAACTCGTGAACCATGAGATCATGACCTGAGCTAAAGTTGGACGCTTAACCAACTGAGCCACCCAGGCACCCTGGGAAAATTGTTATTTTATCAAGCATCTTAGTTGTTTTTTAGAAAATCTTGTGTTGCCTGAGAACATTGTTAATGTTGAGTTTGAAAGGGACCGCCACCTATGTTTGTCATCCAGTCTGTCTGTCTTCAGGGGGCAGTAGCAGAGATTATTCTTTTATTAAGAGTTTAGGGAACGAGAAGACTCATCTTCCCAATCATCGCTTTGTTTGTAAATAGAATGTCATCACTCTTCCTCCTGCAGCTGTTAGTGGGCACAGCTGTGTGTGCATGTGATACAGAACTCACATGTCATGCACAGGGCAGGAGAGACCTTGGATCCTGGGTCACAGGGGCAAACCTGGGCTGCCTTCAGTCTGCTGTTAGGTTAGTGCAAATACTCCTATACATAGAGCCCATTTTCCATTTTAGCCTCATTTTGGTTACTTACAGCCCAGTGAGTTGTTAGGTAATATTTGCATTACCATGGTAACTGGTGACTAATTTTTGAAACTTGTACATGTTCTTCTTAGTTACTGATTTTCCCTTGCATATGAGGTGGTCTCCCCCCCTCTGCCAGAGATAAAATATCACCTGTAATTTGAAAGAAGAAAAATTCTCCAGGCTCGACAAGCTAATGCATTTTGTGACTGATGGACGGATGCTTGTAATTCTCTTCTAATATCCTCAGGAAGGCACCTCCCCTACTTTTCTCATGTTATCCAAGTGCATTTTTCCAAAATAGTCTCATTTGCTTATTGGGCCATTAACTTTGGTTTTTCAGTGGGAGAGAATATTATGTTGTTGAGCAGTGTTCAGCAAAAGCATAGCATAGAAATCCTTACAGAAAGTTAAGGTTTGGCTGCTCACAAGCTCAAATTCTGCCCTACAAATTTTTATATGTCAGGATGATGTCCGAATGAAAGAGAGAGAGAGAGAGAGAGAGAGAGAGAGAGAGAAAGAGAGAGACAGAGGCAGGAAAAAATAAAAAGTGAATTGTGTATCTTTTTTCAGCTTTATTGGGGTATAATTGAGAAAATTGTAAGATCTTTAAAGTACATGGTGATTTGACATATGTATACACTGTGTAAGGATTCTCCCCATGTAATTAATTAACACATCTATCACCTCATGTGCTTATTTATTTATTTGGTGGGAACATTTAAGTTCTGTTAGCAAATTCAAGTTATATAACACAGCATTATCGACTGTGGTCATCATATTTTGAATTAGATCTTTAGACCTTGTTTGTCTTATAGCTGAAAGTTTGTGTTGTTTTACCAGTCTCTCCCTATGTTCCCTGTCTCCTATCCAGCCCCGGAAACCACTTTTCCACTCTCTGTTTCTATGAGCTGGACTTAAGTGATACCATGGAGTATCAGTCTTTCTCTGCGTGATTTATCTTACTTAGCATAATGCCCTCAAGGTCCATCCATGTCCTTGCTAATGGCAAGATTTCTTCCTTTCTCATGGCTGAATAATATTCCACTGTGTATATGCCACATATTCTTTTATCCATTCATCCATCGGCAAACACTAAGGTTGTTTCTTCACCATAGCTGTTGTGAATAATGTGGCAATGAACATGGAAGTGCAGATATCCCTTTGATAGCCTATTTTCATTTCCTTTGGATAAATATTCAAATGTGGGGCTGTTAGTTAATATGATAGTTTTATTTCTGAAGAGTTGAGGAACCTCCATGCAGGTTTCCTTATTGGCTGTACCAATTTACATTCCCACCAACAGTGTATGAAGGTTCCGTTTTCTCCACATCCTGGCCAACACTTGTTTATTTATTTGATGATAGCCATTCTAACTGGTGTGAAGTGATATCTCATTGTGGTTTTGATTTGCATTTCCCTGATAATGAATGATGTTGAGTACCTTTTCATGTACTTATTGGCCATCTGTGTGTCTTTGGGAAAATGTTCATTCAGTTTCTCTGCCCATTTTTAAGTGGGATTGTTTGTTTGTTTATTTGTTTTTGTCATTGAGTTGTGTGAGTTCTTTATATATTTTGGGTATTAACCCCTTAACAGATGCAGGATTTGCAATTATTTTCTCCCTTTCCATGGGTGGCCTTTTCATTTTGTTGACAGTTTCCTTTACTATGAAGAAGATTTTTAGTTAGACATATCCTACTTGTTTATTTTTGTGAATTGTGTGTTTAAGTATTCTGGTGGAATTTGTCTTCCAAAAATTTTTTATATGGAGAGACTGCTAATAAGCATTCTAGCTCATTATCCTCATTTCAGTCTGATGATGTGTGTATTATTGTCTCCATTTTACAATGAGGAAGGTGAGACCGAGAGAGAGGTTAAACAATAGGTTGTATAGGTCATGCAGATGGGCAGTGGTTAAGCTGAGTCTTGGACCTGGGTGGGTGTTTCTTCAATGCTTTCTAGGCCATCTCCTGGAAACATTCTGTCCCCACTGCCCAGGCCTCAATATGTTTATGATTCTTTTCTGTGGACCCCAGACCACTGATCCTGATGGTAATTGCCTCACGAAAATACATACAGGAAGTTACAGCCAGCTTCTTGTGAGCATTTGTTACCAGCTTCAGTCTGTGGCTTCCTTATTCCCTAAAAGGATAACTTGGAGGAAGTTGTAACAAGTAGTGTTCCACTCCCTAGAAATTAGCAAAGTACAGCTGACCCTTGAACAACAGGGGTTTGACCTACCCTGGTTCAGTTATACATAGATTTTTTTCAATAAATATAGTACAGTACTGTAAATGTATTTTCTTTATGATTTTCTTAATACCATTTTCTTTTCCCTAGCTTACTTCCTTGTAAGAACACAGTATATAATACATATAACATACACAATATGTGTTTCTCAGCTGTTTATGTTGTTGGTAAGGCTTCCAGTCAACAGTGAGCCATTGATAGTACAGTTTTGAGGGAGTCAAAAGTTATATGTGGATTTTTGACTGAGTTGGACGTCAGTGCCTCTGACTCCTATGCTGTTCACAGGTCAACTGTACATTTTCATTTGGATTGTATGTATTACATAATTGTGCAAGGTAGTATTATTGTACTAACCGTTCTTTTTAGGAAAGTTGCTTTGTCATCCTTAAACCTAAGCATAAAGAGAGAACAGGGCATAGTGAAGGATGCCTTTGGTAGACTGTATGTTCCACTGTTAACCCCCTACTAAGACCTGTTTCAGAATGTCTGAAGTATAGTGATATACATTGGTAGGATCTTATTTAGATTAATTCTTATTTTGTAGGAAGAGAGATGGCCAAGCCTCATCTGGGCTCTCTTAGCCAAGCTGGCTGCAGCAACCTTTGGGAAGGAAATGGGGTCATTTGTGGGGCATCCCTTTTTATGCCATTCTCACTTCCCAGATGCTCTTGGTTCTCAAAGGCCTTGAGCCTCCCAGAACCTGGGTAGATAAGGATTGTGTCCCTGGGACTTGTATATTCTACCCGGTCAGGAGATCACTCAGTTAACCATGTGGAATTCACTTCAACTGTCATGCTTTGAGTACTGGGCTCCACAAAGGGCCTAGTGAGAAGAATATGTTCCATTCTCTGCATTTGTGATCTCACTGTCTAGTGGGGGGACATAGTCTTGAAATGGGCACAGGTTTTAAGGAAGGAGAGGAAAGAACCGAATAATTATAGGAGGGCGGAGGTCACCAAATGGATCTTTGAGCAGGCTAACTATGTCTGATCTGAATTTGGGAAATATATTCATTTAAAGACCACATTCTTTTTGTGAGTTTTAGCATCCTGGCAGGCCAGTTCGGGAGTGCTCTGGTGGGGGGAACAACTACCATGAACATTTATTGGATGCTTGCTCTGTGGCAAGCTGTCTGCTAAGCATTTTTCATGGACTGTTTGTCTTATTAAATCTTCATGGAAAGCCTGTGAACCGGGTTTTATTGTTACATGTTCCATTTTACAGAGGGTACCGCTGAGGGTCAGGGGTGTAAGGAAGTAGGCTGGAATTGGACCCAGGAAGTCTGACTCGAGAGCCAGTGTCCCACACTCTTGGGCTGTGCTGTGAGGCAGGCATTTCGGCACGCCTCATCATGCCATACCGGAAATGGGAGACATACCAGTTCTGGTGCTGGAGATGAAAATAGATTCTTTCATCATCTTCTTTTGCCTCCCTAGTTTCCTCTGCTGAAAGTCCTCATTCTACCAGCTCTTGACCTCCTGAAAGCCCTTGACTCGACATACATCCTTGACCCAATAACCCAATTTGATCAGCATTGTTGGGCCGAGTAGTTTGCTTTAAAACTTCTGAAGAGGTACACACATCACCAGTAGAGCCTCTTTTCCATTTGGAGCAAAGCTAGTGAGTCCAGGGGAACTGGCTTCACCTCTGTATGGGAGGGTCAGCTTTGTGCAGAGATGGTGGATGACACCTCTGACCTGGGTCGGCTAACACAGGGGTCCGTGTCTCCGTTGGTCGCTACAGAAAATGAGAGCAGGAGCGTCCTGTGGCTGGGTCAAGATCGCTGTAATCAAAACAGTTCAAATTTGTGCATATGCCTTAAGTAATTTTTATTTTAAGCGTGCCCTTTTTTGTATGGTGGATGTAGGCTGTCTAATAAAGAGAGAGCAGGGGCATTTTTGTTAATCACATCTTTCTCTGTTTTGGGTTGGTGTCCTGAAGCACAAGACATCTCACGTCAACCTGGCTCATCTTCTAAAAGTGGCTAAAATCTTGTGGGGTTGGAGGTATTTCTGAGAAAAGATTGGGGAACTTTCTTCTATTTTAGGTATAATGTGAAAGTGCAAAACTTTCTGGATGATAAGATTCTAGGACAATAGAATTAATCGTAGGGGTTTTCAAACTGTAGATCATCCCTCATTAGTGGGAGTTACATCATTCTAGTCAATTGAAAGAGCTTTAAGAATGGACTGTAATAGAGAACAAAAATAACAGTCTGTTGCATGTGTTGTTTTGCTTCTCATACATTCATAAAATACATGTGTAGTCTTAGTTTTGCCTTGGTTTGGGGGCAGAAGTGTTGGAGAGTCACTGAAGATCATTACAAGGGAGGGTTCGCTAGGGAGAATAAATACAAGGCTGTATGTGAAATAGTTTAAGGAAGCCTCGCGATTGGAGTGTGTTCTTCCCTGAAGAAAGTGTCACGCATCCACAGACCACCACCAACACTGCCACCAAACAATATACAAAGCAAACTGAGGCATGTCTTTTCCTGGGGAGCTGTCCTGCCCCTGGTTCCTGGGCAGGAACCAGACAGCAGCTCTATGGCCTGGTGCCCTGTGTCCTTTGCCTATTGTCACAGAGCCAATGGCACCACGAGCTGACACATTATCCTAGCTGGGCCCCCCATACTCTCTTCTGGGAATCTGAAATTCAGGGGTGAGTTGGGTGGTGGTGTTTGCCGGAACGGGCAGTCATATGGAGTCACATCTGATGGCAGATAAGTCATCCCACAAGCCAAATAGTTGGTAGAGCAAGCTGTAAGCACACAGAGTAAAACCAGCCTGCAGGAAGGATTGAGGTAAGTGGGAATGAAGGCCCCCCGAGGGAGTCAGCAGCGGTGGAGAGGGAGAAGCTCCCATCCTGATTTCCCTCTCTGCTCTCTGTGTCCTGTCTTTGCACCCCTGAGAGAGGACCTGCCGGGGCTTTTCAGTCCCACCCCTTTACTTAAACCACTTTATGTGGGTCTTGGTTACTCTTGATCAAAGAACTTTCACGGGCATAGGCATTTTAATTTGATCAAACCAGAGCCCAGGAATGTTGTAAATTTCCTGACCCAGCCGCATTCCCTTTTCTGCCGCCTACGGTAGAAGATTCTGGATTTGTTCAACAGAAGCCACTGTCACCACCTCTGCTAGCTGCCCTCTGCCAGGTGTGACCGGCACGGGCCCCCACCTGCAGACCTGAGCCAGTGCCCCAGGACCGGCTCTCAGCAGGCAGGGATGCAAAGAAAAATGTTCCTGCTTTTCACCTTGCCCTGACCGCTCAACTCTCCTGGGGTTCCTGACTCTAAGCATTTCTTCTGTGCTGCCCCTTTGCTCTCTCCCGTGCCTTTCTCACAACCTGCTGCCTGCTGTGGCCTTGTTAAGGACTCTACGTTCTCATGTGCCTTGCTGCTGAGTTCTCCCTTTTTTTAACTTGTGATTGAACCTGACTTTTATTATGGACGCTCCTTGCCCTGATGGCTGCTGGAATGCCTGTCACCAGCTTTTGGAAAGCACTGGACTCTCCTAGACAGGCTACTTGTACTGGATCTGCCAGCTTATAACCCAGGGCTGTCAAGCAGAAACAGCCATGCCAGGAGGAAAAAAAACAAAACAAAACTATGCATGTGTATGTTCGATAAAAGAAACTTGTATGGACTTTCCGGATGTGCCAGGCACTGTGTTGAGCCCAAGATAGTTCCAACCTTCGTGATTCTCAAAGTCCAGGAGGGAAGAAAGACAAATAAATATTTAGTCCAAATTAGCCAGTTATAATTGTTAAGTGTCACAAAGGACAAATGTAAGCATCCGGACCTAATTTAGCCTGGAGCAGGTGACATTTAAGCAGATATCTAAGACAAAGGTGCAGGGGGAGGCCCTTGAAATGGGCAAAATGTGGCTAGAGAGCTTTGCATAAGCCTCAATTCTCAAGGCCTTGTAAGGCCGTATTAAGGATGTTAAATTTTATTCTAAGGGCATTGGGGAGCCTTATGGTTCTAAGCTAAACCATAAATGACTACAGACTTCCCTGTGATTAGTCTGAATGTATCATGCTGGAAGAGTGGTCAGCCTATGCTAGAAATGATCAGAAAACCATTTACCATGGAGAGGAAGGAAATGCAAGGGTATTTTGAAATAGATCTAGAGACTGACATCAAATGCTGGGTAGCTCTCTTGATTCCAAAGAGAAAATGGGACCAGATAAAAATCTTCTTGAAATGTCTGCCTTCAAAAAGCTTGCCACGGGGGCATCTGGGTGGCTCAGTCGGTTAAGTATCTAACTCTTGATTTTGGCCCAAGTCACGATCTTATGGTTCGTGGGTTTGAGCCCTGCATCAGGCTCTGTGCTGACAGTATGGAGCCTGCTAGGGATTCTCTCCCCTCCCCTTCTGATCCCCACTTGTGCTCTCTCTATCTCTCTCAAAATAAATAATAACTAAACTAAAAAAAAAAAAGCTTGCTTTGTATTAACCTCCTTGATATCTTGGCTAAGGTTAATAATAACATATTGCAGTTAAATTGAACTGTTCTCTTTATTTATTTCCACAGTGCTGTCTTCTTGATAAATTTGTTGATTTGCACAGCCAGATAAAACGTTAATATAATTATCTGACTAACATACTCAATTTTAACATCCCTTTTGGGTACTCCTAATATAGAACATAAAACATTTTCTAACTTATATTCATAGGAAAATAAGTAGAAAAAAATCTTAATATTTCCTGTAGATTGGGGCATAGGAGTGAAAGAGGGAGAAATCTATTTGCTCAGATTTGACATTTAAGCATGTGATGGGATGAAAAAGATAAGTCCCTGATTTCATAGAGTTTTCAGTCTAGAGATAAACTAGATAGACATCAATTGATGATGGATGGGGGTCATGTTTGAAAAGATTATTGGGAATATGATTTTTGAATCAGGTTTATAATTTGATCCTCTGTGGACCTATGTGATTCAGTGCACATTTAAAAAATCTGTTAAGTAGAATCTGAACTCTTATGCTTTATTTTTTAAACATCTGACTCATACACCATAAAATCTGCCCAGTTACTATATATACTGCAATGGTTTTAGTGTATTTATAATATAATATGTAGTGTTTTACTTTTTAGATAGTAAGTCTGTGTCATGTCCACCTGGGGTACTTTCATTTTCCAAAACAGCAGCTCTCAGATTTAAATGCAGATCATGTGTCAAATCTAGAGGTTTAGATTCAGTAGATGAGGGCTGGGGTTCAAGCATTTTTAACAAGGCTGTTGGTCATGATTGCACACTACCACTAGAAGTGTGAGCAGGTTCTGGATCTTTCCCCTTATTCCTGCGTATGATGAAAATCCACATTATGAAATCTTATTGGCCTGTAGGCCTGGGTGCTCCCTGAACTGGAGGCATCATTTTACTGTTGCTGAGAGAGCATGAGGTCCAATTTCTTACTTATTTAACCTGGCCATCAAGGCGTGTCACAGTCTCGCCTCAGGCAACATTTTCAGTGTTGCTTGTCTATCTTGTTTTCTCAACTTCAGAGAAACTGCCTGAATAAACTCTAAATAAACCTTGCTTCTGGAATTCAGTCCTGTTCTTCCTCCCTCCCCTTCCTCCTATTATCGTGTTTCAGGTACAGGACTAGGTGCTTTGGATAAAGACACAAAATAACATACTCCTTGCTTCTGGGGAGATGAATCTTCGCAACAAACACACACTGGAAGCAGTCTTATTAAAATAACTGCCATTTCAGGACAGCTGGCCTCTTCTCCCTACCAATCCTAAATTGTTTGAGCTGGAAGAAACCTTGGCTATTTGCCTGAAAGAATCTTAACCCCAATTCTGGAGATTAGTTTCTTAATTCAGTCTTCTTTGTAAATTTCTTCCCATCTTTACTGCTTTCAGAATCATTGTTTCTTTAGTTATTGTCTGGTAGTTTCATTTGTAGAGAATCAGTACCTGCATCTCTTTGCTGTTGCCTTGAAATGATATTTAACTATTTGTGTGCTAATTTGTATTTTCTTCTCCATGGGATTCGAAACACCTTGCAATCAAAAACTGTGTTCCACCTCTAGACCCCTCTTACCAGTGTCTCACCTGGTTTCTTGAACAAAAAAGAAATGTTTGAGAAGTGTTTGAGGACTGTTTGTTGATTTAATGTGATGCAGTTTTCTCTGTAAGATAGAAAGTACAATTAGTCTCTTAATAAATATGTATGATGTTGGTTAATTCAATTAACAGAATAGGCACATACACTTTCAGATTATTCACCATGGAGGAATTGTAGAGTGAATAAATGAATCTTAATGCTCTTCTAAGAGTCTTAAATCAATGTTAAAAAGTTGAGGTTGGCTTTGGTCCCCCACAGCTTATTAATTATCTCTCTAAAATATGTACACTATATATATTCACACACACACACACACACACACACACACACACACACACACACCTGAATTTGATATTCACACATTGCTGAATATCAATTAAAATTTTTAAGGGTTCATGAAGTCTCATAATAATTAAATCAGTTCTATGGATTGAAGTACTCCCTATTTGGAATAAATGACCTATTCCTGAGAACATGGTCAGCTTTAGGAATTTATCTCTAGTTCACTGCAATTGCCATGGGGAGGGAAAAATAAGAGCCCCCTGTACCTTACAGTATACAAATAAATCATTATTATGCAGATAATCAGACAGTAATATAATTTTAGTCAGCATTATCATTTTTATTTTCATTATAGCAAATTACAACCTCTAAGAATCAAACTATACTTATGAAAGATAATTTACCCCAAATTATGTGATTGTTCAATTCTGAGAAAGTGTATTTTACTTTATTTCACCCTGAGGATCTATTAATATTCATGTGGCTCACCTATCATAAGTTCTTCACTTTAGTCAATTGACTCTAAGGAAGCAGTAGTCACAGGGGAGCAGAGAGAATTCTAGGCTTAACTAAATGAATGCTTCAGACTTTCCGTGAAGGAAAATATGGGGCATGGCTTAGAAACCTTGTTGGCATTCTCTACCCCACCCCTACACACTCTTTTTCATTACATGAAGGAGAAGTTTATGATAGTCACACTCCACAGTGGTGACCCATTTTCCAATAACCAGTGAACAACTGAATGCAGCTGTTTGCAGTTGGCTTTACATGTACATATGGTGAAAACATGTCACCAAGAACAGAGGTTGGAGCCAGCATTTTGACCAAAACAAAAAACGCTTTGAAATAATGTCATTTTGTGTTGGCTTGTGTCTTGGTCCTTTTAGGCTGTTATAAGAAAATACCCTAGACTGAGTGAGTGACTTATAAACCATAGAATTTTATTTCTCACAATTCTGGAAACAACAAGTCCAAGACGGAGGTGTTGGCAGATTTGGTGTCTGGAGAGGGCCTGCTTCTTGGTTCAGAGGTGGTCATCTTTTCACTGTGCACTCAACATAGCAGAAGGGAGAGAAAGCTCCAGAGGGTCTCTTTTTATAAGGACACTAATCCCATTAGTGAGGGCTTTACCCTCATGACCTAATCACCTCCTAAAGGCCTCACCTTCTAATATCATCATATTAGGCATTAGGATTTAACAAACAAATTTGGGAGACACAAGCATTCACTCTGTAGTAGTATCTTGCCACATGTGAACCAACACTTTTTTATAATTACTCCCCAGACCTTACATTTTGAATTTCTCCAAGTCAGGAACCAAAAGATTATTAATATTATTAACATTTACTTTAGGTGGCGCATGGGTGGCTCAGTCGGTTAAGCATCTAACTCTCGATCTTGGCTCAGGTCAGGGTCTCATGGTTCGTGAGTTCTGAGCCATGCATCAGGCTCTGTGCTGACAGTGCAGAGCCTGCTGGATTCTCTCTCTCTTCCTCTTTCTCTGTGCCCTTCCCCCATTCACTCTCTTTCTCTCTCTCTCTCAAATATATAGACTTAAAAAAAATTCTACTAAAGAACATACTAGATTTTTCCCAGTTCAGTAGATGAAGACAGAAGGCCGGGGTTGAGCTATGGGCAAGATGATGGCCCTATGGCACACCTGGGTGTTTGATTCCTGTGATGTTATTTAGGATGAAATGGTAGGTACTGCTTGGCTTCCCTCAGCCCTTTCTCAACCCATCAAGCTCAACTTATTAAAACTGGAATACACACACAATCACACACACCCACACATGTGTACGTACTCCTCAGACTGTCCAGACCTTCCTCACGAGCTATGCAGCCCTGGGATTGGGCTTTGGCCAGCCACTGCCTGTTCTGGGAATGTCATCTCACCTCTATCCTGGTATTTTGTTCTCAGTGACTCAAACTAAACTGGCAGTAGACTTTCTGAAGTTTTCTGTAAAAACATTTTTTTGGGTGGTTTTAGAATTTCCTAATTAGAGTTTGGGAATTGGATGGGAGCTATCATTTTAAATCATTTGGTGCTTTTCCTCTAGGGAAGACTTGGAAGAATATATACTTATTTCAGGATGAAGAAAAAAAAAAGCCAGTCTAAGTTGAGTCACATAAATGAGAGGGCGCAGGAGAGAGGAGGTACTGACTGCCATCAGAATTACTCAGATGTCAGTGGTTTTATGACATGTTATTTAATGTTTACCACTGACTGTTGGATAGAGGCTATCATGGTGATTACACAGGCAGCTAACTTTTTTTTGCTTAGGCTCCCTAGCTTGGGTTTGGTAAGATAGGACTGCTTCTAGAATTGCAAGCAAAGATAAATGCCAGAGGTCATGATAATTCCATGTTCTCTAGTTCAGTTATTAAACCAATGAATAGGTTGACTCAAGTACTCAAACATTTAACTGTGTCATGCTCAGATACAGAGTGAGTGACACACTCTGAAGGCAGGCACTTGTTTACCAAGAATGGCCCTAGAAACACTAGAATACTCCTAAACAAAACTAACAATAGTAAAAAACAAAACCAGTTATCAGTGGAGGAAAACAGTTCTGAGAAAGGCTCTGTGATTCTTACAATGTGTTCCAAAGCCAGCAACTTAACTGCAGATTTCCTAAGCACAATCTCATTCATGGTTTGTTTTTTTTTTCTTTCAGAAATGAGGTTATTTTTGTCTAGCTATTAGACTACATTTTCTCAAAGTTTTAGGCTGGAAACAATATAGACATCATGTGTTTGTGTCAAAGGATAAAAGATTCATGAAACAGGGGCGCCTGGGTGGCTCAGCTGGTTAAGTGTCTGATTCTTGATCTTTGCTCCAGTCTTGATCACACGGTCATGAATTCAAGCCCTGCATCAGGCCCTGCGCTGGGTATGAAGCCTACTTAGGATTAAAAAAAAAAAAAGGTTAATGTAACAATAGTCACTTATACTATTTGGAAAGCCTTTAAAAAAATTTATTTTTAATGTTTATTTTTGAGAGAGACACACACACTCAGAGCGTGAGTCGGGGAGGAGCAGAGAGAGGAGACACAGAATCTGAAGCAGGCTATCAGCATAGAGCCCAATGCAGGACTCGAACTCCCAAACCGTGAGATCATGACCTGAGCTGAAGTTGGATGCTTAACTGACTGAGCCACCCAGGCACTCCTGGAAAACCTTTTTTTTTTGTTGTTATTTTTAGTATGTTATTTTCTGTATTATTTTATATTTTTAAAATGTTTGGGAAGACCTATCAGGATGAATTCATGACTATTAATGGTTGTGATCCACAGTTTGAAAAACATTTTATTACAAGGTCCCAGACACAGATTTCCTCATCTTTTAATCTCAATGTCTAGAACAGTGCTCAGTAGATATTTGTTTCATGAAAAATGACTACCCACTAGAACAGTAAGTCAGTGACCCAAGGACAGACTTAAGGGGTAGGCATGAAACAAAGATCAAAAGAAAAAAGAGAAATAAAAAAAAAAGGAAGAAAGTTTGGTAGACAGACTGGAGAGAGCAAAGAGATTTTAATCTCCACCTGTTTGCAGTTGTTTTCTGGATGTGACACTGGGTGACATAAGGGTTCTAGATTGCCCACTCTTTCCACTGTGATCAGAGTTAAGTTACGGTAATAATTATTGCATGACCTTTTTTTTTTTTTATCTCCATTGTTCCAGCTGTCTATTGTTGCTTCAAAAAACACCCAAAACATAGTAACATAAAACAAAAACCCATTATCAGTGGAAATGATTAGTTATACTCATTGATAATCTGGGTCGGGGATTTGAACATGGCAAAGCAAGGTTGATGGCTTATAATTCATTGCTTGGAGTCTCATTTGGAAGGACACAAATATTTGGGAGATGGAATCATTTGGAAGCTTCTTCACTGGTCTGTTTGGCTTCTGGATTGGAATGACTCAAAGGGTGGGCACCCATCAGCTGGAACCATAAACTGAAGTGCCTACATGTGGCCTTTGCTTGTGGCTTGGGCTTCCTTGCAGCATGTAGCAGTGTCCTGAGAAGCTCCCTGCGACGGTACTTCCTAAGAGCCAGTGTTTCAAGAGAGCCAAGCAGGAGCTGCATGGCTTTTGATGACCTAGCCTTAGAAGTTCTCTGGAATCTTCTGCTATACTCTTTTGCTTGAAGCAGTCATAAGCCTGCCCACAATCAAGGGCAGAGGACAAGGGACCACCCTCTCTATAGAAGGAGTGGCAGAGAACTCTGGGGCTTTTTCATGAAACCACCGTATGCAACATCTCTTTAGCTTTCTCTTTCAGGGAAGAGCTGTGAGACAGGTTTCCTACTTTCCAGAGATTATCCAAAGATTAAAATGTGTTTTTTACTTTTGCTAGCTTTCAACTGCTTAAGCTAAGAGGAAGAAGAAAATATAAAGGAAGAAAAGTAGAAGAAAGTTTACATCATTAAAACATACAGTAGCAATGAGACAATTTCCACTTGGATAAAGGATACAAGAGGCGAAAAGATCTGTTGCTTCTCTTTTTTGAGGATGGAGGGGGGACAGTGATTGTATAAATTGAGAAAGTGTTCACAGGAAAATAGAGGGAATTTATTAGGCACTTTGATATTTACTCCTTCTTCTTCTGAGTATAATTTTGGGGGAAATTGGTTCACTTCCTTTACCACACCTAAAGTTTCAAGTCCAAAAACAAAAGTGAGCATTTTGTTACATCAACTGCACTTGTAAACCAGTAAGTAACCACTCTTCATTTTTCAAAGACGATCATGAAGTTGGTGCTGTAGCTACAGAGAAAGATCTGAAAGAGACCTGGTGGGTTAATTGCAGTGCTGTCGAATCTCTGGTACTGATAGAGGTCAAGTTAACCTTGGCTATCAAGCACACTTGTCATTTCTCACTCCTGTGTGTGTGTGTGGGGGGGGAACCCCAACCAAAACATAAGTTTAAAAATGATTCATTATGACCTTATTTAAGATTTTGCATTTCATTAAGAGATGACTAGGAAGGGATAGCTTCCTCTTACATTATGGATTTTAAAAATGTATTTCTTCCCTTTTGCCGTTCTTTCTTTGCTCCCTGACTTTTATTTTTCCCTCCTGTGATCCTGTTTCTTCCTGCTGATTTTTCCTTTCTGTCTCTCTGTGACTTCATTTTTCTTTCACTCTATCTTTCCTCACTATCATCTTTAGGTTATTAGCCATCTTTTAAAAAAATGTCTCTTCCCGGGCTCTGTTCATCTACTTTTCTTTCTTTCCCCCTGTGTTCAGATGCCTTATCTCTTGTAACTTCAGACTTGCAAGCACTGTAGGTTTAGGTTTTTAGATATAAAAAAAAAAAATGAGGTACCACTTTACTAATTTAGTGTAACTTATATAAAAGTCTTTTCTCAGTATTTGCTGCTCCTAAGCAAGCTGATATGAAGTAATCAAATTTCATTTACAAAATTTACACAAATAAGGTAAGCACATTAGAGACGTATTAAAAAAAGAAGAGTCAAAATTGTTTAAATGATCACAATCCTGTTACTTAGAGAAAACTAACATTTCAGGATACATATTTGAGTTTGGATACATATTTGTTCTTGCAAAATGAGATCATAGCATACACATTTTTTCATAACTTGCATTTTTTTTTTAATTTGAGAGGCAGACAGCGCTAGTTAGGGGAGAGGGGCAGGAGAGAGAATCTTAAGCAGGCTCCACGCACAGTGTGGAGCCTGATGCAGGGCTCGATCTCACATTGAGATAACCACCTGAGCCGAAATCAAGAATCCATCACTCAACTGACTGAGCTACCCGGGTGCCCCAGCATAATTTACATTTTAATGTAATACATACTGGACATCTTAACATGTTAGTTAATATACTCTGCCTATTTCATTGTGTACTGAAGAATAAAAGGCTTAATACTAGCAAGACAATATGTAAGTTACCTAGCTGTGGTCATCCCTCGGTGAGTCATATTTTCTATTTATTTGTCAAACTTTCTTCATGGCTGAAAGTATTCAACTCAGTTTTAAAATCAGTTCTTTTTGTTTGGACTTTTTACTTGCCTTTTTTCTCTTCTATTCTATTTTTTCTTTTGTTTTTAATGTTTTACTAATCTTAGAGAGAGACAGAGCACAAGCAGGGGAGGGGCAGAGAGAGAGAGGGAGACACAGAATCTGAAGCAGGGTCCAGGCTCTGAGCTGTCCACACAGAGCCCGACATGGGGCTTGAACTCACGAACCGTGAGATCATCACCTGAGCCAAAGTCGGATGCTTCACCGACTGAGCCACACAGATGCCCCCTCTCTTTTGGTTTTTTAAAACAATACAATAGCATCCATTCTTTAAACTGAGGCTTTTTGTGATTTTTTTCACTGTTTCCTAAGAAAATAGAAGTTTAATGATGAGTCAAAGAAACGGGGTCATCCTGACTTATACAGTCACCATTTGTTAAGGACCCCCTAGGCACCAGGCACTTTAATGGATGATTTCATTTAAGCATTTAGGGCTCACAGAAGCCTTAGGGGTTTTGGAGTTTTAGGTTGCAGAGCTTCTGGCGGTGAATTTTGGAATTGAAATGAAGATCTTCTGTATTATTATGAAGAAAGTTCCATTTCAGGGGTTTTCAGAGGCAGTTCAGGAATTGCAGGTGTATTTAGTTTATACAGCCTTTTAAAATAATATTTTGAGTTCTTTAAACATAAGTAAAAGAATCAACAGAAACTGTAATAAGAGCTTCATCATTATTAAGGTGCCAGGTTAAGTTGACTTTAAACAGACATCAATATGAAGCATTTCATTTCCTCCATCCCTGTGCATATATTTACACTGCTTATAAATGTGTCATTGACTGGGAAGATTGTACTGTTTTATTTTAAATCAGGCACGAACCCATCCATTCAAGCAAAATCATTAAGCAGGTTTACTGCTGCTGTACCTGTGTGCTGGCCCACATAGATCAGGGGTGGCCCACATAGATTGGCTTAGGAGCATGGCTGGTGTCCAGTAACAGGTGAAAATCTAATTTGATTCCTTTCTGTGAGCTTTGGATTTTTTTTTTTTTGGTCTGAATTTGAATATTTATCAGGAATGAGAGTTGAGATTAGATGTTAGTTATATAGATTGGAAAGAAAAGGTGTCCCATTGTACCTTTTCCAAGAATCCTTAGATTTCGAGTTAGGCTCTCAAAAACATTTACCACTGACAGGTACATACGTGTGTGTGTGTGTGTGTGTGTGTGTGTGTGTGTGGTTGGCAGCATCCAAGGTGGCACCCAAGATACCCACCCCCTAGTGTTGCATGCCCGGTATAATTCTCTCTCTTTGAATATGGTCTGGATCCGTGGAGATGATGGGATGTCACTTCTGTGATTATCTGATACTGTATGTTCCAAGGCATTTGCATATGCAGTTAAGGTCCTTAATCACTTGACTTTGGGTTAATCAAAAGGGCGATTATCTTTGTGGGCCTGACCTCATTAGAGGGGACCTTTAAGAGAAGCTAAAGCATTATAGAGATGCTCTCCTATTGTCCCTGAGAAGGAGAAAATTGTCATGTTATGGAAAAGGCTCCAGGATAAGGATGGGAGGAGAGCAACCCCTTGGAGTTGAGCATGGTTCCTTGTCAATAGCTAGCTTAAAAATGGAGGGAAGAGGGATCTTAGTCATACACAAGGAAACAAATTCATCAACAATTGGAATGAACTTGACAGAGGCCCCTGAATTCCAAATTAGGATTCAGCCAACCAGCATCTTGATTTCAGCCCTGAAAAACCCAAGTAAAAGACCTAGCTAAAACGTTCTAGATTCCTGACCCATAGAAACTGTGACATTACACATTGTGTTGTCTTAAGCTTGTAAGGTTGTGATAATTTGTTGTACAGCAGTAGAAAACTTGTACACAGTGGAAATGCATCCAGATTTTCTCCACAGTGAGTAAGATAATAAAACACAAAGTAAATTGAATGTGGAAGCTTGTTATATTATTGTGATTATCATCCACAATACCAGATATTGAATTTTTATGTTACTATAAAAGCTTCCTTAATTCCTACTGATGACCTTGATAAAATACACATTTACAAACTTGAGCTCATAAAACATGTTAATATTAATACACTGCCTCTTTGTCTAGTTTAGGTTCTGAGGCATCATCTGAGGGATTTTTTTTATCCCCTTTCTAGAACAAAAGCATTTCATTATTTGAAAACCACTGGCTTGACTAATAGGCACTTTTTAAAAAGACTGCATTTTGGTTGTTTTAAGAATGTAACTGTTGGCAGGGAAAAGAAGAACAAGATTGTGCAAGGCTAATTTATAGTCAGCACATTGTTTTTAAATATATGTTTATATCTTTAATTATTCCCTCATTATAGAGTAATGCATAGATGTAAGAAATCCAGCCACTGCTTTTGACTCAGACCGATGGATTTTAGACTAATGATATTATTGTCAAGCAGACATCATTTAAATAGTAATTTAAAACTTTTTAATCATGCCATATTTCAAACATATCAAAAAAGCACAGGAAATGATATAACTGACACCCATATACTTAATCATCTAGATGTTAATAGATATTAACATTTTGCCTATTGCTTCAGATTATTTAAAAAAAAAAAAAGGTAGTCTGGCTTAAGCCCTACTCTGTCATTCTTCCTGTTTCTCTTTCTATTCCTCTCTCCCCAGAGGTAAGTACTAGCCTGAAATTGATGTACATTATCCTCATGAATGTTTTATAGGTTTTCTACATATTTATGTTTTCGTGAATAATATAGAGAATTGTTTAGCATTTTAAAATTGAAGTTACTGCTATCATACTGTAGGTAATATTTTCCAATTTAAGTTTCTCATCCAAAGTTATAGTTTTGAGATGAATTATGCATAATACCCCATGGCATGAATAAAACCCAGCTGATAAGCAGTTGTTTCCCCAATTTTGGTATCACAAATAGTACTGTAATGAATATTCTTGTACATGTATTCATGTGCCCTCACTTGAAAGTTTCTCCACTACAGAATGTAGAAAGCCTTTGGGTTGCAGGGTGCGCCCCGATTCAGCCTTACCAGAAATTGCCCAACGACCTTCAGCCGGCCTAGTGCCACCATAACGTAGAGTTCGTATTCCCGCCTTCCTAACCAGCGCTTGCTGTCCCAGTCTTTTTAGCCAAGTGGATGGGGATGCTGGGCGGCTTCTTGTGGTTTTAATTACTATTTCCCTAACTGCTGAGGCTGAGCATATTTCCTATGTTTATTATCTCTTCAGATTTCCCTTTTACAAACTGCCTGTCCAGTCTTTGTCCAGCAGTGGGAGCAGAGTGTTGTACTCTCATTGACTGACAGGAGTTCTTTATCGGAAGTGGACACAAGTTCTTTTTTCTATAGCTCCGCTTAGTCCATAGCTTTTTGTTAACTTTCCCGTGGTGTCTATTGTTAAAAATCAGTTAAAAATTCATTTTAAGATGATTGAATTGATCTCCTCCCCCCCATCTTTAATATCTGGGCTTCCCATATCTTGTTTAAAAGCACTTTCTCTAGCCATATGTCATAAAGGTATTCTTTTGTGTTTTCTTTCGAAAGCTATGAAGTCTTGATTTTTATATAGGTAATTAATCAATTTTGAAAGTGTGTGTGTGTGTGTGTGTGTGTGTGTGTGTGTGTGTGTGTGTACACGCACGCACGCACATGCATTAGGCAGGGCTCTAATTTTATCTTTTTTGTCCTAGCACCATTTGTTGACTAATTCATTGCCCTTCTTCCCATCCCCATGATTCTGCTTCTGATCGTCGCTTCTGTTGTGAGTCAAGTTTTCTTGAGTATAGGTATCTTTGTGGCTTTTTTGTTCTTTACCACACACCTTCGATCACTTACAACTTGGTAACAAAACTTGATGCTAGGAGAATGAACCTGTCTTCTTTTTCTTTATCAAAATTATCCTTCCTAGTCCATACTGTGCCATTTATATGTGTTTTAGCATCAGCTTGTCAAATCCTGTTAGGATTTTAATTAGCATTGAACTAATTTATGGATTAATTTTGGGGAAAATTGCTTTCTTTATGGTATTTTTCTATTTCATCCATGAAAACGATTTATCTTCATTTATTAATTTATTAGAATGTTTGACATTTTCCAATGAAAGTCTTGTAAATTTTTTTTTCAATTAAATTTAATAGACATTTAGTGTACGTTTAGTAAAATGTATGCCTAAGACCTCATAAGTTATATCTGTGTTTATGCACTTTCATTGTTTATAGCTATTTATGTATTATATATTGGGCATTTGCTGTTTACAAGTCATTCTTTGAGTTTAATTAATTTCTACAAACATTGACATGTATTTATCAGTTAGTGTATTTCCATTTTTTTTTTAATAAACAAAATTAAGTGTCCGAGAAAGGAAGTAACTTGAATATGATTGTCTATGACTAATTGTAAGCCTGGCTTTTAACTCAGTTTTATTTATACCTTTACCTTTTGCTAAAAGCCATGTTGTAAATGGCTTTTTAAATCAGCTGCTGTTTCTATGATATATGTCATCTTATTTCACAGGATCTTTTTATAGTAAAAAACCCAAAACCTTGCTATCGAGTCTCTATGTGAAAAAGGCATTTATTTAATTCACTAAGTAGTTGTCCCTTCATACCCATTAGTTAGTTCATCTGGATTGGACATACTTACACCAGAAAATAAGTCTATAAAAGAAATGCTTTCTTTGGCAATTATCTTTGGATCAACTCTTAAGAAAAAAGCCCTATTTAACTGAGTTGGCACAGTCTTGTTATTGCTGACTATGTATGTCATGAGTGCTTTCCACGAAGGTAGAGTTAGTTCCCTTGCCTACCCTGACAAGACAGACAGCTTCTGGAGACAAGGCCTGGATGTCTGAGTGCAGTGTGGGTGCTCTAGTGAAAAAAGGCAGAGGAAAGCTCAAATGCAGATGAGTTTGTAAAACTTTAAAAGTTTTGACTGTTTACTTCCTGCCCCTTGCGTCTGTTATCCCTACTAACTCCTCTAGAAGACTCTTTAAACTCTGATTTCGTGGGGCACCTGGGTGGCTCAGTCCGGTTGGGTGACCAACTTTGGCTCAGGTCATGATCTCACGATTTGTGGGTTCAAACCCCGCATCGGGCTCTATGCTGACAGCTCAGAGCCTGGAGCCTGCTTTGGATTCTGTGTCTCTCTCTCCTCCTTGTGCTCTGTCTCTCTCTGTCTCTCAAAAATAAATAAATGTTAAAATTAAAAGAAAATAAAGAAAATAAACTCTGATTTCCCTCCTGGTGCAAGGAGGGAGGGAAGAGAGGATGGCATGAAGCAGACTCTTGTGGATGTCCACTGAAGCCCATTCTTTGTTTTGTGTGCACTGTTGGGTACTTTGTCTCCCGCACTGAATCCGCAGCCTGCCTTCCTCAGGCATCCATCCCGCCTCTTCTCTTAATGGGGCCCTTCCCCATAGGGCAGGAGCAGGTGGATTTCTGGGAGTGCTTCTGGATGGCCTCAGGAGCTGCAGAGCTTGGGTGTTGGAGAGCTTCAGGGCTGTTGTGACCTTGCTCCTGTGCCTGGGCAGCCTGGTACTGTGGCCCAGGTGACCAGTGTGGTGGAATACGGCTCATTTCCATTCAGGACACCGTTGCGGACACATGGATTGGTACTGGAACACGAGCAAATACGTGTCAATTCTCTGTTTTAAAAAAATGCTTAATGATACATGTGCCTCATAGTAGGCATGAAATAAATATCCTCTTGTGGACAAAAGGTTGTAGATAGAATAGGGAAGGAAAGGAAAGATAGTTTGAAATTTATTTGCATTGCACAAGGAAGAAAGGGACTGTATGTCTGTCTTTGAAGACATAAATGGGCAGTTAGCTTTAGTTTACAAATATATTCTGGCTCTTACTCTCAATTGTGATTAAAATATCCATTCCATTCACTTAAAAAGTATTTATTGAACACGTTTCACCTACCAGGCACTGTTTTAGGCACTGATGATGATAAAATGTGAAGATTCCCACTCTTCTCTTGCATATGTTCTTGTGTGTGTGTACACAGATGGGAAATTTTTAAAAACCAAACAAGGTATTTATTTTGAGATTGGGGTACGTGGTATGAAGGAAGTGAGTAACGTACTGTGATACACATATGGGGGCAGAGTGTGGTAGGTGTTACAGTTGAGGTTCAGCCTGCTAGGCCAGCTGTAGAATATAGGTTCCAGAACAGGTCAGAAATATGATTTGGCTTGGCTCAAGTTAGCAAATAACCAGATAAAAACGAAATACAGCTACAGCAGTGTGGATGTGGTTTCCAGAATAAGGAGCTTCAGACCTTTCTTCTTCTAACACATGAGCCCTGAGAAGAAAACTTATGCCTCCTCTCTAAGCAGTAATTCTCCTGTAAGGATTTCTGCTACCCAGGGTTACTGTCTTGGTTCTGGGTCTTCTTCATGGGGTCAAGCCAGCTCCAGGGCAATCTGGATCTCCCTGCAAGGCCCTGGATGTCCATCTGTGGGCCTTGGCCGAGATTGCCATAAGGCATCAAGAATGTCTCTCTAAAGAGGAGACATTTGAGCCAAGACTTGTGGATCATAAGGAGGCAGATCATAGCATTGCTGGAAAAGGAATAGCCAGTGTGAAGGCCCTGAAGCATGAAGGACTTGGTGTGATAGGGATAGTGAGCTAGGGGTGGGAAGTAGATCGGATGGGATTGGAAAGGTTGGCTGGGGCCACATCCAGCTGAGTCTTTTAAAGCATAGTAGGTATTTGAATTTTCTTCTAAAGTATAGTGGAAAACCACCATTTTAACCTGGAGTCCGCGAACTTATGCAGAAAGAAAGTTACAACTCTGTGAAAATATAAATTTTGCATTATTTCAGTCATGAATATAGGCAAGAAGCCACAGTAGTAAAGCAGTATCTGTGCCAATGTTACCAGTAGAAATCATAGATATTTCCATTTATCACTGTTATTACAGCTTCTTCAACATGTAATTTATGATCATTACACTTAATTAGAAATTATGGTGGTTATTAGACCTTGTAATGTATCTTGTTATTTCATGCATTAATACAGGGATCAACAAACTATAGCCTTTGGGCAGAATCCAGGCTGCCACCTGTTTTTGTAAATAAAATTTATTGGAACACAGCTGTGCCCATTTATTTATGTATCATTGTTGAAGCCCTTCTGGCCTGCAATGCTTAAAATATGTACGATCTGGCAATTCCTGGAGAAAGTTGCTGATAACTACATTGATAAAGCAGCATATATGTTACTATGATACAATTTTAAAAATATTTGCATAACTATCGGGTTTTTTTGCAAGCGTATGCATTTTATTTCTGCACTTAAAGACCTTATTCAGAGAAAAGATCCATAGGCTCCACCCGACTGCTAACACATCCGCGATCATGGGGAAAAACAGAAAAGAAAAAGAATCGCTGTACTGCGATGTCTCAAGGCAGGTGAACAAAATGGCCTTGACCTGTGTTCCCTTTGCCTCAGATCCTCTTCCGTCTTCTTTGTCAGGCAGATTTTCCATAATTTTGGTGCTCAGTAGCGAAGCTGCCCCTTCTTACGAATGATGTGTTGCATCCATTCTGTGTGCCAGACCGAGGCGTTGTTAGCACTAATTTAATCCCCACAGCAATACCATTTAGTCTAGGTATGACTGTCTTCGTGTGGCAGCGAGGGAGGTCCAGAGATGTTGTCATGTACATGTAGCTCATTTACCGAATTTCACTGAGCACAAGCTATGTGCCAGGTGCTGTGCCAAATGCCCAAGGAGACAAAGCTGTTAGTGGCGAAGCCACGCTTTGAGTCAGGCCCTTCAGATACCAGTGTGTAGGTGGGTCACACCACAGCAGCAGGTTACTTTTGGGATACCATGTGACACCGTGCTGTCTCTTTGATGGCAGCCAGCGAGCTTGTTCACTTCTCCCTCTCTGATGTTTCCATCCCACTTTGTTCCATAGCTCTCTGCTACAGAGGTGTCCGTCTTGTTCTCCCTCCATAGTCTGTTGTTTGCATTGGCTTTGGCTAGAGTCAGCTGTGGAGTTGGCATTTTCACTGCTGTAGCGGCATCCTTGGTGATCCCTGCCAGTGCCCTTGCAGTGGCCCTTTAAATGTGTATGTTTTGGGGCGCCTGGGTGGCGCAGTCGGTTAAGCGTCCGACTTCAGCCAGGTCACGATCTCGCGGTCCGGGAGTTCGAGCCCCGCGTCGGGCTCTGGGCTGATGGCTCAGAGCCTGGAGCCTGCTTCCGATTCTGTGTCTCCCTCTCTCTCTGCCCCTCCCCCGTTCATGCTCTGTCTCTCTCTGTCCCAAAAATAAATAAACGTTAAAAAAAAATAAATGTGTATGTTTTGCAAGCATGAGCTTCTTTCCTGTAAGTGCAGCTCTCCTCTCCAGCACTTTGTGGGTTTCTGAGGCCACAGGCTCTAACTTGTCAGCAACATTGTAACCTAGGTTTAAACATGTGCAATGTGACATTTGATTGGGGGCTAAGTTAAAATTGATGGCAGTGGAGAGGGGCTGGGGAATCAAGTCTCTGTCTCAAATGGATGATAAAACACGACTGCAGGGGAAGGGCTATTTCATGTGGTTCACTCCAGCTTTGCTGGTTCCTCTGTCAAAACCAGGGAGGTTGCTTTCTCCTGCAGAAACATAGACAATCTTCATTAGCTGGGTTGGGCAAATACCCACAATATCAGACATTTTTCCTGCTCTCTTTCCTTTTTTCATCTGTTGCCCACGAGGAACATTATTCCTGTAGTTATCTACACATGGGCAATGGTATTTTTTTGGTGTATACACACACATTATATTCCATCAATTTGGACATGTTATAATACTGTTTTGCAACCTATATTTTTCGCTGCACAATGCAATGTGATATGCTCTCATATTATTAAACATTTTTTTATACCAGCCCTTTAATGGCTGTGTTATGTATAATTGGCCTGCTTAACTATATTTATTTCAATTTTCCTTCATATTAGGGAACCTTTGGAAGACTTTGTGTATCAGTCAGGGTATAGAAACCATACCATTATTTGAACAGGAGCATTTTATTTTAAAAAATGGTTCCTTGTAGGAACTGGTTAACTGCGAGGAAAGGGATAAAAGAGGATGCTGAAGATGCAGTTGCAGCAAACCAGCTGTGGCCTTTAGTCTGAGGAGTGGGCAGTTTGAGAACTAAAGCCCAAGAGAGGAAACTGCCCTCCTCCCCAAGGCTCTTTGAAGAGAGCATGGCTGCCACAGGGACATCACCACCAAGGTGAAGGATACACACCTGTGTTGGACTGTAGAAAGGAGTCTGTAGTAGGCAGAGTGACTTAGAAGTGGCCTCTGTAGGCGGAGTAGGGCAGGAGGCCTGAGGACTTGCACATCAAATAATAAGAATCATGGTGGTGGATGGAAAGCCAGCAACCTTTCTCTGACCAGGCAGGATCATTCCGGTGCCCTCTACTGGTGAAGCTTCACATTCTGTCAGGTGGCAAAGGGGAATGCTTGGGTCTAGCTCTTGTATTCCAAAGTGGGGCCAAGGAAGCTGGGCTTTGATATAAGAAACAATAAATAATGCACAGGATTTGCTTTTAGTTTTTTTTCCCCCATTATGACTAATACTGCCTTAGACAGCCCTTGTAAGATGTCGGCACCTCTGATGTTTCTGTAGGACAAATTCTTAGAATTTGATTTTGAACATTTTTAAGGCTTTTGTTAAACATTACAAAATCACCCACCAAAAATTGGGCCGTATTTACTCTTCTTTAAGTTATACATGTGAGGAAAGGCATAAATTTTTATCATAGAACTTTTTACTAGCTTTTCAGATCTGGGTTCTTGTATCAGATTGTGAACTTGAAGACTGGAGATGCTCAGGGCAGGTGGGCCTGGGGCTGGAGCCTGTGGGCTGACTCAGTAAGTGCCAAGCCCTGCAGTGATGGTAGTTAGAAGTGTGTTGCTAGAATCCTTCATCACCTCAGCCAACCTCCTTAACTTACTTCCTTTCTACTCCAATTCACTGCTCCTGACAGATTCATTTCTCTGAAGCATTCCCTTCATCATAATCAGTAATTTTGCTCAGAAACCTTAAATGTTTCCTCTTTGTTGTACTGAGAATAAAAGAGAAGAGAATTGACCTTTGGTGCTGGGCCCCTTGCCTCCATTCTGTTGATGAGGAAACTGAAGCCGATCGACTTGCCCAAGGTCACATGGGAAGTTAGCTTGCTCAGGCCCAACCTGGGCTTCCTTCCTTGTGGTCTACTGCACTTTCTAGGCTCCCAGACCTCTGTTGGTCCATCATGCTCGTGACATTACTGTTCTCCCAGGGCCTGTAGTGAGAGAGAGAGATTTTCTTAATACATGTCCTCATTCCTCAGATGACCACACTATGCCATTGCTGGTGCTGATCCCGCTGTCTGGATTGCTAAAATTGTCCCCCTCAGCTTCTGTGCTCAAGGGGGCTGCCTACTCTGACTTCAAGGTTGAGTCTAAGACTCATCTCTAAATAATGACCTTCCATTATTTCTTAGCAAATTGTACTCAGTCAATTCTTATCCTAGGGTGTCAGGGAGACCTGGATATGGATTGGGTCCAACCTTGAGCTTTTGGTCTCTGGGCCTGGACACCAAGATAGGTGTGTGCTCACTCCTACCATGTGAACTTGGCTGAGGAAGCAAGCAAAAAAAGGGTGCCTGTTTTTCATCAAGAGTGAACATCTAATAGTGCTTGTTCCTTTAAGGTAAGACAGCATGTTCTTCTGCAGAAAAACATACTGTTCTTCATCTCTGTCTTCTACAAGTGGTTGATTAAAATGCTGAGGGGGACCAGCATTCTCCCCGTGTTCTTCCCCTGGGGTTCACGACATCCCGGGAGACTCTCTGGGCCCCTGCAAGCTGTCTACCTGCAGCTCTCCACTCATTTTACCCCGAGTCTCATTACATATGGAAAGAGAGCAAACCATTCCTGTGCAGCATGCCCTCGGCCTCCCTCCGTGGTCTGTGTTTACACATCACAAATAGGTAGTTAGCAGATATCTTCCTTTATACCTGCCTCGTTCCGTCTTCTCTTGATGTTGGGAATTGTGTAAAGGATGCCTGTGTTCTGTGAAAAGGAAAGTGATGGAAGAAAAACAACTGAGAATAGAATCGAGTTAGGGGCAGGAAAATAGAGTGGACAAGGAGTCAAGCCCAGATCCTTCGATTAATGGGTGAAGATGAATTGCTCAAGCTGTCTGGGGATGATGGGGACATGGTCTCTGATGGTAAACGAACCTGGGGAAGGCCACAATGGGAATTACGGGGAATGTGCATTTACCACAGTTTGCCACACATTCTCATCTTTCTACCTCACCCCCGCCTCCCAGCCTTCTTTTTTTTCCTGTTTTTGGAGGTTCAGATTTTTATTTTAGGGTATTTCTAACATCGCTCCTCAAATGTTAGACCCGTAGTCCTCTGTCTGGAGGCATTGCTGCGTAACCTAGCAACCGGCATATCATGTACTGTCCTCAGTTATTCCTTAAGCCTGAAGATTTGAAGATCACTCAAATGGACACATAAAGGACAAAAGGGGTCAGGTTTACATGCAAAATCAGTGTTTGTGATGATTGAGTAATGGGGGTGAAAAACAGCATTATTTAGTAGTAATACATCCAAAGTAAGGGCCCTGTCACATCTGGAGAGAGAGAGAGAAGCAGACAAGGAGAGAGGAGGAGAGAGGGAGCCAGAGGAAAAAAAGACCCCGGAGCTGCCTGCCCTCCAGGAGTCTGGCTTTTCGGGGTCGTAAGCACCCTCTCCCGCTCTGACCTTCTCTTTCCTTGCTTTTTGACCAGGGAATAATTCTTAATTTGTCTGGCTACATAGAAAGTTGGCATACTGAGAAAAACAAATTTCAGAGGGAAAAATAGGAGAACAGTGACATTTTTCAGCAGGATCTTATTATCCAACCCACACAGAGACCGAGTCGCTGAGCTAGTTCTGTGAAGAAACACAAAGACATCCTATCGAGACGCCTGTGAATGTCAGGGGCTAGTACAGTCAGGAACTGCTGGACATGAGTAAATATGACAGTGGGGCTTTAGCTGGCTTTCACTGGGCCACTTCTTCTCGTACACTGTGTGCAGTTGGGACATTTCACTGCACAAATGTTCTGGCTGCCTCTTTTCTCTTCATTTTTGAGGTGCTGGCATTAGTCTTGTTTGCCTCAGACTCTATTTCCTTGAAATTCACAATACTTAGTCTGAATGTGCCGGGTGTTCTTGCGGATTAGACTGGGATGATTCTAAACTATTGCGCCTCAGAGTTACTTAGGATTATAGCGAAAATGAGCATCCCTGAGAAAGTGGCTAGGGAACAGGAGCCCTAGAAACCAGTATTTTAATGTGCCCTTATGGTGACTCTAAAAGAGATGATATGACGGTCATACAAAAAAATGGAGGATTGAAGACTGATTTCTCAGAGAGGGGCAGGGGGCAGTGTCTCGGCCTGTGACTCGATGGATACATTCTTCATTTTTGCAGAATGCCCCTCTCTGTTTGGGGGCGGGGGGAGGTTGGCCCATTGTTTTCTTTTCTTCCCCACATGCTTTTATATGTCATTTAGTGGTGTTGTTCCTTGGCTAGCCTGGGAAAGTGACCCTGACCTGGTTGAATGCTGCTGGATTGGCCCCATTGGAAGCTGCTCTCCAGGAGTCACCAGTACAACCTGTTGATGAAACAAAGCTGGCCAGTATATTGCTCACTGTGGTAAAGGGAAAACACAGCCATGCAAAGCTTGGGCAATGTCTTGGCAGGTGCAGGCGTATTGGTCAGGGTTCAACAAGAGATGCAGAACCCGTGGGAGATATGTGCAGAGAGGTTTATTGCAAGCAGTTGGCTTACGTGATTGTGGGGACTGGATAGGCAAATCCAAAATGCATAGGGCATGCTTTCAGGAAGAGGAGGCTGGAACTCTGGGGTAAAAGTTGAATCTGCTGTTCCGTGGTAGAATTTAAGGCCTTTCAATTTTTGGAATCAGGCCCACCCAGATTATCTTGGATAATCTCTCCTACTTAAAGTTAACTGATTATCAACTTTAACCACACCTGCAAAATACCTTTACAGTAACACCACCTAGATGCATATTTGATTGAATAATTGGGGAGAGCAGACTAGTCAAGTTGATATATCAAAAGACTATTGTAGAAGGTAATATCAGAATTTCTTGAGAATTGGAATTTGATTTAGGCTGATCTTTCAAAGCATGTATGGATATGGTACGGCAGTCCAGGATTGGTGTTAACAGCAGAGATTTTCCAATTGAGGGATTCAAAGAATCTTTGGATGCAAACAGTTGATGTTTTCCACTGAAGTGTTTATGAGCCTTTTAGGAAATTCCTATAAGGAAATTCACTCTTTTCTAATGAAGGAAGACATACACTTTTGTTCCCAAAGCATGAGCTTTGTGATTTCTTCTTAACTTATGAACTAGAAGCATTAAGCACAAATATGGCTTCCATACTGTCAAACTGGCCACTGCAGAGACAGGACACATTCACCAACTGCAAATCAGAGCCAGAATTTCACCTCATGTATGCCTGCCCCTCCCTCTTTAAGTGGCTAAAGGCCAGTCTACCTTGTAAGTGTCATATCTTTACTCTCTTTGTGCATCCTAGACTCTTTTTTTTTTTAATGTTTATTTTTGAGAAGGGGGAGGGGCAGAGAGAGAGAGAGAGAGAGACAGAGACAGAGACAGAGACAGAATCCGAAGCAGGCTCCAGGCTCTGAACTGATAGCTGGACCTTAACGTGCCAGCTGATAGCTCAGAGCCTGATGTGGGGCTCGAACTCATGAACTGTGAGATCATGACCTGAGCCAAAGTCAGATGCTCAACCAACTGAGCCACTGGGGTGCCCCAAGGAGAACCCACTTTTTAAAAAATGTTTATTTATTTTGAGAGAGAGAGTACAAATGGGGAAGGGCAGAGGGAGAGGGAGAGAGAGAATCCCAAGTAGGGGTCACTGACAGCGCGGAGCCCAACATGGGGCTCAATCCCACAAACATGAGACCATGACCTGAGCTGAAATCAAGAGTCGGATGTTCAACCGAAATCAAGAGTTGGACACTCAACTGACTGAGCCACCCAGGCGCCCCTGGAGACCCCACTCTTAAGTGATGCTCTACATTGCCTGGATGAAATTTATAGAATCAGAGAAAGCATAAGCCTTTTCCTTTGCTGACCAACTTTACATTCTTTGGAGAGTGGAAGGTGGCATCAGCCTGTGGTCGAAGAGGTGTCATCCAGTTGATTTTCCTGATAGAACACAGCCTCTGAAGCACAGGTCTGTCTGTACTGCCTTTCTCTTTGAGTCTCATCTACCTTTCTGACAGGACCTTAACACTTAAAATAATTTTTTTTAATGTTTATTTATTTTGAGAGAGAGGGAGCAAACAGGGGAGGGGCAGAGAGAGAGAGGGAGAGTGAGAGAATCCCAAGCAAGCTCTGCGCTCAAACTCACGAACTGTGAGATCATGACCTGAGTTGAAACCAACAGTTGGGCCCTTAACCGACTGAGCCTCCCAGGTGCCTCAGGACCTTCACATTCTTAACGCAAATTTAATAGCTCTTCCCCTTATCTTCTTTTATTCCCAAATGCAAAACACTGATTAGAAACACATTTTTTTCAGAGGAAAGGAAAAGCCAGAAGGCAAATGAACTGCTAGCCGAGAAGACAGAGGCGCAGGGATGAGAGCTGCTGTCTAGTTAATGGTGGCTGTCCCTCTCATTTTTGAGCCACTTGTAGGCTGGGCTCAGCGCATTTATCACCTCTTGTTCTTACTGTTCGTCCCCCATGCAATGGCTCGCTCTCCCTACTTTAGGGAAGAGAAGACTTACATCCGTGTGGTTAAGGACCTCGCACTGAGCGCACACACCTGGTTTGAGCTGGTTGGGGAATTTGAACCCAACTCCTCCTCTCGGTGGTTTTGATGCTGCTTTTGGTTTAAACACACAGTGCTCAAGACTCTTTCCTTAAAGAACTCATACTTAGATCCCCAAAAGTCAGGAGTCAACATCGCAGGAGTCAACCTGGGGGCCAGCTGCTTACTTTTACCCCAGTCATGCCCCCACCTAGGGTCCTGTACTGTGGGCCTCACAGGGAACCCCTGAGAACCTGCAGGGCGTTTGCTGATACCATGCTTACTTCTTTGCTCTCATGTACGTTGACCAGTTGATGAGGATAATTCCCCTCTGAGGATAAATGCAAAATCTTGGTCTTTTTCCAGAGAGAAAATGGGCAGAGGGCTGACTCAGTCAGTGGAACATGCAGCTCTTGATCTTGGGTTGTGAGTTTGAGCCCCACGTTGGATATAGAGACTAGTTTTAAAAAAATCTTAAAAAAAAGTTGTTATGATGGTTAAATAAGCAGGACAGCAAACCCCCAAAATACCCCAGCTCAGTGCCTTTCAATAAATGTTTATTGCTATTATTAGGAATCCCTACCCTCACTCCAAATTTCCATGAGGAAATATTATCCTAAGTCCTCCCGGTCTCTTTGTGTTCACAGGGCCGCTTTTTCTTCTTGACTGGTTATTTGGGAAGAATAAAGTGGGCCCCTTTTTCTCTGGGAAGGAAACTGCTTTAGGTCTGACCTCAACAGGTAATCTGAGGGTCCAGTTAGCTGTCTTGTTGGTTCTTACCCTGAGCCTTGTTTTCCGTAAAAACTAGTAAAGGGGATATTTTAGGTTTTCATCTTCTGACTCTCTTATTTCTCAATTCATTTAGAACCTGAGCAAGAAAGAGGGATGCTATGTTTTCAGCTTCCTTAATGTTCTGTAATGAGAATTTGCTGTCTTTCTCTCCTTCGGCAGAGAGTCATAGAATTTTAGGGTTGAAAGATTTTTTAAATGACAGAAATTAATTTCACCTTTCCTGCCGACCAGGTGGTCATTCGGGCCTTGCCTGACACTTCCAATAATGAGAAGCTTGCTTTCTCCAGAGGCAGCCCAGGGTGTCTGCCTGCGGATGCTCTAGATTGAGCTGGAATTGACAGAGTTGGACTTTCAGGCCATCCTGCCCTTGGTATAAACGTTCGGATTAGGTTTTCTGTGGGAGACAGTGTGGGCCTGCTTTCTTTTAGGTAGTCGTTTTAGAAAATTCATTTTCCAATAAGTAGTCAGAATTGGCCGAGGGAGAGAGAGAGTGTGTTCTGTGTGCTTTTGGCATCTTATCCTGAGAAGCTTTGTACCACCTCCGTGTGCCTGCTGAACACATTCCAGATTGTGGCTCCTCTTAAGAGATGCAGGAGAATGATCCTCATGGCGCTTTATTAACTTCCTGGCCTCTGTGCTCCAGAGTGGGGCATGTGGATGTGCGACTCCCATAAGGTCTCCTCCTGAAAGCTGAGAATGGTGCGTACTCTGGTGGCAGGAAAGAAAACTGCCAAAGATTCTACGTGACAGCTTTAGGACATTCACCTCCAACATGCTTGCCAAGTGGAGAAAGACTGACTTGGGCTCTGCTTATTTATGCTGTGTTCTTCACTCTAAGGTGACACACAGTTAGAGCTGGCAAATGTTATGAAACCAAGTTCCTTAATATAACCTTAAAAAGGTAGCTTTATTTAGATGGGATTCACATTCCCTTACATCCACTATTTAAAGTGCTCAATTCAGTGATTTTTGATATATTCCTAGATTTGTGAAATCATCACCACAATCAATTTTAGAACATTTGCATCACCGGGAAAAGAAACCTTGCAACCATTAGAGTTCATCTCCCCCCTAGCCCCGCCACCTGCCAGCACCTGGAAACCACCAGTCTGCTTTCTGTCTCAGTGGATTTGCCTATTGTGGAGATTTCATATAAATGGAACCATAACAGCGGTGGCCTTTGTGTCAGGATTGTTTCACTTAGTGTAATGTTTTCAGGGTTCGTTCATGGTGTAGTATGTATCAGCATTTCTTTGTATTGCCTAATAATATTCCATTGAATGGGTATACCACATTTTGTTCACCAATTGCTGGACATTTGGGTTGTTTCCAGCTTTCGGCTATTATGAATAATGTTTCTGTGAGCATTCATGTACAAGTTTTTGTGCAGATGTGTGTTTTAATCTAGCAGAACGGGTTAGGTTGTATTTTCTAAATAACCTTTCAAAGTTGCTTTTTTTTGGTTTGCTTTTCTTGGGCCCTATATTCCTACTCTCTGGACTTATACTCACTTCTGTGCTGAATGCATCTGTGACTTGTTATAAAGTTAATACATCTGAGACCCAGTTTAAAGTTCTTTGTAGAAATAATTAAAAATTACTCAAGAATTATGAGAATAAAGTGACAAACTGAATCATAAGAATTCTTATTATATGGTATCACTACTAGATTATTTTTGCCTTTGCTCTCTCTTTACTAAGCTTCTAAAATTTGAAGACTTACAAAGATTTTATTTTTCTTTTCCAGAATCGCAATGAAATAAAAAATGGCACTATCCTTCGATTAACCACATCTCCTGTAAGTTGATTTTAGTTTATAGCTTTCTAGTAAATGCTTTGGTCTTCAGTTCTGCTATATGTGATTATGGGATATTAATTTTTATTTATTTATTAAAAATTTTTTAAATGTTTATATATTTTTGAGAGACAGAGTGTGAGTGGGAAGGGGCAGAGAGAGAGGGAGATATAGAATCTGAAGCAGGCTCCAGGCTCTGAGCTGTCAGCACAGAGCCCAATGTGGGGCTCGAACCCACGAACCATGAGATCATGACCCGAGCTGAAGTCGGACACTTAACCGACTGAGCTACCCAGGTGCCCCTGGGATATTAATTTTTGAGGGTAACTTTAGTGCAAGACAGAAGGTGTCTGGAATGTCCTCACATGCAGATCCTGGATTAGCAATAATGCCTTTCCTTGTATTTCCCATTTCAGAGGAGGAAACTTTTATTTCAGGTTCAGTGCAAGTAAATTGACTTTAAGGTTTGAGTTTGGTGGTCACTTCAACAATTCTCATATTACAGATGGGGTAACTCAGTTGTACTGATTGGTTTTACCCACCTGCCCACACATACACCTAATGCCATCTGAGCGAATTCAGTCAACGGACAAAGCAAACAAAACCAAAGACAGCCTATGATTACCTCTCTTTAAAGTCAGGGTGTGTATGTGTGTAAAAGAGAGAGTGTTTAAGCGTTTTTCTAGTTTTGGTCAGTTATTATGACAACTCATAATAATATAATTTGAGAAATATTTGCCACTAAGGTTGTTTCATTGACAGCTGATTCTAGATGAAACACTTCAAAAGCTAAACAAAGTGCTGCAGAATATTTAGACTACTGTAGCTGGCTGTGTTGCTTATCTTCATCTCTCACTTGCTTGCAGATTCTTTGGATAGTAGCATTAGCATATTTAAACTGTATTATTTCACAGTGCATTTTATTGCTTTCCTAAAAAATAACGTGCACAAAATACACCAAGTGTTACTATTTTCACTCCGCATATGTCATGAAAACTGTGTCTAACTCTTATTTTCAGTTTCCACCAAAGCCATGTGGTAGGCTAAAAATAAATTTGAAAATTGGGAAAAGCATCTGGCTAAACTTAAATTGTGGGTACTGTAACTACCACACATTCTTCTGGTTGAAAATTACATTAGAGAGGCTTAAAAACTCTTAAACATTGTACCCAACAACATCTTGAACCTAAACACCGTGATAAGCTCCACAGAGTGCATCGTGGGAGTTGACCAAACTGTCTTCTGGTGCCTTCTTTTCCACTTTCTGGAAATCATATTTCATACTCCTTTTTCAATGGCCACATGATGAGCTGAGACATTTTTGTCTGACTTAGCATTAACCTTACCTCAGTCAGCATGAATTAATGTTAATTTGACCTTTCGAGACCGTGATTTCATTTGGTTTTTGTAGTTTCTGTTTATCCTGTTACAATTACTCATTTGCTGGCTGGGCAGAAAGAGTCCACCTTGCCTTGTTAGGTCTCAGAATTAGAAAGGCTCAGTTTTCACATCTAAGCCAAAGAAGAAGTTCATTCTTTTTTATTGCCATGGGTGCATGAACAAAACTTCCACAACATAAGCTACTCCTTGAAAGAAGGTTAGGTGTTTGTCAGGGTAAAGTTTTTCAGCGTCCCGATAGCTCATGGTTTTCTGGTAGTGACCTTCACATTCCCAGCAAGGTGAATGGTGAGATGTGAAAGCCAGTGCACAAGGCGATATCATAAGATGAAGTCCACCTACAAGAGACTGGTGTCTGTATTCTAAAGACTGGTGGTTTCCAAACCCGAATCATTGGTGGAACTTTTAAAAATGCGGTTGTTTGGGCCTTTACTGAGAAGCTGAATTATGATACCGGGAAACAAGGTCCAGGAATCTATATTCATTTTAAACACGCATTTTATGATTTGGCTGTAGCCACAGGGTCTAGAACTGGGCATGACTCTAAGTGGGATATTTTGGATCTGTAAAAACTTCACTTGCTGTCAGTAGATTGTTTTTTATTATTTTGTGTTTAACTGAAAAATATGGGTCAGCATATGCTAACTTTCACTTTTCATGTACGCACAAAAAAATGTTAAAAAATATAACCGTCTCCATCAAATTTGCTAGGAAGTGTTAGTGTACCATACAGAAATCAGCAAATGGTGTCATACCATAAGAATGTTTTATTCTTTCCTCTACCTCAGCTGAACTTCTTCTGTAGCCAGACAAAATGCACACACACCAACATGTGCACACTTATGCATGCACACACATGCACACACTCTTGCTTTAGGTAATGTGCAACTGCGCTGAATTCCACCTGTGTGACCTTGGGCAAGTTACATAACTTGTCTGCACTTCAGTTTCCTGTGCACAATGAACATGATGAGGACAGCCACCTGGTAGGATTATTGTGTAGATTAAATGAATTCCTTCATGGGGGTATTTAGAATAGTGGCTCATAAAAAGCCCAGGTAACTTAGATGTTTTTATTACTGGTACTAGAAGTACCACACCCCGTTAGCATTAATACTGACAATGAAATAATTTTTGAGTACTCCTTATTATCATAATCTGTATAATAAATGCAGGCTTCCTGCTTGGAGGAAATTGTACTTTTCGAGGAATTCAAAGTGATCTGCTTGGGGTAAATATATGTCAGTGCTGTCTGTGCACTTGAAAAATTTACAAAAAAGTGTATCTTTGAATGATTTTAAAAGATAAAGTGATTCTTGCTCAGCTCTCCATTCTCCCTCTTAAAAACATGGGATTTAGGGTTCAGGTGACTTTTCAGATATCCAGGAAACTGAATGAGTAGAGAGAGTTCTGGTTCTCCTCCACCTTCCTCCTTCTCCTCCTTTTTTAAAATTTCTGATGCAAAGTGTCAGTTTTTGGTTATAACTACAATGGGAGACCACTGTGCTCCTCTGATCAAGTGATGGGGGCATGGGTTCCATTCCTGCCTCGGCATCTGAAGGGTTGGCATTGGTTTCCCTGCTGGGTCCCCTTCTCTCCTTGGGGCTACTTTCAGGTGACAGGGAAGGGGGAACTGGGCAGGGAGGAAGGGGACCTTGACCGTGGAGCCTGTTGGGGTCTCAGAACCTGTGTGGCTTCCCTTCCTTCACTCTGCAATCTTAACCCTGTTACAGTCCACACGGGGCTCCTCTGATAGTTCTAATGAGTTTCCATTCAGAAGATATGTCACTTCCGGGGACAAATACCTCCTCTTCCCCTTTCTCCGAAATATAACAAGTTTCAAAGGAGAAACAAGTGGCTGAGAAGGAGAATATGAGGATGGTACATTGCTTCACCCATTGCAGTTTTGAGTTAAATAGTAACTACCACAGATGTTGAGTTATTTCCATTAAGCAAAAATAGAGGCAGAAAAATTTAATATTTTATTTTTCTTACCGTCTGCCCCAACTGAAAAGTAGCTGTGAAAATCTTTACTGGAAGAACGAGAAATATAAACTGCAAGTTATTATCCAATATATTTCCATTCCTCCCTGTCTGGCATGTAGTAGCCAAGGGCAGAGGCCTTAAAAAATGTCTAATTTTAGACAAAGCTACTGATTTGGTTTCCTAATTATTTTGTTTTATATTTGAGCAGTAATTAGCCAATGCCTGTGAAACACATGTTGAAAAGTAAAATTTATAAGCACTGTTGTGTGTTGTGCTAGAAGATTTTCAGTAACTGGGAAAGATTATTTCTAATGAAATAATGTCTAGTGAAGCTTTTGAACACTCTGTGTAGGCAGTAACTGCTCAGAATATTGACTGAACGCATGAATGTTCTGTATAAATTTGCGTAATGGCTTAACTAAGCAAATACCTTTTTGTCATTTGTAGACAATAATTTTACTTCCAAGGTAAACATTTTCCCATTTTTCCCTCCTCACTGCCACTCCTGTTCCCTTTCAGGGGCTTTACTGTTTTTGTGCTCTTACTTTTCCAAGAGACAGAAACGTGGGCTTTGTCAAGAAGGCAACCAATTGCCATCATTAAATTAACAGACATTGCTTGAAGGTGGAGTCATGCAGGTTGGAAAACTGTCCTTGGTATATAGAATGCACATGGTCTTATGCTTCTGGGCCCTGTTGTCTTCCTTTCTCAATGAAACAGTAGTTTTTTGTCTATTGTGGTTTCCTCTGTGAACACTCTTCCATTTATTTTTGTCCTCAATGAGGCTCAAAACGCCCAGCAGCTCCATGAACGAATCCAGTCGTCAAGTATGGATGCCAAGCTGGAAGCCCTGAAGGACTTAGCCAGCCTCTCCCGGGATGTCACATTTGCCCAGGAGTTTATAAATCTGGATGGCATCTCTCTCCTTACGCAGATGGTCGAAAGCGGCACCGAGTAAGCATCTTTTATCCAGACTTCTAGTCTGTCCTATTCTTTCCTGCATTCTGGGGATTTGCTACTTTCCTTGTACTTGTAATTTCTAGTTTTAAAGACCAGAAATTGACCAAAAAACCAAAATCTATGTTTCAAAGTCTTAAACTAGGTCAAAATAGCATCCCTGAATAATCTTTTAAAACATTGTCATTTCAACAATGAAATGCTTAATTATTTAAAATTATAAATACTATAAATATTTATCAAATACTTACTGCATATAAAGAGTGGACGTTGGGAGAATTTAAAAAGTTGTGAGCCAAGCCATTAAAAAATTTATGGAGGCAGACCTCAACTGAGATATAATTCCTTGTGAGGGCTAGGACCAGTTACAGCTGACAGAGGGGGTGTCAGTGAACGAATGGGCCTTTAAGGAGTCTGAGTTCCATCATGATCAGGAAAGGGATGGACATTTCTCCTTGGGGAGCTCACCTTCTCAGGGAAGACTTTAATTCTGTGGTGTGATTGGGAGTAAGGAGCCTCCTTACCTGGGGGTAAGGAGCCGGGTGGGAGCTAGCTCTTACTTGTATGGACAGATGACTCCCCTCACCACCAAACGCCAGAGTAGGGTCCATAGGTAGCTAGCTACTCATTCCTATATGGTCAGGTGCTACTGGCATAGACTATTAGAGCATGTAAGTTACAGCCTGTGAAAATGCCAAAGCAGTTAATTACGTATGCTAAATTAATGATATGCAGAGTTAGGATAGATATTTATTAGGAAAGAATACATGTCACTGGGAATTGGGGTTTAAGCCTGGGTCATGTAGATCTCTCTTCAGTACGTGGTGATTCAAAGAATGAATGGATGACTGTGCATATTGGAGACCTATCTTGGCCCTCTCTTCCAGTCCCTTTCCCCTCCCTTTCCCTCCCTTCCTTCCTTCCTTCCTTCCTTCCTTCCTTCCTTCCTTCCTTCCTTCCTTCCTTCCTTCTTTTCTTCCATCTCCTCCTACATGTGGCATTATTTAGTCTCTGCAACTGGCACTAGTGAAAGATTCTTTTTAGATGGCAAACAGGCTTGGATGATCTGAAAAAGGGTCGATTGTAGACAGTTATTTTATTTATTTATTTATTTTATCATTTTATTTTTTTAATGAGGACTAAAGCTCTGCTCATTAAAATATGGGGGAACATCAACTTGCAGCAGGGTGGGGAAACTCAAATTCTGGGTGTTACCAGCATCCCAGCAGGCCTACTATAAATTGGAGCTGGAGTTTGAAACAGCTCAAGGGAAGTTGAATAAGTTTATGGATCCAGAAGACTTGACCAAGGAAAAGGAGAAAGGGTTTTTGTCTGTGGTGGAAGCTCCAGGCTGAGGTCTAGTGTGGAGTGTGTCAGATCCCTCATTCCTTGGGGCTAATGAGCAGCAGAGTGTGAGCTGGGATTATGAACATCTTCACTGGTGACTGTGGACGACTTTACATGGCTGCCACTCCTGCTTCATGCCCATCACTGCTTCTGGTGGGACAGTGAGCCCTGGGGGGTTGAGCCTCAGCCACATTTATGGCATGTTAAGTGAAAACGTAAAAGTGGCCCCACATTTACTACCTAAGTCCCAGACATTGATGTATCACAAGTGATGTACTGGAGCCAGTTGTAATGTAACCTGCTAATATTAGGCAGTTCTACCACAGACCTAGGTCTCTAGGGGCTTAAGCTCTCGAATATTCAGAATGCTATTGTGTTAATGCCTCCAGATTTTGCAGAATTGTGATCAGAATTACAATTACAATGTGAAATACACTGAAAGCAGGGGTCCATGTGATTTGTACCCTGAATAGAGGGTTGAGGCAGAGCTTTGAGACCCCCAAGGGCGGCAGTTATATATTTTGACAATGAGGAAAAATGCATGCTAGGAGCGCCAGTATTTTAGTTTCTCATTATATTTGTTTGCTAGTGCTTCCGTAACAAAATATCACAGACTGGGTAGCTTAAACAACAGAAATTTATTGTCTCTTAGTTACGGGGGCTGGAAGTCTGAAATCAAGGTGTTGGCAGCGTTGGTTTCCTCTGAGATCTCCTCGATTTGCAGATGGCTACCTTCCTGCTGTGCCCTCATGTGGTCTTTCGTCTGTGTGCGCTTATTTCTAGCATCTCTCTGTATGTCCAAATTTCCTTTGCTTATAAAGACACCAGTCAGATTGGATTGGGACACACCCTCATGGCCTCATTTTAACTTAATCACCTCTTTAAAGGCTTTGTCTCTAAATACTGTCCCATTCTGAGGTGCTGGGGGTCAGGGAATCAACATATGAATTCTGAGGGGACACAATTTAGCCCATAACACTCATTAAGGGGACACTGCCCTTTCTGCTTGAAAAGGAAAAGAGTAAAAACTGATGCCATGTATTTGTCTTGTCTAAATTATTACTTATTGTCTGTATCATTGCCTTACTCTGTAACCCATCTTGACCTCTAGGGGGGCCCAAAAGAACCACTAATCCTCAGAATGAGGATTGAGGATGGCACGTCTGAATTGTATCTCCATGTTGCACATGTATAACCCGAGAGAATGTTGACACTGAATGTACTTTATGTGAACTACAGTAATTGAATTCCTGCTTTAAAAAAGCGTATTAAAGTAATTAGCATTTTAATTATTTATAATCCAGAAGCCATGTTGATTTGTTCCATGCAGCCAGGTTTCAGACACACAAATGATTCAAGGCCAGATCTTGGGTGAGTTCTCATTTGCATTGATCTCTTACACTGTCCCATCACACTATGTTATGGGAAGGAATGATATCTCTCTGGATCATCTTCAGTGTCCTCCTCACCATCTTATATGAGTTCAAAGCCCTGCTACTTCGGGGGATGGAGGGAGGAGGCACCCTGCTTCCTTCTGCTGGGTCCCGCGACTCATCTTAGAGCTGCTCATTTGCTGCACAGCTATTTTTTCAGGCCTTCTGCTCAGATTAAAAACAAAAGAGAAAGACCTTTTTCTTGTAAGGAAACCTGGCTTCTCAATTAAACTTCTAGCAAGACATTCATTAATTAACAGGAAACTTTTGGAATAGAAACTGTACAAATTAAATGGATCCTGCAATTTGGAAGGCATTTGGTCATGACTTCCGGGCAGATTTCCAGCTGGGCAAGGCAGAGGTTTTGTGAAGCAGGACCTGTGGAAATTTTTAGGAAACATTGAAGAAATGCAGCTGGAATTTTTCTCTTTACTTTGAGCTATAATGAGATTCAAAGATTACTCACCTGCTTGTCGTTACTCAAGGCTGAGCTTTGAAAGGTCTCCCTCGCTGGTGCCAGGAGGGGCCATCGGGCAAAATTAGCAACAAAGGAGCAATGGAGAGTGTCACTTTGGCAGAATGCAGTGATTAATACCTGAATTGAATTTTTCCATCCTTGTGGAATTTTGAAATTCTATTCCCAGTTTAAGCCTGAGACATAGGTGTGGAAGCAAATGAAGTTGTGAGGAAACTTCTCAATGTTAGCTCAATCTGAGCAAGGAAATGGCTTCAGGGAAGGAAATTTCAGGAATGGACAGTGTTTACTAAAAAATGGGTATTAAAGATTTTTCAAGGGATTAATATCTGAAGCATATAAAGAACTCATACAACTCAATAAAACAACCCAGTTGAAAAATGGGCAGAAGATCTGAACAGACATTTTTCCAGAGTATACATACAGACGGCCAACAGGTACATAAAAGATAAGCTTAACATAACTCATCATCAGGGGAATGCAAATCAAAAACACAGTGAGATGTTAACTTACACCTGGCAGAATGTTATCAAAAAGACAAGAAATAACAAATGCTGGAGAACATGTGGAGAAAAGTGAACCCTTGTGAATGGTTGGTGGGAATGTAAATTGGTACAGCCACTCTGGAAAACAGCATGGAGGTTCCGCAAAACATTAAAAACAAAACTACCGTATGATCCAGTAATTCAACTACTAGGTATCCATCTGAAGAAAGTGAAAACATTAATTTGAAAAGATACACACATTCCTATGTTTATTGCAGCATTATTCACAATTGCCCAAATATGGAAGCAGCCTAAGTATCCACTGATCACTGATGGAAGAATGGACAAAGAAGATAGGAGATGTATGGAGTACTACTCAGCCACTTGTGACAACATGATGGGCCTAAAGGGTATTATACTAAGTGAAATAAGTCTGACAGAGAAAGACAGATACTACGTGATTTCACTTCCACGTGGAATCTAAAAAACAAAACAAAACCCAGACTTAGAGTTATAGAGAATGGATTGGTGGTTGCTAGAGAGGAGAAGGTTTGGAGGGTAGGCAAAGTGGGTGAAGGAGATCAAGTACCAACTTTCAAGTATAAAACAAATGAGTCACAATGATGTAAGGTACAGCATGGGGGAACATAGTAATATTGTATTTGCTTTGTATGGTGACAGATTGTAACTGGACTTACTGTGGTAATCATTTCACAGTGTATACAAATGTGGAATCACTATGTTGTACACCTGAAACTAACATAATATTGTATGCCAATGACGTCTCAATAAAAAAAGTTCAGATGATATATTTTATTTTATTTGAAAGAAAAAATCATACCTGCAACTCCAAATCCCATGTAGCGAATAACACTGCTTTTCTTTGGCTTTCAATAAAACACCGTGTTCTTTGTCTATGCCTCTGTGCACACAGACAGTGGGACAGTTTGTCCTGTGTCTTTCCAGTGTTAAACAGTCAGAAGAACAGGGGGAACATTTCCAAGAATGAAAGGGCAGGATTCTTATAGTTTGCTTCCCACTTGGCAATGTGACAGGAAAATTACGCTGTTGGAATATGAGTAAGCTGTAGCACCAGAAAAGTCAAGAGACTGAAAAAGTTAAATTTATGTATTTACAAAGACCTCAAGACAGTTTTTTGAATTAGCTTTCTCTCCTTAGTTAAAAAAAAAAAGTGTGTGTATGTGTGTATGTATGTGTGTATATATATATATATATATATTTAAAAAAATATATATATATATTTAAAATATATATATATTTAAAAAATATATATATATATTTAAAAAATAAATATAAGTAAGCAGAAGGAGGAAAATAAGAATCATTTGTAATCTGCCTTTCGAGAGACCTTTTTAACATTGTGGTATATACCCTTTTTGTATTTTCTTTTAGATACACACACATGCACAGGCTTTATTACAAAAGTAGAATATATAATTACTTTATTACAAAAGTAGAATAATTATAATGCTCATACCTTTGTAGCCTGCTTTTTGTACCTAACAACATTGCCATGTCATTAACATGATTTCCTTTATCATTTTTGTCATTTGTATATTGTTTCACTTAAACTTTAAGTACAGTTGATATGCAATAATTTGAAGGACGTGCACAGTGTAGTCAACCATCCCACAATTGTTGGACATTTGTATCGTTTTCAGGGTTTTTTCATGATTGTGAACATTCTCTAATCAGCTATTCTTCTAGTAAAATCTTTGTGAGTATTTAAATTACTTTGTTGGAGTACAATTCCTGATTTGGAGGATATACACATTTTAAAGCTGTTTTAAAGTGAGAACAGCCTGAAGCCCACTGAAACGTCCTCATTTATACTTTACCACTCATGTAGAAATATGTCCATTTCTAACACCCTGGCCAGAACTGGGCTGGGGTTCCCTTAGGGATTCTAGCTTTTCTAAGAAAAATAGTAGTGAGATAGCTGAGGGGTTCTCACTAATCTGGGGAATTTATAAGCGCTTTTTGTTTTTTTGGTTCAAGTCATTTCTCCAAAATTTGGCGGGATTAGGAACAGTGGAAAGAGTCCCATAGTTATTTTAGAGATATGTAAAACTCTTAGGTAATTGTTATAAAAATAAACAATGTGAACTGTATAATTATTAGTCCCCTTCCCAATCTGTCATACATATGACACAGATGTATGTATAGCTCTGTGTGTTTTCATTTATAAGAGATTTGTTGTCATCATTCATTAACAGACAGACGGTTTCATATGAAACTTTCATTAGTCAAACCATTTTCTCCTGGCCAGAGTAAGAGCTGTAGCCATTCCTTAGGAGATGTGAAAATTGATGTATGACTTGAATTAAGCACCTGAATGATGTCTTGGCTCTGATATTGCCTACCACCCACAGTTGACAATGGATTTACAGATTTTATTCATTTGGCAAAGTGTGTATTATTTGAGTGCTGAATATTTATGACACCAGGTTAGGCAAATGGGAAGAGGTGTTCTGGGGGCGAGGGGGTGGGGACTATGTGTGACCTTTTTTTGATGTTTTGTCTTCACACAAAACATGACTTTGTTTTTTGAAAGTAACTTTGTTAACCTCCATGGACATAGATTATCAGCTCTAACTTATACTCTCGTTTCTAAGAATTCAATGTCCCTTATAAACCTTGGCTGTTCTGGAAGGTCCAAGCCAGGCCAGATTGTCAGTGACTCAGTGACTGGAAGCTAAGCACAAGTCGCAGAGTGCATGCCCTGCACTTCACCTTAGACATGAGGCCCAGGGAGGAGCAAGCAGCTCCCAGGACCAAAGAGAAAATGCTCTGTGTGCTCTGTAGGCCCCAGCTGTGAAGGCTGCCCAGTCTCCCCACATCCTTCTGCCTGATTTCTTGGAGCCTGCACTCAGCAGAGCTCAGGGAGTTCCAACTGGAACAGCCCTCCTGGGGCCCCGCCAGAGATTTACATCACAATCAGAGGGGTCAATCATCTTGTGCTTTGTCAGCCATTGTGTGGCAGAAATTTCCTTAAACTGGATCTTCCCCCTTCCAACTGCTCTAAGTTTGTCTCTGGGTCTTTGTCCAATTGTGCAGTCATAGACCAGCAGATTCTAAGTCAGGGGTGGGTGATGGTCTGGTGAGGCCAAAGAAAAGATCCGGAGAGAGTGATCAAGGTGCACAGGTTTATTGGGGGAACTTACAAATAAGGAGATCAGAAGCAGTCAACTGGACAAAGAGTCTGCTGCTGGGATCTGCGTGCCTCAAGCTTTGATAGCACAGCAACGTAGCTCAACAGCTCTCTGCAACCTTTCCCTCCTTGCACAGCCAGTGTTCCAAGGGGATCAAGGCCTGCCCATCTGGACACTCTCCGTTACGAAGAAGACACTCTGGGTTGGGCACCCCCAGTAGCCCCTGACCTTAAAGGCTGAACAACACATTCTTCCACATATTCTGTTTGATGGGAATATAGAGGGAGGTGGGACTCTACATTCTCCAGAGAGTGACTAACAGGGACATTCGGGTGTACTTGCACAAACTAGCTATCCAGCATCACTCTGGAAATGGAAATGAGAAGGGGTCATGCAGCCTGTTTTAAAGAAGAGATTATCTTCTTCTAGGAAACAGAATGCCATACCTTGAGCTCAGGTGAGAGGCCTCTGGCCACTCTGAAACAGCAGCCTTTCTAGAACCATTTCTTTCTGGTCATGTTTCTTCTTTTCCTTTCCTTCCTTCCTTCCTTCCTTCCTTCCTTCCTTCCTTCCTTCCTTCCTTCCTTCCTTTCTTCCTTCCTTTATTTTTTTTAGAGTGAGAGAGTGCATGTAAGCTGGGGAGGGGCAGAGGGAGAGGGAGAGAGAATCTTAAGCAGGCTCCACACCCAGTGTGGAGCCCAACGTGGGGCTCAATGCAGGGCTCAGTCTCACAACTGAGATTATGACCAGAACCAAAATCAAGAGTCAAATGCTTAACTGTCTGAGTGACCCAGGTGCCCCTTGGGCATGTTTATTTTAAAAATGAGTATATTGAGAAAGAGAGAAAGAAAGAGAGGAGAGAACCTCAGCCAGAGACATCAACAACGAAAAGTTACCCTTCTCTTTATGCTTAATCTGAATCAAAAGTGAGGAGGCTGAGAAGAAACACTGGTCAGGGAGAACTGTCGATGGCCAGAGTCTGCTATAGCAGGGGGAACACATATAAAAACCTAGAGGTGTTCAGGCACTAGACCAGAAAGCTATCTTGAAGAGTTGTACTGGTAGGCTTATGTATTACACACACACACACACACACACACACACACACACACACACACACGTACACAGATACCCCACATACACGTTTATTTTGAACCAGTGCTGTTAAAAAATAAACTGAGGCATATGAAAATTTTTAAGAATTTATTTGACCAAAAATCAATTGGAAGCTGTCAGTGCCAAACTGGAAGTGGTTAGGTTTCTGCTGCACCTGTGGCAGGGGAAAGACTTTTAGAGAGAAGAGGTGGAAGGAAAGCACCTATTTGACTGGCTGCAGCTTAAAGCCTCATTGGGTGTTTCTGATTGGTTGTTCTTAGATACCTGTTTTTTGTTTTTATTTGTGTGTGTGTGTGTGTGTGTGTGTGTGTGTGTGTGTGTGTGACCCTGCAGCATTTACAGGCTTAGATTTTGGTGTGCTTCTAGAGGCTTCTGGCCTTATGGCCACCTCAGTTAATGGCCTCCTTGTTTAGTTAACTGAAGGGTCCCCTACTAAATAGAAGAGTTGCAAGATCAAGTTTGAACACTTGTGTCTGTTGTGTCCTTTAATACAGAGATCTAACTCCAGGTAGCGCCTTTCACCAACTTTCCTCTTGTTTCCTGATCTTTTTCCTTATGGAATTATTCCTTTTTTAAAAAGTTTTTTAAATGTTTATTTATTTTTAAATGTTTATTTATTTAAATATTTATTTTTGAGAAAATAAATGTTTATTTATTTTAAATGTTTATTTATTTTTGAGTTTTTTTAAATGTTTATTTATTTTTAAATGTTTATTTATTTTTTGAGAGAGAGAGACAGAGCATGAGTGGGGGAGGGGCAGAGAGAGCTGGGAAGACACAGAATCCGAAGCAGGCTTCAGGCTCTGAGCTGTCAGCACAGAGCCTGATGCATGGCTTGAACCCACAAACCATTAGATCATGACCTGAGCCAAATTCAGATGCTTAACCGACTGAGCTACCCAGGCGCCCACCTCCCCCACCCACCATGGAACTATTCTTCAGTGGTTCCCTTTCTCTCATGATTTTGGCACTTTTTGAGATTATATATCAGCCACTTTTAGAATATCCTTCAATTTGGGTTTGTTAAAAGGTAGTTCATTAAAGGTGCTTTTAAGAAAAAGATAAAAGCATGGCTCTCATACAGATATAAAAATGAACATATGTTAAGACATCTTACTCATGTGACGTGAGGGAATGAGGCAGATGCTCTAACAGTTTCAAAGGAAAAGTCAAAAGGGCACCGATTTATATGGAGCAAAGGGTTGGTGAAATGAATTGCAAATGGAGACAACCTGGATTTCCGCCTGCAAGGAGGAAGTCCATTAGAGCACTACATGACAGGACAAAGTATATATATTCATCAGTTACCTACAACTTAGAGACAACAGGGCTGGAATCTGCTAATTCAGAAGAGTTTGCAACAGACACTGTACAGTTTTCCATTGGAACAGAATTTTTTTTCTACATGTTTATCCTGTATTGTTTTCCTGTTGTAAACCCATATGATACGTCTTTGTCTGGTATATTAGAGATGTTTGTGTGTGGTTTTGTTTTTTTTCATTGCAACCTATTGATGGCACATGATATCTTTTTGTCTTGTTACTCGTGTTCACTTTGACTTAAGACCCTTATAATAGTGCCTTCCAGATGTCTCTACTGTAACAGTTTTTTGTTTGTTTTTTATTTTTGTTTTTGTTTTCTTTTGGGTAGTTACACCACAGAAAATAGGAAACAGTGTAAATCAGGTTGGTATGTTTCCCCCCCAGAGATTTGGTTCTACAACAATACCAGCACACCAGTCTTTCAAACAACATGGACTCATTCAGTCCTGTTTAATTCAGGAAGCTATAATCTGTCACTATTATTATTTATTTTGGTGCTTGGTTTGTCCCAGATTTGGCTGTCCTTCTGACCTGTCCTGTCCTTCCCATTATTTTTTGAGCATTCATTACTTTCTGGTGCAGTGACGTGTTCCAGGGTTATCTAGATCTTTCCTTGTCTCAGTCCCATCAGGAGTCTTTTTTTTTTTAAATTTTTTAACGTTTATTCATTTTTTTGATATAGAGAGACAGAGCGTGAGCAGGGGAGGGGCAGAGAGAGAGGAAGACGCAGAATCTGAAGCAGGCTCTAGGCTCTGAACTGACAGCATGGAGCCCAACGTGGGGCTACAACTCACGGACCGTGAGATCATGACCTGAGCTGAAGTCAGAAGCTCAACCGACTGAGCCACCCAGGCGCCCCAAGGAGTCATTTTTACAAGGAGCTCAGTTCCTTTGAGTGGACAGTAGTGTCCTAGGTCTGCCCGCCTGTGACCACCTACTACTTTCACTCTTCCCAGTGGCTTTTTGAAGGAGGAGGGTGGGAAGGAAGCTAATTTTTTTTAAAGACAGATAAAGGAAAGGGATGGGAGGAAGAAGAAGAAGATGGCTGTATACATTTTTACCCCCACCCCTGACCCCCAGTTTTACCAGAGACTAGATCTGATCTCCTTGTGGTCAGTTAGGTTTCTCAAGTGGTTACATTTTATGTGGATGAAAATGAAACTTAACTTCATCTGAAGAGCCAAATCATTCATCAACCACTTACTAAGTATCTGCTCTGCATGTGCCTGACATTATAGTAGTGAGTCACAGTGTCAAGCCCCTGCCTTCAGAAAGCTGGAAAGACAGTGAGGTGCCCTACCAAAGTCATACAGCTGGTGTTTCTCAGTGAGTGCAGATGTGAGTCCCACCTTCAGTATGGTCATGTGGGGGAAATCGGAGGTCAGGGAGGCTTCCCAGAGGAGCCGAGAATCTGGTGAATTTGGAGTGGAACTTAGCTAGTTGGACACGTTGGTTAGAGGGAAAGGGTATTCCAAACAGGGAAGAACATACCTAGAGCCACAGATATTTGGCAGACTGGAGGGATGGGAAGTGGTTTGATAGGACAAACATCACTTGTTTCCTTATCTTCTTGACCCCAGGTTTTTAAGAAGCATGATTGTCCTTTCTTGCAGACAAGATTTGTCTATTGCACACTTTTTTGCAGGCTGCCATCACAGAGTTCCATCTGTTGTCCAAAACTATTGGAGTCTATTACGATGTCTTTTTTTCAAAGAAGCAATCTTTTCTCAAGAAAAGGGAAAATAGAATTAGTGGGCATTTTCCCAAAGAAAGATAATTATTTCTTCATTGTTTGGCATATGCTTAAGAACTGGTCTAGTTTTGGGCTCTACTTTTTTTCATCAAACGTTTACCCATTTTGATCAAAATGGAATGTTCTTATTGCCTTTATTCAAGTAAATGCAGTAGGTTGGTTGCAGTAGTTTAATCTCTGCCTTTTGGTTGTTTCTTGTCATTAGAGAATACCAATTTGGTACTTTGAATAATGTTTTGAAATAAATAAAGTCTTGTACATCATGGCAGTTAAATCTTCCCTATATCTAATCCTGAGCTCTCTTCAAGATATGTTCTTTGTGTAAAAATTACTGCTTTCAAACATACTCCTCACATGGTTGTTTTCAAATTTTGCAGACGATACCAGAAATTGCAGAAGATCATGAAGCCTTGGTAAGAATTTATGATCAATTAATACAGATGATGTAACACTTCCTTCTTCTTTGCATAATTAAACCCTGTCCTCTGACTGATTGTATAACTATGCATCTAGATATTTTAAGTAAGTGATTTTTTATTCTTTGTTTCATGTTCTTATTAACAGGTTTTTCAAACATTTATTTCCCATTTTTTTGCTTTGTGGTAGAAAGGATATTTTATGTTTGTGGCCACAAAATGCTTACATCAGAATTGCTCTCCTTCTCCTAGAGCAAGGCTAGGCATAATTTTATGTACTACTTTAAACAAAAACTTCCTTTTTTGTGGCCTATGTGATGTTCAAAGTCAAAAGTCTTTGATTTTCTTCAATGACTTACTATGAAAAAGATACACATTAAAAAAACATTCAGGATTGAAGTATGGAATGAAAATTATTTACTTTGAGTCTCAGAAAGTAGTCATCTGTCAAGCGAATTGCATGTTAATTGTGTATGGAGATCTCAGAACTTCTTTCTTAGAGTTTTCCCCCCCTCACTGCCTTTCTTATCCATTAAACAGGGTGAATCCAAATGGGGCCTAGCAAACTCTCTACAGTAGGCAGAACAAATTTCCATTTCACCAAGTTGTTAAGCAGATAATTTCAATTTGAGAAGCAAGACTGAACAGTATCTGAAAATGTGCACCTTATTTTTTAACCCTCAGAGAAAATTCTGACCACTTCAGTGTTCAATACTGGTCTCAAGTCATTCATCTTCCCCTACCCTTCCCACATAGAAAAAGCGTACATTCTCTTCAGTTATTAAATTCTAATGAAGTAAAAGGTACTACTGAGATTTGAGGGTAAATTTTTTTAAACGTTATTTTGAGATATATGTTTGCGATAGTGGAAACACTTAATGGTAATGGAAGCAGAAGCCATCTTTCATGAGAGTTTGTTCTGGGCACTGTCTCAATGTTTACATTCATTACTTTTACACACTCATATCTGACACACAAGATCAGTATAATGAGAATTATTGCCTTGATGCAGAGGTTAAAATCAGGTAATGGAGCTGGGATCAAACCAAGTTTTTCTTTAACAACCTCATGCAACTTGCTAATGTAGAGGAAGTTGGGGGCTCTGAAGCCAAAATAATTTCTTAAAGTTTATTTGCTAATAGTTTTAATCACTTGGTATGTAGGGATGCTGGAAGTGGGATTACGCATTAACCATGATTTTCATTTATCAAATGTAGACAAAATCAGTGCTCAGGGCCCTCATTCTGGTAATGGTGGAATGTCTTAATTAGACTTAATACAGATAAAAATGGTTAAATCTGGACAAAGTAGTGTGAACAAAAACACCTAAACTGGATAACCCCCCAAAGTAGACAGAAAGAGGGAGGTCAGTTCTTGAAAGAACATAATGGGTCTCAGATGAGATTTGTGTGTTTGTAGCTTTTGCCTGAGGGTACCCGCTCATCCAGTTAGCACGGGGCAGCAGTCAGCCTTAGTCTTGGTAAGTTACTGAGAGGATATAGTTTGGGGGCTGGCAGAGCAGCTAGATTATTAGGGGCAATCTGTGAAAGAAGACAAGCTCAGAGGGTAGGAGACCTCATTTCTACAGGTTCATATAGATCCATCTATAAAATCTGCCCAAATCAGAAGCATGAATGTACATGTGTGAGTGTGTATGTGTGTGAGAACCCCAAAGGACCTGGTAAAAACATCTACTGGGAGTGGAGAGAATTGAGAAGAGATTTAAACTGCTGCTCTTGGCAGAATTTGGAGTTTGATTCTAGCTAGGTTAATTTCTGCTCTAACAAAACAGTCTCAGAAAAACAGAACTGGATTTTGGGACTTGACAATCTTTTATTCCCAGTGTTCAGAATATAACAAAAATTACTAGGGACGCCTGGGTGGCTCAGTTGGTTAAGCATCTGACTTTGGCTCAGGTCATGATCTTGTGGTTTGTGAGTTCGAGCTCCACGTCAGACTCTATGCTGATAGCTCGGAGCCTGAAGCCTGCTTCAGATTCTGTGTCTCCCTCTCTCTCTGCCCCTCCCCCACTTGTGCTCTGTTTCTCTCTGTCTCTCAAAAATGAATGAATGTAAAAAAAATAAAATAAAAAAATTACTAGATAAATGAAGAACAAGAAAAGATGACCTATTCTTAAGAACAAAATAAAGCAGATAGTAGAAACTGACCCTGAGGTGACCCAGGTGTTGGAATTAGCTAATGGAGACTTTTTAAAATGTTATTTATTTTTGACAGAGAGAGAGAGAGAGGAAGGGAGGGAGGGAGGGAGGGAGGGGCAAAGAGAGAGCAAGACATAGATTACAAAGCAGGCTCCAGGCTCTGAGCTGTCAGCACAGAGCCTGAAGTGAGGCTTGAACTCATGAACCGTGAGATCATGACCTGAGCCAAAGTGGGAGGTTTACCTGATTGAGCCACCCAAGTGCTCTGCTAATGGAGATTTTTACAGCAATGCTTATAAATATATTAGAAGATGAAAGTATTAGTATAATGAGTGCACAGATGAGAAGTCTTAGCAGAGAAATGGAAACCATAAAAAATAACCAATTGGAAATTATAGAACTGAAAAGTATAATACTTAAAATGAAAAATTCACTCTATGGGAGTTGAAGATGGAAGAAGAGACAATAACCTTGAAGATGAATCATTTCAAACCACCCAATCCAAAGAATAGGTAAAATAAATGGTAATTGACCTGTGAAATAGAAATAATTGGTCTAAAATACATCTAATTGTGATATCAGAAAGAGAGGAAAGAGAGAATGAGACCAGAAAAATATTTGAGGAAATAATGACAGTTTCAAAATTTGTTGAAAAATATATTTATAGAGCTAGGAAGCTCAGTGATCCTAACTGGAATAAATAGAAAACTATACCTGGAAACATCATAGTCAAACTTCTGAAGTTTAAAGATAAAAAGGATACCTTGAAGGCAGCCAGAGAAAAACAACTTACTACATTAAGAGAGTAAGAATAAGAATGAGAGCTAATTTCTCATTAGAAATAGTGGAGGCCAGAGAGCAATATTTTAGAAGTGTAAAAAAACCAAAAAACCCAAAAAACAAACAAAAAAAACCCACACAAACCAAACCAAAAACAAAGAAAACCCCACAAAAAACAAAAAAACTTGTCAAACCAGAATTCTTATCTAGTAAAACTATCTTCTGAAAATGAAAGTGAAATAGAAACACTTTTAGATAAAGGAAAACTAAGATAGTTCATCATCAGTAGGCATACACTACAGGAAATATGGAGGAAGTTCTCCAGCCTGAAGGGACATGCATTAGATAGAAATTGGGCTCTACAGGAAGGAGTGAGCAACACTGGAAATTATAGATATGTGGGTAACTAGAAAAGACAAAATACAGTTTTGTCTTTAAAATTTCTCATATTTATTTACATTTGTAAAAATATTTATTTATTTTTGAGAGAGAGAGAGAGACGCAGAGAGAAAAAGACACAGGATCTGAAGCAGGCTTCAGGCTCCGAGCTGTCAGCACAGAGCCCAACACGGGGCTGGAAGTCAGGAACTGTGAGATCGTGACCTGAGACGAAGTCTGATGCTTAACCGACTGAGCCACCCAGGTGGCCCTCATATTTCTTTAAAAGGCATATGGCCATACAAAGCTAAAAGAAGTATAACGCAAAATCCAATAGAGGAATTAAAAGGGACTATAAAAAATATTTGCAGAAAAGAAGATAAGGAAAGAGAAACAGAACAAAACACAGCTGAGACAAACAGAAAACAGATGATAAATTGATTGGCCTAAACCTAATCATATCAATGATTAAATTAAATTTAAATGGACTAATCACTGCAATTAAAATATTTCAGATCATATTTGAAAAAGCATGACCGAGCTATGTGCCATTTATAAGAAATGTATTATAAATACAAAGGTGCATGTAGTTCAAAACTTGAAAATACATACATGTAAATGTGAATAATAATAAATTTTTTTTTACATTTATTTATTTTTGAGAGACATTGGGACAGAGCGCGAGTGGGGGAGGGGCAGAGAGAGAAGGAGACACAGAATCTGAGGCAGGCTCCAGGCTCTGAGCAAGCATTCAGCACAGAGCCCGACACGGGGCTCGAACCCACAAACTGTGAGATCATGACCTGAGTCGAACGCTTAACTGATTGAGTTACCCAGGTGCCCCAAATGCGAATAATAAAACTTAGTTTTTTTATCAATAGCAGACAAAATAACAATTCAAGACAATATTTTGTCAGAGATAAAAATAATTCATAATAAAACATGGTTGCGTTATTAGGAATACATAAAAGTGTTAAATGTTTATGTACCTAATATAAGATTTCAAAATACATGAAGCAAAAAGTGACAGCTAAAGGGAAAAATAGACAAATCCGTGGGGCACCTGGGTGGTGCCCCAGCTAAGTCGGTTGAGCATCCGACTTCAGCTCAGGTCATGATCTCACAGTCCATGAGTTCGAGCCTCGTGTTGGGCTCTGTGCTGACAGCTCAGAGCCTGGGGCCTGCTTAGGATTCTGTGTGTCCCTCTCTCTCTCTGCCCCTCCCCCACTGGTGCTCTGTCTTTCTTTGTCTCTCAAAAATTAAAAAAAAAAAAAAAAAAAAAAGACAAATCCTTAACAATAGCTGGAGATTTTAACACTGTCTTCTCATTGATAGGAAAACTGGCAAAATCAGTAAGGGTAGACAAGATTCGACCAACGTTGTAAAATACCTTGGGTCACCATTTATATAGAGAGCATCACATTCAACAATAGCAGAATATATATTCTTTTCAGTGTATGTGTAATGTTCACCAAATAGACCATATACTATGCTGTAAAAAGTCTCAAGAATTTTCAAATGATTGAAATTATACAGATTACGTTCTTTGACCACAAGGAAATTGTATTTTAAATCAGGAACAATAAATTTGCAGAAAAGCCTCAGATGTTTGGAAATTAAAAGACATACTTCTTTAATACCCAGGAGTCAAGGAATGCACCCAGGTGAAATTGCAGTATATTTTTAACTGAATGATAATAAAATATAATATAGCAAAACAAAATTTGTGGATGCAGCTAAAGCAATGTGTAGAGGGGAATTATATCCTTAAGTGCTTATGTTGGAAAAGAAGAATGGTCAAGAAAAATCAGTGATCTAAGTTTCTACCTTAAAAAGGTAGAATAAATAAGTGTGAATTACATAAGTGGGAGGAGGGAATAAAAGGAGTAACTATCCGTGAAATAGAAAACACATAAATAATAGAGAAAATTAAAACTAGAACAGATTATTTGAAAATATTTAGTAGGAAAAAAGAAGAGAAAAATCCAATTGTCAATACTAGGAATAAAAGAGGGAATATCACTACAGAATACACTGAAAATTAAAGGGAAATAATGTTATGAATAACTTTATGCCAATAAATTTTAATCTTTAGATACCAAATGTGCCAGCTAATGAGACTAATGAACACTGGTGCAAAAATCCCCGGCAGCATATTAACAAATATAATCAAATGATATATAAAAAGGATAATACATTGTGGCCAGTGAAAGTTTATCCCAGAAATCACTCAATGTTTGAAAAGCAGTCACTGTGATTCAGTGTTTAGTAAAACAAAGGAGAGGGCTTAAAGAGAAAAATGATCTTAATAGATACAGAAAATAATTCATAGATACAGCAAAAGCACTTCATAAAATCCAGCATCCATTCATAAAAATTCTTAGCAATCTAGGAATAGAGAGAACTTCCTCAACCTGATAATGAGCATCTACTAAAAAACAAACAAACAAAAAAACACATCATACTTAATGTTGGCATACTGAATTCCTTCCAACTTCTGCCCTTTTAAAGATTGGGAATAAAGCAAATGTGTTTGCTTTTTGCACTTCTGTTACATTGTGTTGGAGTTTTTAGCTATAGCAATAAATCAAGAAAGAAATAAAAGACATAATAATCATAAAGGAAGAAGTAAAACCATAGAAGACATGATTATCTGTGTAGAAAATTGTAAATCTATAAAGAAAGTCTTAGATCTCATAATTGAATTTTAGCAAGGTTTCAGGATACAGCATCAGTGTATAAAAGTGATGTATAGGTATGCATTAATAGCCAAATGAAATTTTTAAAATTTCTATTTACAAAGTGGCAAAAATTATAAAATTTTTAGGAATAAATTTAACAAGAGACATGTAGCATCTCTTCACTGACAAATACATGACTGAAAGAAATTGAAGGCCTAAATAAGTAGAGAATATACTATTTCTTGGAAGACACACACATTGTTAGGATAGCAGTTCTCTCCAAATTAATCTGTAGGTTCAGTGCAATATTATTTTTTAAAAAGAAATTGCAAACCAATCTTAAAATTTAAAGGAAATGTTTAGGACCTAGAGTAGCCAAAACAGTTTTGAAAAAACAACAAAGATGAACCAAGTTGGAGGATTTCATTAACTGACTTCAAGACTCACTATAAAGTTATTAACACAGTGTGATATTGGTATAAGGGGAAAGACAGATCAAAGAAATAGAATAGATTCCAGAATTGATCCACAGTTAAATTTTTACCAAAGGAGTGAAAAGAACGTTGGCACATTCATGCTATGATCTGAAGGCCAAGGGAATGTCTACAGGGGGATTTATAACTTTATAACCTTTTATGTATATACTTTTTACCATATATGAAAAAAAAAACATTTGGAGAAATTCAAAGGGCAGGACAGAACTATATTCATTAACTTTGGGAATTAAGGATATATTGAGTATGACTTCCCAAAAACTTTAAAAGTGGCCTTTTCTTGCATCTCTTCTCCACTTCTGCCTGGCACCCAATCAAAACATTTGGAAGCACTGTTCTTTTATAAATTTAGCAGCTTAAATTGAAATGCTTCAAGATTGGCTGAATTTTGTTGGAATGAAGATGGTCTCTACTGAGTTGATGAGAAACATTTAGTTGAATCATTCCAGCACACATGGTGTGTTGGCTGTGACATAGCTCTCGACCAGCATGTAGTTTGCAGTCGGCTTAATCTGTGGCAGTCAGTACTGCAAAATCTTTAGCTTAGCACTTTATAAAAAACAAATAAACCAAACAAATAAAAGTGCTTCTGCACGTGCCATGTGCTTGCTTTATATTTGTAACCCTTTTAGCCTTGATCTTGTGCACACGGCATTGATTTCAGAGCCTTGGCTCCTGCCTTCTCTCCTTGGAGCGTAAGTCAAGTCCTCTAGGAGTGAGACTAAACATCTATGTCAGGGTTCAATAAGGGCTTTTATACCGGCATCATTTGAAATTAGGTGATTGAGTTCCTTGATTTGGAATGTAATAAAATTTTAGGATGGCCATCTTCTCCTTGCAACTGAGGGTTTGAGGTTGAATTTTAAAAAAATTCTTCAAAAAAAAATCCTCCCTCATGGAAACCTAGTATGCCATCCAGCAACCAGTCGTAATGAATTATATTTATGTTATATATGCACTATATATATGCTATATTATATTTGCATGTGTATATATATTATATATATTTTTATATTGTAATACATAACATGTATAAATATATCTAATAACATACATATGTTATATAGAATATATTAAATAGAATATATATGTTCTGTTCTATAGTATAACCGACTATATATGGTCTAAAAATATATAGACTATGTTAGATATATAGAATATATTCTATAGATATTCTATATATTTTATATCTATATAAAAATATATAAAAAGTATAGAATATCTATAGAATATATAGAATATGTTAAAATATATGATGTGTATAAATAAAATGTTATTAGATAATATTTCTACAAGATATGAATATCAATAATATAACATGTATATAAAGTGTTATTAGGTGGACCAAGGGAGCGATCCCTGCCATGGACACCTTGGTGTGTGATATGAAAGAAGCTTCTCTCACTTACCAACCGTTCACACTAATGGAAACTACAAAGCACATAAAGGCCTATCGCGGCAGAAATGGTGCTCCACCTCCTTAACAACCATGGAGATTAAAATCCTGGCCCCAAAAGCAGATTGGAGATTTGAAAACCAAATGATACACTTTCTCTCCGTCTTTTCTCTCAAGTCCTTGCAGCCTGAGAAGTCTGTGGGCAGAGTTCTAGAGCATTGGAGGAAGCAGGACAATCCTAGATATTACTCAGGCCGCTTGGATTATGGGCCCATTGAGCAGGGGACAGAGTCATTTTTCCTTCAGATAATTAGAGAGCATAAATATAATTTATTTCTTGTTTCTAAGGCAGTTAAGGAAGACTAATACTATCTCTATTCTCAGCCTCAACTAGCTCCAGGGAATATAAAGACAAGTTTGATTCCAAGAGTGTGTGCTTTCCTTTGTCACTGCCTGTCCCACTGCTCATGCTGTTAGTGACAACAGTGAGGCAGTGTTTTGCCTGTATGGAGGCCATGGGTGCTGTTCTCCAATGTCGTGTATATGGGGGACTTTGAGCGGTTGAGATCTTTTAACATGCCAGGTATAAGCAAATGGCAACTATTATATGTTTGTTTTTCGCTCTTTTAAGTAAAAAGGAAAATAAATTAGCAAATAGTGTTTACTGATAATGATATGGTAAAATAATACATTAGCTAATATTGTTTACTAATACTATACATTATTATGTAATAATGTTTTCACAGTAATACTGATACCAACATACTCTATTAATAAATCTTGCTAATTGTTTTTATACCTGGCTCTCTTATTTTCCTGATGCAATTTACTTTTTTTTTTTTTTTTTTTTAATTTCACTCAAGCTAATGTCGGGATTTTGTCATTCATTGTCTGTAGAATGAGTCATTTCTGGAATTCTTTTTAAAAATTTGACCTTTCTTTCTCCTCTTTTTAACACGTTTTTCATCCCTCTACTTTTTTTTTTTTTTCGGTTCTGTCCTTCAAGTAAGTTTGAGTTTTCTGGTTTGGGACTTATTGTGGGGGGCACGCCATGTAAGGGGCCCCTGTAAGATTAGTATTGTCAGTCTGTGAGTCAGAGAAGCCTTTGAAAAAAAGTATTTCTGGCCTGCATGGGTTGGCTTTCCTTGCGTTCCACCCCCCCTCAACCCTGGCTCCAAGGATAGAGAATATTTGAAGGCAAACATTTGAAGATCATGGGCTTTGCTTATCTTTCTAGAAGATCACTTTTGCATAATGATCATAGCTAACACTCACATGTTGCTATATATATACACCACACACTGTTCGAAGAACTTAAAAGTGTGGTAGCTTGTTCTATTTCCCCAAAAATCCTGAGTGATCACCACCACCACCACCACCACTGATTTTTAAAAAATTTTTTTTTAACGTTTATTTATTTTTGAGACAGAGAGAGACAGAGCATGAACAGGGGAGGGTCAGAGAGAGGGAGACACAGAATCTGAGACAGGCTCCAGGCTCTGAGCTGTCAGCACAGAGCCCGACGCGGGGCTTGAACTCACTGACCGTGAGATCATGACCTGAGCCGAAGTTGGCCACTTAACCTACTGAGCCACCCAGGCGCCCCTGATTTTTTTTTTTTAATAAAGAGCATGCATGAGCAGAGAGAGGGGAAGAAGGAGAAAGAGAGCGAGAGCGAGAGCGAGAGAGAGAGAGAGAGAGAGAATCTCAGTCAGGTTCCATGCTCAGTCCAGAGCCCAACATGGGGCTTGATCTTATGAACCATGAGATCATGACCTGAGCTGAAATCAAGAGTTGGATGCTTAACCGACTGAGCCACCTAGATGCCCCACCACCATCATTTTTAATAAATGAGGAAACTGAGGCACAGAATGTATCAGTAGCTTGCCCACTTAGAATTGGAGGGGAAAACTGCTATCTGACTCCTGAATCTGCACACATAATCATTTTTATCTATTTTTATCTGTTGCATCTCATCATCTCTGATCTCTGGGAACTATGGATCATGGTCTTCTGAGAGCTGTTGCCTCTTCTGTAGGTTTCTTTCTTGCATCACAGCTTGGAAAGTAATGCAGAATTCCCAAGGCCATTACTGAGGCTGGGCTGAGAGAACTGGGAAGAAGGGAAATTATGAAGCCATTTTACTTTTTTTTTTAACGTTTATTTATTTCTGAGACAGAGAGACATGAGTGGGGGAGGGGCAGAGAGAGAGGGAGACACAGAATCAGAAGCAGGCTCCAGGCTCTGAGCTGTCAGCACAGAGCCCGAAGTGGGGCTCGAAATCACAAACCGTGAGATCATGGCCTGAGCCAAAGTCGGTTGCTCAACCGACCTAGCCACCCAGGTGCCCCATATGAAGCCGTTTTAAAAGAAACATCAGCCTCAGGCACCTGGGTGACCCAGTTGGTTAGGCATCCGACTCTTGCTTGCAGCTCAGGTCATGATCTTCTAGTTTGTGGGTTTAAGGCCGGAGCTGGGCTCTGCGCTGACATTGTGGAACCTGCTTGGGATTCTCTCTCTCCCTTTCTCTCTGCCTCTCCCCTGCTTGCTCTCTCTATCAAAATAAATAAATAAATAAATAAATAAATACATACATACATACATACATACATACATACATAAACAAAAAAGAAACACGAGCCTGTTTTCTATACTATTAACTGAGAATAGATGGGAAAATTCAATCTAAACATTCTATGAGACTTTGTAGTGTAGCTATTGTATATATGAGTTTACAGATTCAAATTCTGAACTATATTTTTAAAAAATCAAGCACATGAATCTGTGAGGTTGCATAGTATGCAGAAATCCTGATGGGCATAATTCAATGTACTTGAAGACAGTAATTATCTTGAGAGTTAACGTTTATTATGATGATGATTTACAGTAGAGGTGAGTTTCTCTAAAAGATTCTGAGTGTCTGTTGAGTGTGGTTTTGAACACATTAGAAACTAGGATATTGTCTGATAAGGGTCATGGGTGGAACTGTTTGTCTCATCTCTGTTTTGATTTCTAACTCAAACATTAGACCCTTCCTATATATAGCCTTCCAAATCACAGCAAGTCAATAGCAAACAGTCATTATTTCTACAGATATTCTATAAAGACTATTAATAAAATGCTGTCCAGGGTAACAGAAATTAATATGCTTACTTACATATATATTTGTACCTATGTGTTTGTGTGTGTGTCTGCACTGACACACACACACTCACACACACACACACACACACACACAGACCACTCAAATCCTGTGCAAAGTGCTAATACTCTTATTAGAATTATTTCTAATTATTAGATACCGTGAAAAATAAAAGAAGCACATTGCCCTCTCTTGGTTACTCTAACTTTCATTTGCTGAAAAGCTTTTCTTTAAGTTATCATTTACTGAATGCTTATATACTACACATGTGATTAAGTGCTCTACAAGCAGCCCTATGATTAAATAGGTATCACTATTCAGTTTTTCAGCTAAGACAGAGGCTCAGAGAGATTTGTGAACTGCCCAGTATGACATAGTTTACCAGAGTGAGAATCTGTGAGAGCCCAGGTCTGTCCCACTGAGGCCCTGGCTTATCCCATAAAACCCACCTTCCTCCTTTCCGTTGACTCACATTTTTTAAGAAGTTTCCTGAGGCCTAGCTGTGTATCTCAATGATCTTTTATAATTCTTCTGTATCCACTTATTTAAAGCTTTCTCACTTCTGTGTCTGTTCTTCTGCTCAGCTCTCCATCTCCATTAATCTTCTTTGTGTTTTCCAGCTTTGGAGACATGCTGTCCTTCACCCTGACAGCCTTTGTTGAGCTGATGGACCATGGAATAGTATCCTGGGATACGTTTTCAGTGGCGTTTATTAAGAAGGTAATGCAGATTGTTTTTTCATGGCTTAAATTACTTTCATAGATATTTTGCTCTGCTTTGAGGATATGTTATAGTTGTTTCTTATAGTTATTGGTGTAAAAGATAGATGTGGTTGTTGAAAATATTATGCATGTGGGGGTCTGGGCACCTAACTTCTATGTGAAGATGACATTGTCTCCCCACCAGGATCATAAGGGTGTGTGTGTGAGAACCCACAGTCAAGGGAAATCAAGGAATCACGTTGTTTACACTACAGAAGCAGTCCCTTAGGAGTCCCTGGACAGGATTCAGTTATTCTCAAGACCTAAGTAGAGTTTTTTCTATCCTTTGTCAACCTTCTCTGCCCTCAATCAGGTATTCAGGGAAGGGGAAAGAGGGAAAGCATATTGATTTCCTGCATACCTGGGTTTGAAGCAGGGATATAAGAGAAGGAGGTGTGCTTGGGTCCATGCTTCTTAAGTCAAGCTCACTTGTAATCATGGTGCAGTAAATGTCTCTGGGATTGATTTCTCCTTCTTTAGGAGGAAGGTAATGAAGGGATGGGCAAGGTGGACTTGGTGTGGGAACAGAGGGCAGAAGAGCCCCTGCCGTTCCCTGAAGGGAAGGGGGGCGCCGTTCCCTTATAAATTTACTTTATAAGTATAGATTTCTGGGAAGGGTTATGTAAAATAAAGAATTTCAGAGAATCTGTGCAAAAGCTGGAAAGTCAAAGCAAAATCCAGAAGAGTCACTTGAATTTTTTAAACCTTGTTATTTTAATCCATGTTGAAATCATGGTAGACTTACAGAAAAATTGTAAAAAACAGTACAGAATGTTCCTAAATACCCTTCATGCAGCTTCCCCTAGGTTAACATTTTGCATAGTGATGGTACAGTTACCAAACTAGGAAATTAACAGTGGTACTATTACCATTATTTGATTTCACCATTTCTTCTACTAATGTCCTTTATCTGTCTAAGGGCCTGACCCAGGATCCCACATTGCACTTAGCTGTCATGTCTCCTTAGAGTCTTCTGATCGACAGTTCCTCAGTTTTTCCTGGTCTTTTATGACAGAAAGTTTTGAAGACTACTGGTCAGTTATTTTGTAGAGTGTCCCTTATTTTGGATTTGTTTGGTATTTGATGGTTAAATTAAGGCTATGCACTTTTGGCAGGAATGCCAGAGAAGTAGTGTCATACCTTTCTCACTCAGCACATTGTATCAGGGTACATGATGTCGACATGTGTTATTAATGGTGGTGTTGACCTTGGTTACATGGTTGAGGTGGTATCTGCTGGGTCCACTCACCGTGAAGCTCTTTTCCTTTTGAAGTTAATCAGTATCTTCTGGGAGATATTGCCTTGAATCAAAGGGCACAGAAAATCCCCTAGATTGTCAAAGGAGGGTGTTGGAATTGGGTGCCCCAGAGATCGAATGCTTACATGATACATATTTATTTCAGACAAGAGCTGATTGAGAACCAGGGCCTTCTCAACAGACCTCTGAATTCTCTTCCCTTATGTAAGGGCATAAAGCCAAAGGAGATGATTAATGGGAACTACTAGAAGAGGAAGCCTCAGTCAGTGGTACGAAATGCTAAAAAGAAAAGAAACGATTGTAGATGAGAAAGCCAAGGAAACGTAAGCAGTGAAAGATGAATGTGAAGAACAAATTGCTGTGTTCTGTCTTTCTAGGATAAAAGTTCTAGAGAAGTAAGTTCAAATCTGAAGATACTGGGTTTTGTGGATTTTTCATACTTAACAAAAATGTTAACTCATACTGGATTATGGCAGGCCTTTCTCTCCTACATCCAAATTGCCTTGCTTGTCTGTTGTTAGAGCCTCTTTTGCTCTAAAAATGTGCTGTTCTGAATGCAAATTCCTTGAGGTTGTATTGTGCTTTCATCCACATTATCTCTTTTGATCTCCAGAAATCCTTTCCAGAACAGAACAGACTGTCTTGCTATTACTGGTCAGGAGGGGAGGATACAATGGCTTGGGGAGGTTAAGTGATGTCATAGGGAGTGGAGTGTCACTGGTCCCATGGTTAAGGGCTTCTTCCCCTCATGCTATACACCTGTGCTTTCAAATGGTGGGAAAAATAGCTTCTGAAGATTGGTTGAACCAGTATCGCCTCTGTTCAGCCCTCCCCAACCTCACTGGTAAGAAGTTAAGTGATTTCTTCTGCTCTCCATTCTCCTTGGATCTTGTGTTTGTCCTTGTGCAAACACTTACCCCATTTTTGTGAATTCTTTGTTTTTTTTTTTTTACTGGCTCCCAGTAGACCATGAGTCGTAGGAGGCTGGAACCACAGCTTTCTGCATGACTTTATCCTCGGGGCCTGGCACAGAGGAAGACCGTAATACCTTTGTGTGAAATGAATGAATGAAACTTGCTTTGGAAGAATTTTTTTAAAACTCTAGAACTTGAAGAAAAGAAGGAGTATAGTAACACCGTATTTAACTCTATTTCAAGTAAAATTTCAGTTGTGAATGGACAGGGATTTGAAAACTTTTTCGTTAAATGACGTGAGAAGTGGTTAGAGAGAATAACAATAATTTAATATTCTAATTACGTAAGAAAATGGTTTTCATTCATTGAAATTAAATTAAAAAGTCTAAGGAAGCAAAGACTGCGGTCTTGGCAGTTTAAATAAAAAATTAAATATTTTCTCAAAAGGCAATACATTTAATGGATTTCACATTCTCATTCCTTGCCATTCTCTTTCCTTTGCATTGCTACTTAGATCTCAGTCCCTTATGAGAATCTGAAAAATGGCCATCAGAAAATGACTTTATAATTGATAGTTTTTGTAAGGTTAACTTTTTTTATTCATTAGCTGGATCAAATTCAGCACTTTCACAACCCAGGAATTGTATGCAGGCAACTGTCTTTTAAATGGAGCTTTATCTCAACAAAACTCATCTAGGAAATGCCCTGACAAAAGATGTTTATCTCTGTGGTCCAGACTTGGCTTCCTATTAATGCCAAATTCATACCACTTTGGAGAAATATTTTTTCCCTGCCAGCCCGTCTTCTTCTTTATTATCTGTTTTCTTATGTGTGGATGGAGATTCTCGTTTACAAACTTTGTCTGCAATAAATAACATCATTTCATAAACATTTTGAAAGGTAGAATCCCTTGATGACAAAATGTAATGTTGCTTTTTAAAGAGTTGGCTACTTAGGGAGAGGGTAGGAAGTTGTGGAGAAGAAAGAAAGGGAAGAAAAACAAAACAAAAACCTAGAACTTTCTATCTTACCCTTTGGTTTTCCCCTAGCCAAGTATAACATCAGTGCCTTTTCTCAGAAGGGGTGTTTCATACAAATGCTCTTACAGCCTTAGCTCTGCAGGAGGGCCTGGTTCACCCTACATAGTTTTCAGCACCTGGACAGACATCCAGCCAATTCAGTTTAGAGACTCAGTAATTTTTACCTCTTAAAAGACTAGAGAGACTCATGGGCCTGTGCCCAGATAATTTAAAATATGGCAATGGAACTGCAGGCTCTCTGTGGTTCTTTTCAGTTTTGACAGCATGGAAGAATTTTAAGATCTCGCCCTAAGTTGTTCTAAGAAGTGTTTATGTGAGGGGCGTCTGGGTGGCGCAGTCGGTTAAGCGTCCGTCTTCAGCCAGGTCACGATCTCGCGGTCCGTGAGTTCGAGCCCCGCGTCAGGCTCTGGGCTGATGGCTCGGAGCCTGGAGCCTTTTTCCGATTCTGTGTCTCCCTCTCTCTCTGCCCCTCCCCCGTTCATGCTCTGTCTCTCTCTGTCCCAAAAATAAATAAAAAAATAAATAAAATAAAATAAAAACGTTGAAAAAAAGAAGTGTTTATGTGATTTTAATAGTTTATATCTTTGATGCATGCACTGTGATGCCCCTTAGTTTTTTAGAAGCCACGCAAATGCTCCTCCGTATTATTTAGGTAACATTTAAAAATGAATGCAAGCATGTGGAGGTAGTATACATAATTATTGTTAACTCTTCTTACCTCTTCTTTCTTACAGTACAGACCTACTTTCACACAGCTGTGCTTTGGCTTAGGGCTGGCTCACCTGTGTGGGCCAAAAGTACAGTAATGGAGCCAGAAGTAATCTAAAGGCAAAGAAAGTCATTGTTTCTTTGGGGGTGGGCAAGAGAAATTAAAAATTTAACCAGAAAATCTTTACTGTTCCGTAACTATACTAAGATCTATAGTTATTTAAAATAGACATAGAGAATAACGCTTGTATTTTGACGAATTTGTACATGCCCTAATAAGGAGCCTGTCTACAGTCATTATGTTTGTTCAGTCAGCCCTGATGCCTTGGTTATTGGTACTTATTAGATGGAAAGATTGGGTCATTTAAATGTCTGGTTAGAACCACTGACAGATAAAGGCAAAAGGTGGCAGTTAGTTTAAAAAAGCCACTAATATTTTAGTACTACAAAATACTAGTACAAGTATTTTCACGTTCTCAAGCCACAGACTTGTACATAGACTTCTAACGATCTGCATGCCTGCTGTCTGCGAGGCAGAACTCAGCTAAGTGTGTTACACAGAATGCTCCTTTTGTAAGCTGCATTAGGATTGCTGAAATGATAGGTTCTATATCTCACAAAAGAGGTGAAGTATAGAAAAGATTAATTTTTAAGAATATTTTGATGAAGGTAAGGGGTTAGTTTTATGGGAGAGAAATTGATAGAAATGGCAAAGGGAAATGGAATATATATATATGGAATTCAAATATACCTGAATTAGAGCAGAGAACACAAACTCTTGTACATTTGAGCAAGCCCCCTGGGACCATGATGGCCAATAATTTGTAGGAAACTTTAAAAGAAGGTATAGTTTGTATCAGAAAATATTGAGAGTTCTGGTTGGATATTTTGAGAAAGGAAATGTCGCCAAAATGATATTTATGGAAATAGAGGATAAATGTGTATTAGAGGGGAATCTTGAACATAAAGGAAAGTGAAGATGCAGTCTTAGTAATCCAAGAATGAGTTGGCCCCTGGGCCGATGTTGTGCATGTACAACTGAATGCATATCAAAGGGGAGACATCGTAAAATGTGTTCGTAGTGATAGAAAATAGGGGACTGGAATTATAATCACTAATGATTATGGCAAACTTGGAAAAGGTGATAATTGAGAAAGGAGGATTAAGAAGACAATGAGATTGGTTTTCACACCTTTTAATTTAGGCTTTGTTGGAATATCTACTTGGAGTTATACTTTTGGATGCCAAGAATAAGCAATTAATGTACTTCATAGTAAATGCCTTTTTATTTTTCTGTCTTTGCTAGACTATAAGGTCCTCGAAATTAGAAAATCATGTGGGTTTTGCTCATTTACCTATTTCCAGATCTTAGGACAGTGTAAGCCTCTTTTATTGCACACAATCCATACTAGTACTTGAATAAGTGAGAAGAGTGTGTGGAAGCTACAAGGTAGGGGGGCAGGTATTGACAGTAGGCTCTCAGGTGGAAGCTTCTCCAGGAAGTCTTAAAGGTACATCCAAATTTACTAAATGGGGGCAAGAAAAGGAGCATGGAAGGTGGAGAGATAGTACTGAGGAAAATCAGAAGTACTGTCAACAAATTTATTTGTGAGTTCTTCATCTTTTTTTTTTTTAATTGAGTACCAGGAATTATGCTGGGATAATGGAAAATGGTTGAGGTGGTGTTGGTGAAGAAGTCAAGGAATTGACATTCTGTTTAGAGGAGGTCTAAGTGAAGTATTAAACCGTGGGCTCAGGATGAGGGTAATTGGATTTTTGTCAGAAAAAGATGGCCTTAGCTTGGTAGATTTGACAGAGTGGAGCAGACTGTGAGGATTAAGGCAAAGGCTTGCCAGGGACAGTAAACACATTGGAGAAGTTTATTAGCCATGAAAGGAGCTGAAGCAGTCTTTTGAGAATCTTAAAATTTTCATACTCTTCCTGTGCTTTATGCTATAAAATAATAGCTTTCTGGAATATAAAGCCATAATATTGCCATACTATACTTCTTCATGTCATCTATTTGCCACCCCTGAGATCCAGATGTATCTGGGGCCAGAGAGGGTATTGGCATCTGTATCCACTACCCTTACTTCCACCAGGGAGTCATTAAATAGAAACAGTGGAGACGGTAACTGTGGTTGCCATGGGCACCTTTGCATTTAATCTTGTACAAGGATGGAGAGGGGATGAGGAGAAGGGGTCAATGGGACAGCAGAAAGGAAGAAATTAGTGCCAATGGGGGGAAGCAGCAAGTGTCGATTTGTCATGGAACCAAATTATTTAGCTTTTAAGAAAGTAGTCATTATGTTGATATAATAACAGCCTTTTAGTGTGAGTTGTCAACAGACAGGAATAACTTTTAATGAGACCTCTAAAATAAAACCTTTATGGTACCCATGTGTTTGGGTTACTGTGATCCATTATTCTAACCCTTATTTCACTTCCCTCTTACATTGTGATTTATTGTGTTTGAGGCCTTAGTGATTCATTCCTTAGGGAATATATTTTAGTGCTTAAGCTATTATTTTAACTTTTAGCACTACTCATTTAAATGTTCTCCTGTTTGCTAAATTTGAGATGAAAGGAATGTATTTTAACCATAAGAAATTGGAAGAATGGGGGAAAGAGTGTTTCGTTGTTGAATAATGAGGAGCGTAGCCAGTGCCTAAGAAGTTGCCAGTTGGATTGTGTTGACAAGTGTGATTTGTGTGAATCCCTTAAGAATATAACCAGGGTCATAATATGAACATAAAAATCATGAATCGTGTGGGTGAAGGAGTAGCCTGGGAATGGAAGGAAATGGCTATTAGTATATGTTGAAATTACTGTCTCAAAGAAACACAGGAGTCCTCACAATATATGTGTTGAAATCATCTGCCTCTGAAAGCTAAAACCCAGAAGAAAAATCCCAGAAAAACCAGAAAATAATTCTTTGAAGCTGTCTCCTTTTTAAAGTTGCTTATTATTGAATTATAGAAATAAGATATAAATATTGCTTTGTAATATGTAATATGAGCAATCATTGCTGACTTGATGTGTTCCTTACTATCCTGCTATAATTCTAGATACTTTTCATCCTCTGTGTCTGGTGTTTCTTAAGTGAGCTCCTAATTTCCTTAGTTTGCTCCCTTCTGGACTTCTATGCTCTGTTTACCTCAAGTAGTCAATTGTGTCCTTCTTGGATTTTCAGATAGCAAGTTTTGTCAACAAATCGGGCATGGACATCTCAATCCTGCAACGGTCCTTGGCCATTTTGGAGTCAATGGTGCTCAATAGCCATGACCTCTACCAGAAGGTGGCTCAGGAGATCACTATTGGACAACTTATCCCACATCTTCAAGGGTAAGCATGCCACTGCCACCCCCTCCATGAGGAGGGGAAATGGTTCTGGTAGACAGCCACCATGGAGCTCTGGGAAACATTTTGGATTGGTTTGATTAAATAGGCAGAAAAGGAATCTTGATTTGACGTATAGGCACACCATGTACCAGACCCATCCCCCATCACACTGAAATGGCACAGTGACTTGCCTGTGGAGTGGAGTGGGGGCGGGGGGGGGCATGCCTGTTCCCAGTACCTGGCTCTTCATAGGCAGTCAGTTTTGATGAATGTGGTAGATACCGGTAGAATTTTACTTTTAACGAGGCCTAATAGGACAATTTGCTCTCTTGAGTTCTCAACACTATCTTTCCTTAGTCATTAAAAATAGTGTTTTCTGTGATGAGTATTTTCATTGATAATTGGGAATTTTTAAAGGTAGGCTTCTTTCTTAGGCTCAAGGTGATTACAGTGACCTTCAGTTTTGTATTTTGTAACGTATGTGTTTTATCTCTAGCGGCTTGAGCTCTGAGATGAGGCCCTGAACAGCCTGTAGGCTTTCCCTTCTCTCTACTCTTAGGTAGTTAGTAAGGTTGCCTCTGAGAAGCCCCCCTGTACAATGCTACTTTATAAATTAACCTATTTGGAGTTGCAGGTGGCAACAAACCCCCTGAGGTAGCTTACACAAGACCGGGGGTTTACTGAAAGAATACTGGTACACTTTCTAGAACCCAGGAATGACTTAAGTAGCTAAGCCTTGACAAGGATAGAAACTATGGCCTCCTCGGAGTCCTCACAACAGGTCTTTTCTCTTGTGTTTTGGTTGGCACTAAAGTGACTTGGCTCCCAGTAACTACCACCCCTGGTCTCTCAGGACACATTTGCCAGTTCTCGAGAGGAAATCTGATTGGCCTTTTGGGGTTGGGAATGCAGGCTGGAGCTGTGAGGGAATGTTCATTAGTTCTCAATATGCCAAAAATGTTACCTGTTATGTTTATAAATGTAAACTACCAAAGTGCATTAGATGTTTCTTTCATTTGGAAGGGGGGATGGTAACCAGGATGTAATAAGATTTTAAGTCGCACAAGCTATGGATTGTGGCCTCAGGGAAAATGAGCACATGATGATTGTGTGCAAAATGATGATTTTGTGCAAAACCTGTCTAGAAATAATACCAGTTTCACATTTCCCTGAATGTGAAATGCATTATTTCTATAGTCTGTGTCTTTTCTCTGAATCTCGAGGGCATACTTGAGCATTCACGGTACACTTTGCCAAAGTGGAGAGTTTCTTATTTGGCAAGTGCCATGCTGAGGATTTTATATACATGAACTAATTTTATCGTAAAAGCAATACCTTTAAGAACCTGGGTTCTCACCCAGTGTTACAGATGAGGAGACGGCGTTTTGGGGATACCCCATGAACTCTTTCAAGGCTACATGGCCAGCCTGTGGAGCACTGGGCTTTAGATTTCATCCCTCCAAGGGCCGCGTTCTCAACTTTGCTTCTCCCTAAATTATTTCTAAATGTAGCTCTCTGGCTGCTCTTTGTTTGTGCCTTGGGTCCTTCTTGTTTACTCTTTACCATGGAGCTTCCATGAGACTTTTGCTTCATTTGGAATTTGTGACTTCATTTTGGTAAAAAGAAAATCTGTAAATTAAAAAAATAAAAACCTGTTGTTTTTATTATTTAAAAAGTTTTTATTTGAAAATAGATTTTTAGAATATGTAATATCATTGCCATGGAGACAAAAGTGGTATCCTTTATAATAAGTCCAGGAGTGTAGGGACAGGCAAGTCTGGTCCCTATATACTTCATGCAGCAGACAGAAAATCACACACACACACACACACACACACACACACACACACACGGTCCCTGGGTTCATGTTTTAAGCCTAATAGAGGAGAAGGGGAGAGAGCCGGCTGACCACCTATCCCCAGGGAACAGTGTGTTGTCCAGCTAGCGATAGTAGTTGTACCCCCCACTCTCCCACTGTGTTTCCTGCCTCATGATGATGATTGAAATACATTCTCATTCAGTGACAACTGCATTTTCTAGGCCATGTCTTTCTCTCTCATCTTTTTTTGGGGAGATCACGACCCTTAAGATGGTCTGACTCAGAGGTAGCCTGTTCTGACTTTCTGTATTGTTTGTGTCTTTACAGGACAGATCAAGAAATCCAAACCTATACCATTGCAGTGATTAATGCACTTTTCCTGAAGGCTCCTGATGAGAGAAGGCAGGTAAGCTGGATTTCTTTTGTCTTAAGACTGTACCCGGGACTGGCAACTTTTGGGGCAGTGAGTGCCCTTTCCTTCCCATCCTGGGGAGTCCGTGGGCATCCCTGCTGCTCTGCAGCCCGGCTGGCCAGCCTGGGCTCGTTCACAGATCCAGTGGGCACTAGTTGGAGGTGCACAAGCCCTTGTCTGAGGAACAACACTCGGAAGGCTCTGGAGGCAGAGTCCTTTCATCAAATGAAACCCAACGTAGAAACTCAAAACATAAAGAGATGAAAGTGTTACTGCTGTGGTGGAAACAGAGGTAGAAGCCTTGAGATCTTCTGTCATGTCGTTGAATGCTTCCTAGGGCAAGGGAGGTATTTCTTCCTGCCTGCAAGCTGTTCTCCTTTGCCCATGGAGGTTTAAGATGGCAAGGACAGGAGGGAGGACACGCAGATTGCTGCTACTGGTTGAGATAACTGTTCCTATGTCTGGGGAGCTCTTTGCTCCATGACATTTCTGTTGTCCACACGTGCATGTGGCGGGGAGGACTGACTGAGCAACACATTTCCCTTCTTCTGTGCAAACAAGGGAAGGGACCCTTCGATGGACCTATGTAAAACCTGTCCTTTGATACTGTCCTTTGTCTGCAGATCTCTGGTTCTTCTGCAGTGAAGTAAAGGATCATTATAGATGGTGCTGTGGAAGAAGTAGAATTTTGCATGTCTTGGAATATAGCTTGCACCTCAAAATCCATTCCTGTTTTTTCCATCAACATAACATATATTGTGTTACCTTGGTCACAATTCACTTCATTTAAAAATGGGTTGGAAATATGAGATGTTTCCACCAATAGCAAGTATAGCGGGAGCTCTGTGACAGTTACCACTAAATTGTTTTAGCAGAACTTAGAAGCTAGCATGCTACTGGACATCATGTCAAGAATTTTAGTTTTTAATTTTATTTTTTTTCATCGCCAAGGATTTTAAACCTCAGTGACTAAATGTGAGGGTTTCTGGTTTTTCATTTAGAATCATTTGCTTATTCCTAGGGGGTTCTGTTTGCACAATGAAGGGAGTGGCTTTGTTGTTTCCTGTGTTTGGTTTGGTGCTGGAGCCGGGGGTTGCCTGCCCTCCCTAAGCCTGTGCTCCAGGCTTTTTTAAGGGGATTTTTAAGGTGGATTTTTAAGGGGAGCGTGGTCGGTGGAATCCTAGGTGGAACTGCCCTCTTAGGGTCTAAATATAAATTACTGAGCTCACGATAACCTCCAGCAGCCCAGCGAATGGCCTGACAGCTCTCACATGTGCAGTCCTGACATAGGAATTGGAAGACCTTGATCCTTCTACTGGCCAGATCAAGGACACCTGGCAAACTGGTAGCTGAGTGTGGAGTGGGGGTCAAGAAGCCTGCTGTCTGGTCTGACCTCATGGGCTTCTCCTTTTTCCTGTGGAAGAAGACGTTGGATTTGGGGAAGCAAAAACTCATGCCCACCCTAAGTGCTATGATTTCACTTGGATCCCTAGATCTAAACCTGTGTAAGATGCATACACTTTGCATCTTCCTGGTATGCCAAGGAGTACTGTTAATCTTCTCAATTTGTATCAAATGACCATGGAGAAATAGGGAATCAGTTGCCTATTGTACTGACTCCAGAGTAATGACACCAATGAAAATATAATGGAATACCAACATAATGTTAGGTTTGGATTTTGTGAATCAAATTTTATGTTTTGAAAAGTAGGCAATATGAGACTGAGATGACACGGATTGGCAATATATTGCTATAATGATAATAAATCACAAAGGATAGTCTAATAACATTACATAATTTAAGAAAACACTCCAACTAAGAAAGATAGAGTATATATAATCAAGCCAAAAATTTAGACTGTAATTTAGTCTTTGAAATAAAAACAGCGACAACATAGAAAATTAATTTTGACTTCATAAATTGTGTTGAATTTAGGATGAGTCCGTGACTATTGTTTGTCAAGAAAAGGATTATTTAGATTTTTAATTTAAAAAATGTTTTTCTCTAAAAATATAATTTCAAGTACATGACAAAAAAAGTTTGATGTTATTTCCTGAAGGTTAATGGAGCCTGTAAAGCAGAAGATCATACTAATTGGGGATATCACTTCAGTTCTATTATATATATTGTTATTGGCTTTTCTTGTGAAAAATTAAATGTTCTGTGTTTTGGGAGTAAATAGGAAAATTTACCAAAGCCTGTCATCAATGATAATATTTTGAGAATTTGCCATGTGCCAGGATCAGTGTTCAATGCTTTGTGTCTTATTTCATTGAATTCTCATGTCTTCTGAAAGCCTTATTATTGCCTCTTTACAAATGAGAGTCAGAGGGAGTAAAGAATTTGACCAATGGCTGAGGAGGTAAGAGTCACAGCTAGAATCCCAACCTTGACCTTACTCTTCTCTGCAGAGCATCCCATTGTCAGGGAGGCGTCACCCACAGAATTGTCTCCTGTTTGCCGAGAGAAGAACTCTCTGGAGCCTGAAAGACACAAGCCCATTTTCTCCCTCTAATTAGATTAAAACATAATCTAAACATTTATTTATTGGATTTATAGGAACAGCTTTGTTTGTTTGTTTTAAAGCCTTAGGACATTGGACAGATTCCACTTCAGTGAAAAAATTTTATTTATTTCAACTTCTCCTCCAGACTTTGGGCCAAACACATTGGTAGGACTCCATTAACTTGGTTTTCCTTACTTTTCAAAATGTTTAAAATGAATTCAGATGGATTTTAAACACCTCTTTTTGCTTTTACTGAGGAAAAATACCACCATGGTCAGATATTTTTACTTGTCAGGCAGACTGGAGCGATATTTTTGTTTTGTGTTCATTGAGTGGGCCTGAGAGAGTGCTGGGTTTAGAGGGGGCTGGGGCAGAACCTCCCGCTTTGCCAAGGCCCCCTGGGGGGTTTTGGGGGTGTGGGAGAAGGTGGTGGTACAGGGGAGGGGTCTCTTGCTTCCCCATGCCTTCCGGATGTGGGAGATTCTCCCTGTCTCTGCACAGGTGAAGGGAAGGGGTACTTGTGTGGGGAAGGGGGCTCTTGGGGATGGGAGCAAACGGATCCTTTTCCTTACAACTACATGCCATTATTCATGTTACCATTTTCATGGCATACATGTTGGTGAGGTCCCTTCCAGATTTCTCTATAAATATTTATGGTTTTCATAAGTACTATTTAAACAAAAACCTTTTTAAAACTTAAAAGATTTGGTGGGAAAATCAGAAAATACAGATTCAAAGGAAAAAGTTTGAATGACACCTCTAATTGCATGCCCCAAGAGAGAACTCTCGCAACCGGTCACACTTTGTGTGGCCCCTCTTCCTGCTTTCTTCTAAGCAAAGCCTCTTCTACATACATGATTTTTTTTTTCACTACATGCACTGGTTATTTTTTTAACTGCTTTTAAAAATGAAACAGGATTTTGTGAACATCTTTCCATGTTAATATACATATACCCATATTTTTTTTTATTTTTAAATTTTTTTAATGTTTATTTTTGAGAGAGAGAGATGGAGTGTGAGCAGGGGAGGGGGCAGAGAGAGAGAGAGAGAGAGGGAGTCACAGAAACTGAAGCAGGCTCCAGGCTCTGAGTGATCAGCACAGAGCCCAATGCAGGACTTGAACCCATGAGCTGCAAGATCATGACCTGAGCCAAAGTCGGATGCTTAACTGACTGAGTCACCCAGGGCCCCCCCTACATCCATATTTATATCTATCTATACTTTTATATCATCTTAACGGTATAAAATATTCTCTATGGACTCTCAAGTTTACTCAGTTTTCTTATACTGAACAACAACAACAACAACAAATCCATGTTGGAGACAAGGATTTTTTATTTTCTCCCTGACCAAGTTTCTGTTCCTTACAAGGGTAGTAGAAAACGTTCTTTCATTTCCAATCATTTATTGTCTACTTTCTGCCAGACATAGTGCTCCAGGCATGGAATACAAAGATGAAAAGGACAGTCTCGGTGCCCTTAAGGTGACCATAGGCTTACAGAAAAAGATAAATAATGTCAACAGATAATTACAACAATTGCTGTAGATACTGGAAATAAATTGTCCTTTTTAACTTATTTAAAATTTCATCAATCAATTGGCTAAAATAGAGAATTTTTTTCTTTTTTTGGGTGTGATTAGGCAGTAATTTCATTTTTATAAAAGAAAATAAATTAAAAGAACTGTAGGGTCCTTTGGGTTCTTTGTTTTTCATGTGGTCCAAGAAAAAAAAGTGGGCCTTCCTATTTGCATTAGGAAGCAAGTACTGCCTTCTGTGTGCACCATAGAAAGATAGGTTCTTTCCAGGCTGCTCTTTTACTTGTTTCTGTGTGTGTCATTGTCCTTGCTTTTTTATTCTTAAGAGATTGGAAGGTGATTTGAAACACCTCACAGTATTTATGCACTTTTCTCTGCAATGCAGTGGGTCAGCAGGGGTGTTAAACTAAAATTGTAACCTCTAACAGAGTCCTCTGAATTTCCATCCCTTCTTCTTTCCTACTTGCTTTCCTTTCTGTGGTGACGATGGCACCATTAGGTTGGTGTAGAGAGCAGTGTTGACATCCTTGATTGTCCTCTGACTGTAAGTCCCCACATTCTGTTTCTGCCCAAGCCTGCTTGCGTGTCCCCCTTGCACTTTCTCCCTGTGTTCTGGGTCCTCCTTGCTTCCTGCAAGTTTATTTTAACCTCGAATGAATTCATGGTTGTGTGTTTGAATCGTAGCTTAGTTTCTTCTCTACTCAGTTAAGAGCAGCAACCCTAAAATCCAGCCCCTCCCTGCCCAAAAAACAACACGCAGGTGTCTTCCTGAATATGAGCAGTATTTTTGTTTTTGAATGTTTGTACCATGGTTGTACCCAGCTTTATAATTTCTCCTTACTATCTGTTTCTCAATATTTAGAAAGAGTGTCCATGAATCATTTCTTTTAATAAAGTCACCTGCAATTCCTCTGTGTTAGCCAGGCAGCCCAAAGCCCAAAATACAGCTTGTAGAAATGATGCCTAGCAATGCGGAGTGTGGGCTCTAAGAGCTTCGCATTTGCTCAGATATTTGTCCTTCCCTAAAGAGCTGCTCGGTTTACTTGCATAGATTGTTTTCAAGCCCTGGGATAAGTACCACTCCCTCTTTGGTTTTGCATAGATTAAGAAGGTTTAGGTCCTTAAAATGATGGTTCTCTACTATGGGGATCTCCTTGGGGGCAGGCGTGTCTCCTAGTGAAACCTCCCTACACATGTATAGTCTAATAAAAGCTGATGAGCCTTTGGAATGGAGAGCCATTGCTCTCCTTTGGAGCATTCACTTTTAATTCAGTACTCAATTTTTCCTGGAAGGTGGAAATTCCTAAAAAAAGGAGAGGAGAAGTTTGTGGGTGCCAGATTTCCTTCCTCTGCTTTTGGACAAAGCTTTGTTATCAAAACAGAACATTCAAAAAGTCATTTGAATACCACTGCCTGTTGGTGTCTATTCCTTCATAAGAAATACTGCTGATATACAGTTAGGAAGCACACCCAGGATAAAGTCGTTTGGGGCCATGTTGAAATGGATTTTTCTAACCTAAGGTTTTATGTGGGTGTGTTTTCCTCCAACAGGAGATGGCGAATATTTTGGCTCAGAAGCAGCTTCGTTCCATCATTTTAACAGTGAGTACCTACGTGCCGTGACTTCTTTGTTGGGTGGGAATGGTTTGGTGTGTTCATATATCTCCTCTTTTGGCTTCCATTCATGGTGTGTTCTATGACTTGCTTCTGTGAGGAAGCAGTAGGAACTAGAAAGGAAGAAGTGTGGTTTTGGAACTGGAATAAACAAGGCTTTCCCACAGGAATGGCCTCCTTTGATTGTAAGGAGGAGTCTCTGGAACTGCTCTAGAAAGACATTCTGGCAGAAAGGGGTGGAAATCTCTCCCAGTGGTGCAGGTTTATTATAGTTACCATCACTCTAGCTTTACATTTAGGAAATCAGGGCTCCTTGACTTAAAAAAATCCACTTGTGTGAGCTTATACAGCTTTTAATGAGGAAGCTAGCTGGAAACCTTCTCAGACTGACAGAAGCCCTGTAATTTTGACCATCATTTTCCTGGGCCCCTTTGCAAGACACAGGCAGGAAAGACATACATGGAATCCACTTGTGAACTGCAATGCAAAAATGACCTGAAATGTCAGTGGAAAAGAAGCCCTACATGTTACGTTGTGAATGCTTCAAAATAAATCAAATAGCATGATTTCCCGAGGCCTTATCTGCTGCTTGACTTTTAACCAAAGGCTGAAAGAAACATGCATGATTGATTTCCAGCTTACGAAAGAAGCAATTTCTGTTTCTGTGATTTCAAAGAGTTCTACAAGCTCACAATTACACACACACACACACACACACACACACACACACTCCAATATAATGAGTCTTTTGAAAGTTAAAAACCTTTATGAGGGCAAACACAATAAATATTCTAGAATCCAAAGCCAATGGCAATGACTACAGTTTGTCATCAAGTTTGATTTTAAATTTCCTGGCTGACAGGATAAAAAGAAACATATGAGTATAATTTTCATTGTTTAATGAAAGAGGTACCCCAGTTCTTTGGGGATGACACACTTTTCCCCCCAGGAACTGGAATATGAAATGGGTGTTTGTTGAGTATCCTAGTAGATTCTTGGTCCAAGAATGGTCTGGTAGAGATTGCAGAGGGGGGATTCATGATATGGTTCATCTTTGTCCTGGCTCTCAGTGGAAGTGGAGGCTTCACTACCAGATGTAGTTCAGTGAAGGTGTTTGTGTGAGAGGAGGAGGGTGGAGGGACAAAGGATTGAGAAATGTTAAATTAAGGTCTTAGCCCATGGTTGTTACCTGGGTGTGGCAGTGGGGGTTAGAATGCCCAGAATTACAATGGGTGGAAGTGGCTGTGGCCTCCATGTCTGAAAGATCACTTTGCTTCAGTGGGAAATCTCCTATGAGACTTTGGTGGCTGGAAGGTCAAGGGTGGTATTCTCAGGCAAAAACTTGGAGCACAGATTCTTTTGAGTTGCTAGTAAAAAAGACGGCTATACACCTTGGATGTGAGGCACATACTATGAAGTAACATTCAGTTCTGAAAATGGAAGGGTATGGGGTCTCATTCCACCTCTCCATCTCACTGACTAGCTTCCCACCCACACAACCCCAATATTTTGGTTCAGTGACTTTTTTCTGTTCCTCATTTTTTCTCTCTGCCTCTCTTCTTTAACTGGCTATTTTGACGTGGTACTCACAGCTAGGACATGGAGTCCAATGCATGTTGGGTTTGGGGGCACCTAGAGAAAGTTCTTTCAGATGGCAAGATGTGGTTGGCTCTATCACATTCAAAACCACTGATTTGAATAGTCGTTTCACCACGATGACCGGTTGTTTGGTTGTTCGGCATTTTTAAGGCACAACCACAGTCTCTGCTGAAGAAGATACATGTTAGGCCCAAGCATTCAGTCTCCTTTCTGACCCAGCTCTGGTGGGGGCAAAGGCCTCCATATCTAGTCTCCTGCCATTCCTTTTATATTTGTTCCACTTTCACTCTCTTTCTAAGGGGAAGGGTCATTTTATTTTTCATTTAATTGTTAGTAGGCGAGTAAAGTTAAGCACATGCATTCCCTCACTGCGTTGTGGTGGTGGTGGTGGTCTCTGGATAGTTTCCACAGTGAATTAACTGCAGGCCTGACAGATACTTTGCTTTTTTGTGTTGCTTCTAAAACTTTTCCGCATTTAGAAGTGGGATGATGTGTCAGGGACCATGGTAGGGTAAAATGATGGCAAAATTGCTTACAAGATGTATGCACCATTCGCTCCTCTACTGGCCTGCAGGGGATGCGTCTGTTGCAGAAATCCAGTCTTCCTTCTCAGCTTATTTCAGTCACACCTTCTTGACTCATATTGTGGCAATGACCAGTGCATTTCTAGTGCCTTCCATTCTTCTCCCTCCCTCACACAGTAGGTCTTTTCCTGGTTTCTGGCCCAAATAGCAGGAATGTTACTGGGCTCTGGAACATAAACAAAAGCTCTGAGATCACCTCCGTGCTCCCCTTTCTTCTGAAGGGCGGTTCCACCCACCAGCCCACACTCCCTGTGCCTCCAAATGGAGAATTCTGGGGCTCTACCTGGCATAGTGATGGGGATTAATTGTTTGCTTTTTCTTTTTTAAATTTTTTTCTGAACTATCTCTACAGAATGTTATCCGAGCTCAGAGAGCCATCAACAATGAAATGGCACACCAGCTGTATGTGCTACAGGTGCTTACCTTTAACCTTCTAGAAGACAGGATGATGACCAAGATGGACCCTCAGGACCAGGTGAGTGCTCACCAGACAGCAGCAAAAGCACATAAGGGAGAGAAAGTTATTTAAAATCTTTTCTGGGGCTACTCCCAAACCAGGAATTTTTAGGTGATGATAATTCTTTTATCGTCATCTTAGAACTTGGGGGAATGCATTTAAAATTTAGGCAAATTTAGGATCAGAGAATAAAGCAAATGGATTACTTCATTATACATCGAACACACGCATATTCTTCCTTTATTGGATAAGAAAGCCTGATGTCACACAGCCACAGATCTTGGCTTTTGGTCCCAATACCTTCAATGGTAATGACTCTGGAGTCAAGTTCCCGGACAACCAGGGCCATTTGGTTGCTCTGTGTGATACTGACCCTGCAGGTTGAGGAAGTGATTTCCATTCTCCTGTCGTCATTACCGAAGGTGGGGGTCCCAGGTGACACCTGATTTCTGGGCTTGCGTTTTTGTTGGTTGGCTGCTTGTTATAATTCTCTCAAGGTCTCTGGTTGTTGTGTGTGAGAGGTTATGTCTCCATCCAGAAGGCTTTTGGGGAACTTTACTGTGTGAGGGCAGAGTGAGAGGAAACAGCTGGGAATCCTGCTGTAGCACATTTTCAACTTAAACAGCGCTGCAGCTTTGGAAAGGAAAACACTCATTATTGGCACGTGAGGGCCTGATCTATTGCAGATGTGAACTGCACATGTGAAGTGTGTAACAGCCACGGCACTTCGTTCATGGCACGAGGCCATGCGATTAAGAATGATGGAGAGGCTTTGAGAGGCTGTCCGCCATGCCCTGGACTTTTGGCAAGGCCAAGTGTAATCATCCCAGAGAGATGAGACTGTCATCTTACCACTTCTAGTGATGGAAGGCCATGCATCTTAATGTGGAACAGCCCTCCCTGTTTGGAAATGCTTCCTTTTATTTATTTAAAACATACATTTTTCTCTTATCATGGTAAAATACACATAACAAGAAAGTTAACCATTTTAGCCATTTTGAAGGGTTTGTTTCCATGAAGTCACTTCTTAGTGGAGTCTGGGACCCCTTGTCACTTGAATGCTGTTCATAAACCTCTGTGCCTCTCACTTTGTTTCAAACAGTGCGGAAGTCCCAGGTTCTTGAACTTGGCTTGTATGAACCCAAGCCTTCCATCATACTTGGGGCTCCATTTAGAACTTGACTAGGCAATTGACACCAGTATTCCAAGTGACTTGGCCATGAGGATAATCGTGGAGGGTTGCCAGGGCTGACCAGCAGGGAGAGTGGCAGGGGGGACTATGCAGAGCCCTAACTTAGAACATTGGTTGTCTTTTATCTGTTTTTCTTTTGCCTGAAAGCAGTGATTCATTTAGACCCTGGGGAAAGAGGGAGTGTATGTAATGTCACACAATGAAAGCAGCTCTTCCCTCCCCCTCCTTTTTTTTTTCTCCCTAACGCCTTCAGGCTCAGAGGGACATCATATTTGAACTTCGAAGAATTGCTTTTGATGCAGAGTCTGAACCTAATAACAGCAGTGGCAGCATGGAGAAACGCAAGTCCATGTACACACGGGATTATAAAAAACTTGGCTTCATTGTAAGTAAGCTGTCTCCAGTAAGTGCTCTCCTTCCAACATCAGGGGCCTGACCCCAGCCACACAACTGATGGCTCCTCCGAGCGTGTGGTCCTCTTGCGCCTCACAGAATAGTTTCCATATTTTCCAGATGTTTAGCTGTTTAAACAGGATCACATGAAAATCTCTTCTGGCTGCAGTGAAGCGGAATAACTTGCACAAGTGTGACTAATACTGAGTTTGTTTATTCGGTTCTGATTAAGTGTAGTTAGCCCGGGATGCATCTAGACTTCATTAAATCTACTTCACAAGATGCTTAAGGTTCTATTCGAATTAAATGGGCAATGGCAACTGTGGGATGGATTTTATTATTGGGTTAGTGATTGGATTACTTACATACATGGATTTTGTATCAAAGTCAAATTGGGAGGCTCCTGACATGTATTCACGGTCAGATTTATGTGATTTATATTTTCCTAAAAGTTTTGCCTTGCTATGGGCACTTGCTATGGGCTCCTAGATTTTCTTTTTTTCAGTTTACAGATCAGAACACAGCTTGTCTGGAATATAATCTGTTGTTTTTGTTTCAACTTGGATTCCTTTCTTGCCTTTATCATCATTGCATTTCTCCTCTGACTTTGAGCTAATTAATCTCAAATTCTCCAGCTATAAAATTAGGTCTCCATTTTAGCCTCCATTGTAAATGGCAAAAAGTGAGATTTTGGCTTCAGGGATTAGAAATCACCAGGAATTGCTTTATATTACCGGATACACTCTCCTTTAATACACACACGCGCACACACACACGCACAAATATTAATATTTATATACATCAGTATCCTGCTGTATATGGTATTTGGGAAACCTTGCCTTTCATGGGCATTGTCTTTGCAAATATTTCCACGTGAGTTTACTTGTATTGTTTTCCATTACTGAAGACTTTTTCATTGTTTGGATGGACTACACTTTATTTAATCAAACCCTTTTACTGAGCATTTCAATGTTTTGAAATTACCAATAAGTCTACAATTAACATCTTTGCCGCCCATTAGTTATTCACATCCATGATCAAGTTATTCAGATAAATTTGTGGGACTGTCATTTCTTTGGCATATATTTTTAAGGTTGTTGTTATTACCAAATGGCTTTCCTTTCCACAAACACTGAGTCATTTCCACTTTAATCCAATGGATCGGAGTGACTATTTTTTTAAACTTTTCTAATGTTTCCTAAACTAAAAAAATCTGATAAGTTATTGTTTTTATAGTGATAGTCTTAATATATGTTTTCTAATAAGTATACTTGTCAAACATATTGTTGCTTTGCAACTTACTGTACAGAGGTACTGTGACATCATTTTACCTCATCATATCTCATATTTTTTAATGTATATTTATTCATTTTGTGAGAGAGTGTGCCACTATGGAGGAGCAGAGAGAAAGGAAGAGAGAGAATCCCAAGCAGGCTCCATGCTGTCAGCACAGAGCCCGACACGGGGCTTAAACCCACAAACCGTGAGATCATGACCTGCGCCGAAATCAAGAGTCAGACGCTCAACTGACTGAGCCACCAGGCTCTCCCATATCTCATATTTTGACTGACACTACATTTGATTTTATAGTTGAATCTGTTTTTTAAAATCTTAGCAAAAAGTTTCGTGGCTGAAGGACCATGTGAGATTTCCCTGTACTTGCTGTGTATCGATGGTCAAGGCTTGTAGGTGACCCCAGCCCTGCTCTCATGCATCTGTGCATTGGCAGAGCCTATTTATCAGGGATATGGCTGAGGGAATGTGGATGGGGCTCACGTTCTCTTTCCCCACCCAGTTCTTTATAGGTTTTACTTTTGCATGTTGAACGAGGTCTATCCAAATCACCAGGGAAGCTTTGGAAAGTCACCCAATCTCCTACCCTCAAATCATATCAAAATAGCTTGGGAAGAGATCAAGGCATGTGTATTTCAAAATACCCCCAGCTGATTCTGACATCTTGTCCTGGTGGAGAGCCTGGGTGTAGGGTTTGCCTGAGTTGCTACTGTTTCGTGGTCTTCCTCCACTATTGCCTGGATTTCCAGTGCATTTGAACTATGCAGAAAATACACAACGCTAGTTGTTTCTACATGCTGCCACCCAGGACTCATTGTGTCTCCGCCCCAGGTCCTAGTGGTTTTTGTCAGGGGGAATTTGGATCCCAGAATGCACAGGGTCATTTCTTCTTCTGGTCATGTGTGTGAAGGACAGAGAAGAGAGGGAAGTCAGGGGAAGAATACTTACCAGGACTTGGGTTATTACAGGTTCTTAGGGTTATGACAGATCTCTAGGAAGGGTATATATAATGGGTGTGGGACGTATGAAACATCTCCCTTTTTATTTTCGTGTTCTGGTCCTATGTGAAATAATCAGAGTATTTCATGAGCCAAACTCTGAGTAACTTTTCTCAATGTAGCTCCATCTGTGTTAACATGATGTTAATTCCTTCCACAGTTTAGTATTAGGGTATATCTGTCTTAGTTTTCAGTGTCTGCTGAATGTTCTGCTTCAAGTACTTTGGGAAAAACAATGTGTTTTTTTCACTTAAAATTAATCTGATGTGGTTTTAAGGCTTTAGCTCTTATGTGGCCTCCTTTCAAAGGACTTGAAAAGTCATTTTAGAAAAAGCAGAGACCTGGAACATAGAATAACCAAAAGAGAGTGTTGGTTTTCTTTATTTTTCCGTGATTCTTTTTTTGGTTTTCAATTTTAGTCCTTCCCCTGAAACTTCTTCTAGGCCACTATCGTGCATAAGAGAGTTGAGAAATTGGAAAGACGAGTTAGTAATGATTTCTAATGGTGGAAATTTTCCAACAGCTTTGACAAGCAGAGATTTTCAGTTTCGAAGGCCAGTCCGCCAGAAACAGACAAGCCTCAGTAAATGGAATCATGCGCTCATTGCGCCACCTAGAGACCGTCGTGCAAAAATGCTGGCGGGACACAAGTGGCCATAAAATCTCTAGGTGCTGTAAGCTGTCTTGATGCACAATTCTCTCTGTGCTTCTGAAAGAGGAATAGTCTTGCCCATTCCCTTAGTGAACTCCTTACTGTCTCCTCCTTTAGGAGCACTTGAGATTTGGACAATCTTTTGGATCTCTTTGAGGAAGAATTTCCATTCATAAGATAAAGATTGTTGTTTCTCATTTCACATCTCCTAAGGAGGCAATGCCTAGGAAGTGTTAAATGACAAGTTTTTGGAGTTCAGTGGGCCTAGATTTTAATTCCATATTTCCTAATTACAAGCCATTGGACCAGTGGGCCCGTTATTTTCACCTCTTCGGCCATCAGTTTCCTCAACCATGCAGCTACTGTTCTATTTCAAGGTTGTTGGAAGGCCATTAAAGATCATCTGTTAGTGAGTGGCCCAGCACGTGGAACGGAGGATGTGCCCAGCAAATACCACTTCCCTTCCTTGCTTTGTGGAGAGCACATGTCATGGAAATCACAGGCAGCTTGTTCAGTTTTCCAAAGCAGGAGGGGCAGTTGCTCCCACAAGGCAAGCAGAACAGTTGTTAAAGGATAATAAAGCACAACACCTTTGAGAAGGCGGATGGCCTTACGTCTCTTCTCAGCACAGCATCCCGACAGAGCAGGTTTTTCTGATGAAATAATTCTGAAATCTCAATTTAAAGTGGCTAAATGGCGTGTATGGCTAGTCATAACACACAAAAGCATCTGCTTCTAAAACAAAGCTGCTTAATCTTCTAAGATCTCTCAGTTCATGATTCTCTAGTTTCCAAGTAGACATGCCTTTGCACGTCCCTGGGTGGGAGGAGGGTCAGGGTTACTGGAACTAAGAAGGGAAGGGCACATGTATTTCTCAAGGTGATGGAAGGCAGATTCTATTTAGAATGACTTTATCTTGAAAACTGGGGAAATGCCTGCTAACAAACTGTACCTTGTTGGTTATAATGGTCAAGAACTGTGTCAAATGGTATTCATACTCTGTGAAGAGTTGTGTTCCTGGCTAGAAACCCTTCAGATGTTGAATTGGTAGCTTCTCTGCTTAAGATTTTTACCTTTGTCCAGTTTGTGGGACAGTCATTAAAAAGGACATATTTGTAGTTCATCTTTCTTTCTTTCTCTTTTTTTCTTTCTTTCTTTTGTTCTTTCTTTCTTTCTTTCTTTTGAGACAGAGAGAGTGTGCATGTGAGTGAGGGGGGAGAGAGAGAGACAGACAGACAGAGAAGTGGGGCTCATCTGGGGCTTGTGTTTTACCTGAAGCGGGGCTTGTACTCACCCAATGTGGTACTTGAACTCACAAACTGTGAGATCATGACCTGAGCCAAGGTCAGATGCTTAGGGACTGAGCTACCCAGGCTCCCTGTAGTTCATTTTTCTGATCTCTCTTGAACTAAGGCAGGTGTTGAAGTTGGACAAGGCTGTTTTTTTTTTTCTAGATGCCCCCATTCTCCCATTCCTTTAGTTTGGAACCAAAATAAACTCATTTTTAAAAGAAACTGTTTCTGAACAATATAATGTTTTTAATATGAAAAGTTTTGATAAATATTTCCCTTTCCCTTAACATTTTCAGATTGTCTTAAGAGAAAGAAGTGACTAAGATGTAAAAGTGGAAAATGGCATTGAGAAAAATATTATTTCAGAATTAAGATTCTCTTTTATTTATTAAAAAAATGTTTAATGTTTACTTATTTTGAGAGAGAGACAAGAGCGAGCAGGGGAGGGGCAGAGAGAGAGGAAGACACAGAATCAGAAGCAGGCTCCAGGCTCTGAGCTGTCAGCACAGAGCTTGACGCAGGGTTCGAACTCACAGACCATGAGATCATGACCTGAGCCAAAGTCAGACGCTTAATGGACTGAGCCTCCCAGGTGCCCCAAGATTCTCTTTTAAAATGTAGGTTTGATCGCGTTCAGGTTTGCTGAGGCCAGCACCTCACCTAGAGATGATGGTTGTTGAAAAGATACTGTATTACTCGTTGTTATCAAGAGAGGGAACATGTCACCCCACACAGGACCATGTGGGAAAGCACTGGTGGTGGTCAGGAGGTAGAGGGAGTGAGGGGAAAACATGGACAAGAGCCTTTGTTGTGGTTTCCATGAAAAAAGTCAAGGCAAGATAAGTGTAAGCAGGTTTGAATAATCTCCTAGAGATCGCCCTTAGTTGCCTGTTACCTGGCCCTGTGATTAGGGCAGGGGCATAGTGGCCCTGAGTGCAAAACCCTAATGAAGGAGATCCCTTGGGGTTTGGGATCTGGATTGGCTAGTTTGCATATAGAGGGCATGCTTCCTGTCTGTAGGAATCAGCTAACCCTGGGAAGGGCAGTTCCTCCTCTCCTGGCAAGGATCTAAGATATCAAAGGATCAGAGAATATAAAAAAAAAAAAATTTAAATGGTTAATACAGATTCATGTTAAAAATTTTAGAGGATTTTCTACTTCCAAATGATAGAAGAAAATTATACATCGTTACACAAGTATAATCATATGCAATTGCATATGCAGGGCTTGGTGTCATTTTAATACATTTTTTCTCAAATACAGATGGCAGGGAATAAAGTGAGATGGGTCTTTATCCATGGCTTCCTCCACCTCCGTCCCTGTCCCTGTTTCCCTGTCACAAGAGGAAGCCTCCTGGTCTAAATGCTGCTAGAATTTAACCATAACTGTAGCATGACATCAGGATTAAACTTGGGTCTGAATTCAGGCTGCCCAGGGCTGATTCCTGACTCCCCTGATCACAGGCTGAGTGATGTGGGCAGATAACTTGACATTTTCATGTCTTAGTTTTCTCATCTTAAATCTGGAGTATAAGAGTTGTCTCTATCAATAGATTTGTGTGAATTAAATTAGTAGATACTTGTAAATCACACCAAATAGTGCATGGCGCTTATTAAACAGACTATGAATTTAGATGCAGTTATGCCGATGTTACAATTACTATTGGTATTATTATTGAGGATGAGGGATGGGAGAGTCATAAGTTGTCCCAGGAGGATAGTGAAAAAATGCATGGTTCAAAATAAAAGTTACTGATGGAAGAACAATGTGTGCCTGGGAAACTGCAAGCATGTGTCATGGGCTGACATTTTAGCTTGCATGCAGAGAGAAGTCAAATTGACTTTGCAAGAGAGAACAGATTATAGAGAATTTTAAATTCAAAGGGGTTTGAAATAGTCCTCATTGTTCACGGATTCCATATTTGCAACTCCAACTATTCACTAGAATTTATTTGTAACCCCCAAATCAATACTCCTGCTTTCACAGTCATTTGCAGACATGAGGTCAAACAAGGGGGGGATGCTCCACCTTCTTGTTTTGGCTACAATACTTTAAATGGGAGTCCTTTTCATAGTCTGGCCAAGGCCTCAATTTTTGAAACTTGTGTTTTATGTTGGTGATATTGCTATTTAAAGTGGTCCCCAAGCGTCGTGATGCTGGGTTTTGTAAGTGCACAGAGTTGTGCACTTCCCCCTTATGGGGGAAATGTGTGTGCTAGATAAACTCAGGTCAGGCCGATGTTCCAGTGTTGTTGCCGTGAGTTCATTGTTAATGAACCAACAATATGTATTAATTAAGTTGTCTTAAAAAATACATAAGACAAGGTTATGTATCGATTGGTTGGCAAAAATCATGTGACCAGAGACTGGAAATAGCCTAACACTGTATTTCCCCTAGGAAGCAATGGTTCAGTATTTGTTATATCCGGATTTTCCATGATGTCATAGAACATGGCTACAGGAAATAAGGAGAATCGAATGCACTACCAGTGCCTGGGGAGCTTTCAGTCAGGGGTAAGCCCTGGAGAGGAGGACCTCAGGCAGTCTCAGGCTCAGTCCCCTCCCAGCCCGTGCCTGTGCATGATAAGTGGGGAAGAGAAAGCCCACCGTCCACTAGCTGACAGGCGTGTGAGGTGTAACAATGTCTTCCCAACACTTGGTGCACTGCTCAGGAGACATGGCAGACATTGATGCATTTGTTTGGAGTCAGAAGCTTCCTAGAAACTGCTGCTGTACAAAAATACCATGTTCTTGAGATCAGGGGAATTTTCATTCCACAATCACCGTACATAGAGGAGAACCCTGCCTATGGGAGACTTGGCTTCTATTTCTGCATCATTCCTGACAGGACTTTCTCATAAGGTTTTGTCGCTGAGAATGTGATTTGGTTCCTTAGAGCACAGAGACAATAAGAATCCAGAATACATTTGTGGGAATTGCAGAATGTAAATTTTGACGTGTACCTAAGTTTGTGATTCTCCTCATCTCTCCCCCCACCTTTGCAACTCTGGTAACTACAAGGTGAAGCAGCTTTTTGTAAAGTCACATTTTCCCGTATGAATGATTTGACAATTAGGATAGAGTTCCTAGCCGAACACTTTTCTTTCAAGTAGTTAAATATGTGACCCATAAACAATAGGTCAGAAAAGCAAAAGGGACAACTAGTATTTTTCTGAATTGTCATTTATTGAAATTCTGCAAGTTTTAGCTATTCAGAATCCGGGAGGTCCCTGTGTGGGCTGGGGTGCTCTTCCAGGAAGCTCTGGCCAATCCTTTCCAGTCCATCCAGCCCCAGACCATCCCTTCCACTTGAGAGACCCCTGGGGGATGTTAGTTGAGGGCCTACCAGTGACTGAGACACTGCCATGGTTCAGTCTTAGTGAATTTGCAGGCAGGCACTGTGTGTGCCCGTTCCTTGGAAGCAAGTCTTCTATATTCTGCCTCGTGGGCACTACGATCTGGTCCCTTCTGGTCACACACCCCTTTTCCCTATCTGAAATGCAGCAAAGCCCCAGTCCTAATCATTTGCACTTTTTAAAAAAAATTTTTTTTTAAATGTTTATTTATTTATTTTTCCAATATATGAAATTTATTGTCAAATTAGTTTCCATACAACACCCAGTGCTCATCCCAAATCATTTGCACTTTTGCTAGTGTAACCAACCGGGGAGATTCCGGTTATTATGAAGCTGGAGCAGAATCAGCCACCAGGTGGCGCAAAATCACAGCCATCGATTCCCAACCAGAATCCCCACCCTCATCCTGCTTCTAAACTTGGACAAACAGCCACTGGGACACCCAGTGACATTGCAGCTCTGCTTATCAGCCTGCAGAGGATGAAGTTGTAGGACCAAGACACGAGCCTTAGGATTTGGGGGGGGGCTCTCTTTAGCCTTCACTGGGGACTTTCGGGGGTAGGAACACCCTAAGATGCCCAGCTGGCCTCTCTATTAATTGAGATTTGTCTGTTGTTTGTGGCAGATGAGCTTTTCTCCGGTATCCACATATCCTGACTCTCATTCTCAATTATTTTTTCCTCATGCTGTCATGGGGGCCTTTTATATGAGGTATAATGGTCTGTACATCTAGTATTATCTTCTGTCTTAACATGGACATGCAGGAAAGAATGCACTGGAAATGGAAAAGCTAAATGCATATGGACTGTAGAAACAATAGTAATAATGTATTTTGAGGTTAAAAACACCCATAATCAAAACATGACAGCAGTAACATGGAAGGGGTAGGGACGATTGGTGGAGTCCCAGGGAACCAGCATTATTGGGATGGGGCGCAGAGCTGTGTAGGGAACTCTGAGCTGATTCTTAATATATATTTCTCAGGTAAATAGAATTTATAGAATCATTTTTCAACTTTTTAAGTAGCCACTTCCTGAGTTGTATGTTCAGAGATGTTGTTGAGACTTTGGCCTTGATGATAGGGACTACTTGAGCCTCTTGGACATTTTTGGAATTTATCTCTGTCTGTGCCTTCCTCACTCCCAACAAATAGCAAGGTGGGGTGGTGGGGGGGGGTGGGGTTCTGAAAGGAAAGCAGCCAAATGAGGGCATTCTATGAGGCTGCCAACAGTTGAGGCAAACGTTGCAGGCAGCTATGTTGTTCACTTTCTTGATTGGTGAGTGGGAGTCATGTCTTTCCAAGGGACTCCTTCCTTACAGATGAAGAGAAGACCACCAGTGTCTTGTCCTTACATGTCCAGGTTCTGTGGTTCTTTCATGAATGTTCCTGGTTACATGATACATAACATGGCACACACTGCCTTCACATTTGGTTTTAAGTGCAGAGACTATAGCTTTGTTGAAGTTCTAATTATACATGTAGAAGAGGGAAAGTTAGCTCTGGAAAGATCTCTGGCAGAACCCAGGGAGATCAGATATCGGGTTGTATTTGCCATCAGTGAACCCAGCAGAGCAGACCACTGGGACAGAGAGTCCTGTGAAGTAGGTTCTTCAGGTTGGTGCAGCCTCATATGGCCACCTCTATCCCAGGTTAGTGTCATCACTCTTCCTAGTGATGGAGAGAGACATCAAGAAGTTCCATGTGGAATACTTACAGATCTTTTCTTCCCTGATCTTGCTTTGCTGTCTGGCTGGATTGGGGAAGTTAAAATTGGCCCAGTGTGGCTTACAGGGGCAGCCCCAGCATGTGCTCTCACTGTGGGAGGTAGAGGGTGGGCCCCCTTTTCCTTTGCCCATCTCTTGCCTTAAGGCATATGTTGTCCCCGCCATTTCCATCAGGTCAGTGATTTATGTATGTGCCATGTTATTCCCCTTGGCCCCACCTTAGCGGGGGGCAGGAGCTTGGAGGGGCAGATAATCTCCTCTCAGAATCAGCCCCAAAACATCTGGCATTTACCTGCTATGGATGCCCCCTGGAGGTGGTGAAAAGTACATCGGTCCTTACTCCCTGACCAGGGACACATAAATAATTATACTTGTGAAATTTTTTGATATTTTTTTTAATTTTTCTTTTTAATTTTTTATCTTAAGTAGGCTCCGCACCCAACTTGGGGCTTGAGTTCGCGACCTTGAGATCAAGAGTTGCATGCTTCACTGACTGAGCCAGCCAGGCACCCCACGTTTTGATATTTTTAAAGGAAATATTTTAAAAGAGAACTTTTTCATTGTAATAACAATATTTGAGCTTCATCTTCCTCTTCTGTTTTTTACTATAATTTATTTTAACTCTACTCAAAAATTTTCAGGGATGACTACTGAAAACTGAGTGAGGAAGACAGGTTTCCGGATCCTTTCCTGTTGAGCACCCATTGTTGTACCAGAGGAGGGCCATTTAGATCTCTTGTTAGAGCTGGATCTGTTTTCTGTCACTAGGGGGCGCTCCTAACAAAGGCATGTGTATTAGTTGCTATTCAGGCTGAAGATGTCTTTACAAAGAGCCACTCAGATGTGCTTGAGAAGGCGGAGTACTTAGTGGGGTAATTTTAGGAAAGGTTCACAAGAACCCCTGCCCCAGTCAAGACCTTTCACATTCCATTTTTAGTTTAAAACCCACAAGAGCTTTGTCCTCTTTTAAACATGGCTGTGGCAGAAGGCGGCAACTTATTGAACAGTGTTAGTCATTAACCTCTTAGCATATTGTGCACACCTTCTTGGCATCCTTTCTTTATACATGGAACTTTGGAGCCAAAGGGCACCATCCAGCAGGTACAAGGATGATACTTGGGGGATGTAGGCTTAGTGACATATAAATAAGTCCATTTTATTCAAGACTAACACAGCTTTTGTGAGCACAGCCCCTGGGCCAGACTGTCTGGTTTTGCATCACAGCTCCATTGCTTATCAGCTATGTGACCTTGGACAGTCGATTTAACTTTTATATACCTCAGTATCTTCCTTAGTAAGATGAGCGTAAGTAATAGTCCCTGCCTTACCTTGCTATGGAGATTAATGAGTTGATATGGTTAAGTTCTTAGAAACCTGCCTGGCACTGAGAAAATGTTAATAAATTCTATGTAATTACTGATTTACATTTAGATCTGATGGCCATAATGAGTCCAGGGGCCACATTTTCCCCCTTGGATAACTGGGACAGTTCTCCGTTTGACCATAACCAGATGGGTTCAGAGAGTAGAAATATGTTAGCTTCAAAAGCAAAGCTAATCCTAAGGGGTGACGTGTCCCAAAGTCCGTGAATTCTAGAGAATTTTTATGAGTGCTTATCAGGGCAGGAATTTTATACCCTTCAAAGAACTTCTTTAATGAAGACGTGGTTCTTTTTCCTCTGCCTTTTTGCTACTCAGGAGCAGCTAGCACACAGGCCTACTGCTAGGTATGTCCTTATGGATCCGGTCTGTACACAGTACAGTATTCAGTACACAGTAGTTGCTTCTGTGAGAACTTTCAAAGGCAGGGAGGGCTCCAAACCACGAGATAAACCAAAGAAGTTTTGCTGTCCACAACAGGAAGCACTTTTCAGTTGGCTGACTCCATCCAAGATAACCATTGAGAGTACCTTGGACGTAGTCTGGACAGCGTGAGACCAGAGCGTTTGATCAGAGTCTAGAATAGGATGAGCAGTTATGGCATCCTGGCGTCTACGATGGGTTGTTGGAAACATCCGTCACCTCTTCCCATTATGCTTTGCTGTCGTTGCCTGGCCTAGTGATTTTGCCTGTGGTAGGATCATATCAAAGCACCCTCAAGAACAGTGCTGGCTCTCCTGGGGTGCAGGCAAGAGGGTGAAGAAACTGTCAGTTGCTGATACAGTTGCCTGCTTGCTGTTGACCTTGCTTTGGACAGCCATTGAACAGCTCCACATGGAGTTAGGGTGCCTTCTGTTTTTATTCTTTTTCCTGAGACTTTTCTTTTTCTTTTTCTTTTTTCCAAATGGACACCAGTTGTCAATATGTCTCATAGCTCTGAATTCGGTGTGATGTGACCTTGGGGAGGGGGTGTGAGCATGACATCCAGACCTGTTTCAAGTCTGGGACAAAGTAATTTATACACCGGGAACTGGCTTCATGGCGTGGGATTCTAATTCTGGGGACGGCATTTTGTATGTGTAGGAAGACTGTCAAAACCTTTCCAATGGGAAGGGACAAGAACCAATTTGAGAGGAATGTGGTTATGTAAGAACTGTCCTGGTACAAGCATCTTGGCACAGTTCTTGTACTTGTTCATTCTGAAGGGGAGAGAAAGGGAGCAGGAGGAATTCTCTGTGAATGCTGGCAAACCTCCAGTCCCTCTGCTGACAAATGATGCACCCTCTTGAGATAGTTCTGGAGATGACATAGTTAAAAGGGTGACAGGTGTTTCTTAACCCTTTCTTATTATTCTTGCCCCTCTTCTTTAAATGCTTACCAAACTGATTAGCCTGCTGGGAGCGTATGATTTTTAGGTGGCCCATTGGGGTTTCCATTGGTTTTACATCAGTAACAAAACAGCCACAGCAGCCACCCCTACCAACAGCAGCATTTTGGGGTTCTTCTTGGGGGCATGGGTCAGATGGCTCCCATGCAGTATTTTGTTTCATCTCTGCAAAGCACAAGGCACAGCTACTATTATTCCTATTTTAGAGATGCAGAAAATGAGGTTTTTTAGCTTTAGGAGGCTAAACACCTGCCAAGGGGCATGCATTGTTTTGGCAGGAAAAGGACACTTTTGCAAACTGTATATGACTCCTTGAGTTGTTTAGCCAAGGGTACAGACTGCAGTGGAAGCAAGGTGGGACAATAGATGAATGTAGTGCATCGTGCATGGCTCTTTTTCTGGCCTCTAGGAGCACTAAGTGGGTGTGCAAAGCTGAGACCTTCTCTACTCCCTTAGAGTCCTGCCAGCGTTGAGAAACCTACCAAATGCTTGTCTCACCGTGGCCTTTTTATGCTGAGAATATCACTGTGAATGAAGAATGCACACCAACTGTTTTAAGGGAATGTGGGCAGACAATTGACTTTGCTGGTTCTCAAGTCAAACCCAGCAAAAACAAGTTCACATCCTTGTCTGGGGTAGAAAGTAGAGTAGCGCTTGCTTGTTCTTGAAAACACTGTTGCTTCCAGTTTTCCAGAATCCTAGAAAATCTTCCCAAATACTCAGGGCCAGCAAGTGGCAGCAGCAGGGTCCGGGATCCTGGCCGCCTGACTGCAGTCTCCTCGTCTGCCTCTAGGCTGTGCTGTCTGTCTATTTAAGGAAACATGGAAATGCTAGATGAAAGGTCTCCCTCCCTCTAAATTCAATTCTGGTTAAACAGGGAGGCCTTGTTTCTGTTCTCTGGTTGTTTGCTTCTGCCAGCTACCTCAGTGTTTTCCAGTCATTTGAATTTTCATTGATTTTGTTTCTGAGTTTCCTTTGCCCTTCTCTTCTTCCTCCAGACTGGGAGCCTTTTCTGCTCAGAGATGCTTTCTCTTTACCACACCAATGTTCACCTTGCTGCATAATTAAAACAAAGTAATGAAGGAAAGCAAGGGCTTTGATGACTCAAGTCCTGAATGCTCTCATCTACCTGACTTTATGGAAATTCAGAAATTGGCCTTAATTTCTGCTTCCTACTGCTCATGGAACCTGATATTAACTATGTTAATTTTGCTTCTCTCAGCCATCTAACCCTTTATATATTTGTCTGAGATGTCACGTATGTTCCTTCTTAGCTCCCTGGAAGGATTCTCCCATACTCCTACTGTGGCCAGTGCTTGTCACTTGTGAGCAGTGTGGGAGAGGGGATAGGCTGGAGAATGGAGAACAGAGAGGGAGATCCTTGCAGTTCGGCTCTTGTTCTGGGGGCAGAATTCACCACAAACAGCATATTTGGGACCAAGGCTGTTAGGAGAAGAGCTACGGTAGCCCTGACAGATAGGAAAGCTGCATTAGGTGGCCCATTCCTCTCTTGCCCGGTGAAAGCGTTGCAGAGCCATGCAATTTCTGTGCACTGAAGGGAGCCCTGCCTCCAGCTGGCTGAGCTTGGCTGAACACCCACAGTAGGTATCTAAGGCATGGGAGGAGACATGGCCTGGACTTCAGCTGTCTGATCTGAGTGGGTCACTGAAAGATGGAACCCCAGTGGGCGCCTATAGAGTTCCTTGGTAATAATGGATCAGGCAATGGAATAGAGGCATATTATTAAATCTAGAGTAATAAGGGACTAATGAATTGACTCATTTTTTTCATGCAACCAATATTCAAAAGCATTTCTTATATTTAAGGCACTGTGCCAATAAACTTCTAGTCACAGAGGTGAACGAGGCAGAAGCCAAGACCTTTGTGGAACTTAGTGCTTAACGAATTCCCTGTACCTCTAGACCTCTGTGCATGCTATTCCCTCTACTCAAACTCTTTCTTACTTCTCTCCCCTGCAGTTCTCAGTCCAGTTGTGATTCTGGTGGGATGTTACATTCTTAGGCTAGAAAAGGTGAGTTTGATGGGCGGTCTGGGATCTTTTCCTGTTTCAGCACCTACTATCCTCGTTCACTAGTCTGATGTCTCCCTAGAGGGGTGTACCCTTTTCTGTTTTGCACACCATTGCATCCTTTGTACCCAGCACAGTCCCTAACACTGGCACTGGATAGGCATATGGTAAGTGTGTGTTTAATTAATTACTTAACGATTCTGTCTTTCAAAAAGGGAGATGCATTTCTGTGTGTGTGTGTGTGTGTACGCGCGCGTGCGGCTGTTGGTTTGTAATACCAGGTGGAGGTTGATGTATAATATGAGAAAAATACAGAGTAGAAAATGCCCTTGAAATTCCAAAAGGGAACAGAAAGGATTTGTTTGAGGAATCCATGAAATTGGAAGAAAGGATGGAAGAAACATTGGAAATGAGTGTTAAAGAATGGGCAGTGTTAGACATACAGGAATTAGAGGAAAAACAAAGGGACGAGCATGAGTGAGCTGGGAAAGTGGGGGGGGGCATGGGTGACAAGCAGGGAGAGGCTGAAGAGTGTTAAGACAATGCTCCTTTGATAACAGGCCATGAAAGATTGTGTGCTGGGGTGTTTAGATGATACTTGATATTTTTTTTTTTTGAGAGGGGGGGAAGGGACAGAGACAGGGAGAGAGAGAATCTCAAGCAGGCTCTGCTTGTGCTCGAATCTCAGCCCAGAGCCTGATGTGGGGCGTGATGTCACAAACCATGAGATCATGACCTGAGCCGAGACTCAACAGTCAGACGCTTAACTGACTGAGCCGCCCAGGTGCTCTAATACTTGACAATTTTTAAATTAGGAGATTGTGTGGTGAAATCTGAGGATTTCCCTTTGGTAGTATAAAGATGACCTTTCGGTACATATCCTCTTAGTCTGTTTGCTGTGCGTACCCATGGGGCTGCTATAGAACCTCTAATGGGTGTCCTGGAATAGAACTGCGTTGAGTACCCGAGGTGGATTCTTCTGAGCAGAACATAGTAGCAGACTTACATGTTTATGCATGTGCATGGATATGTGCATTATGTTTGTGCACACATGTGTCCCTGTGTGTCCCCATATACCAGCAGGAGACAAAGTGATGCCTAGAGAAAATTGGGTAGCCTGTAATGCCAGAACTCTCCCAATTTATTTGTAAGAGCTAGGAAATATAATTAATACTCTTCCATTTGCAGAGTCCTATTTTAGTGTTTCCTAGTGTTGTATCAGTGTGTGTGTGTATATACATATATACATATATATATATATATATATATATATATATATATATATATATATATGTATATATATATATATATAGTGCCACCCTATTTTTAGTGCTGGGCATGAATATATGCCATAAGATGGCTGTTTCCCAACGGTGTTGTACCTTTAAGCTCCCTGTGCTGCAGGCAGCCACCCTGAGTAGTGAGTGGCCTATGGTTCTAGGTCATCCTCTGATGTCCCTGAACCTGGCAGAGCATATCCCTACCCTGGGTGGTTGACAGCTCTGTCCTTTTTGCTCTCCACTCTGGCTTACATAACAGCTTTTAGCTTTCAGTTCAGTTTACATGTCAGAAAAAATTATGTCCATCTTATAAGAGATGTCCGTGAAGATATGAGCCTGGCAGAATGCAGGAAGCCAGGGGGCCTGGGTTGGATAAGCAGCATCTTGTGGGTTGTGCATTGTAACCTGCTGTCTGGTTCTGGGGCCTTGTGTTTGCTTAGCCTCCCGGAGCCGTACTTCCCAGGTGTGTTCTTTTCCTCCCTTGTCAAGAAACCAGGGGAAGGTGGTCAAAGCACTCATGAAGTCCTGGGCAGTATTTACATGGTAGTGCAAACGTGGAATAAACAGATATTACTTGTCAGGTTAAATTCTTCAAATCTCTCCTAAAAATCTCTTCACCAGATCTGAACACACATCTGCAATGTTTGGTTTTGCTTTTTGGTTTTGCTTTTACTGATACACTTTTTCTTTCTGCTTTTTAATAAGATTTCTTTCAGCAATTCGATTTGGTGTGGCCCTATTATGGAAACTTTAGAGAGGAGGGAAGATCAGGAAGAAGCAAACAAATACACAGGAAACCACAAGAAGGCACCCATATCCCAGCCTCCACATGCAGACACTGCTACTGTTTAGCCTGTTTCTTTGCTGCTGATTCTGTGACCTCTGTTCTTTACAAAGTTGAGATTAAACTCTGTGTTCAGTTTCCTTTCACTTCCACGTGTCATCAGTAATCCTTGATGCAAATCATGTGTAGTGGCTGGATAGCATTTCATGAAATGATTGAACCATAATTTACTTAGGCCTTCTCCTGTATTATTAAGGATTTAAAAAAATATTACAAAAAATGATTCGGTAGATATCACTGTGCATAACTATGGGTCAGTGTTGAGAATTATTTCCTTAGGAGGGATCATTAGACTCATGGACCAAAATGTAAGGACATTTTTGAAACTCTCATTTATAATTTTGTGTATTTGTACTTCCTATTTTAAAATCCTTCTCCCTGCTTTCCATGAACCAGTTTTTACTCATATTGTTTCTACTACTTTATTTGAATTTTTTTTGTTTTTTAAAAAAGCTTATTTATTTATTTTGAGAGAGAGAGAGAGAATGTGTGTGTGAGCAGGGGAGGGGCAGAGAGAGAGAGGGAGAGAGAGAATCTCAAGCAGGCTTTGCACTGCCAGCACAGAGCCCGACGTGGGGCTCAAACTCACGAGCGGTGAGATCGTGACCTGAGCTGAAATCAGGAGTCAGATTGCTCAACTGACTGGGCCACCCAGGAGCCCCAGAATTTTTGTTGTTTACTTTTTTCTTCAAACTAACCATTTTAATTCTAAAAGCAAGACTTGCTTCTTGCAGAGGATTCAGGAGTGTAGATAACCAAAATGATTTAGGTAAGAATCAGCCATATTCCTTCATATGTAAGTACTGTTACAATCTTGGTGATATTCTATATTTATATAGATAGATATGCTTCTACTAAAATTGTGATCCTACAGGTTACTTTTTAAATTTTCAAGATGAGTTTTATTTATAAGGTTTCTAGTCAAACACTAGGCTCGGAGAGTTTATTGTGCTATTTTAGTAGATGCTTCCCTTTATCTGACAGAGCATTGTGAGAAGTTTTCTTTCTTTCAGGTACACAATTTTGATAATAAAAATAATTCCTATAGAAAGCGTATTGAAACTTCTCTCCACGTTAGTCCTAGGGCTATTAAATGATAATTATTACTCTTATTTAATATCTCTCTGAGACAAATAAACTTGCTACCTGCAGAACAAATGAAAGGTATTATCCTGGAGCAAAGGAATTTTTTATGATCAACAGTCTATCATTAGCATAATGTTTATTTTATGCATTTGCAGACTTCTTATCACCTGAATTATAGTTTATAAATATTAACCTAACTATTTATGTTTGCTGCTCCTTCATTAGTATTAAAGTTTCTGATAAATATCTTTTTTTTTGTAAGTGAAGGACAAAACAATAAAGTAAATCTCTAGGTATCTGGTGATTGGACATGGCTGTAGAAAGATTTCGAATCCAAGGTAGTCTACCCACATAAATCCCTCAGATTTACATAGGGACTTGCATTCCAGCTTATCCATAAAATCCAAGCTGATAATATGTTCTCTTGTAAATAAAAATGTCGAGTGAGTACAATAACATCACATGTTTATTTTACACAGCACAGTGATTGTGCTTTGCATGTGCTTTACAAATTATGAAATACCATGCTAAAGATGGACTTTAGCACAAAAATTTAGCACAAAATTTAGCACTAAATTTAGATTTAGCACAAAAATCTACTGCTATTTATTTTCTTTTTCAAGTTTCAGCAGTAATTTGTTAAGCACTTTTCCCTGGAAAAGTATCTTTTCATTCCTTTGGGAGTTCATTAGTTAGGCTAGATACTTATCTGATTCCATTAAGGTCATGAAGATCAGCTCTTCGAATGACCCAAATAATACACCCTTTTACCTCTGAGAGGGTGGCTTCTCTCCTCACGACTCTGATCCTCAGTTCCTGTAAGGTCTAAATGTTCATTGTCTCTGTCCTTGGATTCTCATGAGATCCCACTGTCTTTCTTGAGTTATAGCAGGAGTTAGGTAGACTCACTTTTCTTGAAGGTTGAGAGTTCGGATAAATGTTTTTTTTTTTTTTTTTTTGCCTAAGTCACTGGGATCTCTTTAAGAATGACTTGTGTCCTTACTTTTTGACGTGCAAAGTGGTGACAGTGATTTTATATACTCCCCCCTTACAAAATTGTTACACATCAGAGGTGATAGTGTATGTGCATGATTTGTAACTTCTGAAGCATTGTGCAAATGATAACAACAATTGCCATTGGAAATAAGATTTTGATGATTTTATTTTTAAAAACTTTGTGAATGGGGCTTCTTGTCACAGGTGCTAGGAACCATTAAAGTGAGAAAACTACCTGGCATGCATATATATGTATTATAGATACATACATATATACATATGTACATATCTATCTCACATTTTAGTTATTATGTATCAGTTGATAGCATTTGGGGTGCCTCCCCCTTTTGGTTATTAGGAATAATGCTGCTTATGAAGGGTTGTATAAAGTCTTTGTGTGGACATGTATTTTTTTTTAACGTTTACTTATTTTTGAGAGAGAGAGAGCGCACACGTCTGAGAGCATGAGCGGAGGAGGGGTAGAGAGAGAGAGGGACAGAGAATCCCAAGCAGGCCCCACACTGTCAGCACAGAGCCTGATGTGTGGCTCAAACTCACAAACATGAGATCGTAACCTGATCCAAGAGCAAGAGTTGGACGCTTACTGACTGAGCCACCCAGGTACCCCTGTGGACATATGTTTTTATTTCTCTTGGTTATACACCTAGGAGTTGAATTATTGGACCACATGGTAACTATGTTAAACGCTTTGAGAAATTGTCAGGCTTCTTCAAAGCATTAACAGTAAGTTTTATTCTGACCAATAGTCTATGAGGTTTCTAATTTTTCTACATCCTTCTCAACACTTAATATTATTTGTCTTTCTGATTAGAGTCATTTAGGGTGTGTGAAGTGGGTATTGTGGTTTTGATTTTCACTTCCCTGGTGGCTAATGATATTGAGCATATGTATATTTTCTTTGGAGAAATATCTGTTCATATCCTTTGCCCAATTAAAAAAAATTTTAACGTTTATTAATTTTTGAGAGAGACAGAGACAGGGCGTGAGTGGGGGAGGAGCAGAGAGAGAGGGAGACACAGAATCCGAAGCAGGCTCCAGGCTCTGAGCTGTCAACACAGAGCCTGATGCAGGCCTCAAACTCACTGACTGCAAGATCATGACCTGAGGTGAAGTCAGATGCCCAACCACTGAGTCACCTAGGCGCCCCTCCTTTGCCCGATTTTAACTGGGTTGTTTCTCTTTTTGTTCTATATTCCAGATTAAATTCCATATCAGGTCTATGACTTGGACATTTTTCTCCCTTTCTGTGACTTGTCTTTTCACTTTCTTATTAGTGTCTTTTGAAGCATACAGGTTTTTAATTTTAAGGACATCTATTTTTTGCTTTTTGAGTAAATTTGGTGTCGTATGAGAAATCATCATAAAGATCTATATCTGTGTTTCTTCTTAGAGTTTTATAGTTTTAGATAGAGCATTTCAATCCATCTTTTCTTCTTCTAAGGAGTTAGCTTTGAGGAAGTAAAAGAGTTCTGGAATATAAGTAGTGAAGTGAGATCGTTAAGTGGAGAGTACATAGCATAGTCTTGGACCCCTCTCTCCTGGATGCTACTTCCATACTCTGTGCATACCTTAGCCACTCTTCACAGAGCAAATTCCAATTCATCTCCTAGTTTATCTCTTTTTGTCTGATGGGGCCTGAATAATAGGAGGTCATCTTCTAGATCTTTCTTATCTCTTTAGCTAATGGGAGTTGAATGAATGTGTACTGAATGAATGAATAAAGCTTTTGGGCCAGTCAGCTGCTATTATTGTCCCCCTGCTTTTTTCTCATACTTGTCATATCTTTATTGCAAATGCTTTAGGGTGATTTAAAAATTACATTGGTTACTGAAACAATATTATTTACAGAGTACAATGGCAGAATGTTTGCCATTTTTTTTAATAATCAGGTTTTATTTTTGTGCAATATATTTAATCACTGGGAAAGTGAAGGTGTCAGTCACTACACATAGACCTGTCCCTCCTCCTCTAACCTGCCTAGAGTCTCACAGACACTAAGCAGTGACACCAGGGTTCAGTGATAATTTTGTTTCATACCCAAGCCATTGTTTTTTTTGGCACTAAACCAGGCTGTATCTCTGTGAAATAAAAGGTTAAGAGGGGGCACCTGGGTGACTCAGTTGGTTGAGCATCTGACTCTTGATTTCAGCTCAGGTCATGACCCCAGGGTCGTGGGACCCTCCCTGTGTTGGGCTCTGCACTAACTGAGGAGCCTGCTTGAGATTTTCTCTCTCTCTCTCTCTCTCTCTCTCTCTCTCTCTCTCTCTCTCTCTCTCTCTCCCTCTCCCCCCCCTCCCCTTCTGCCCCTCTCCCCCACTCACTTGCCCTCTCTGTTTCTCTCTTAAAAAAATAGGTTAAGAGAACTCAGGAATTAAAATTAAGAAAGTGGTTATAGAACAAGAGTTGTTGATTTAGCTTCCTCTGAAATAACTTTTAACCTTTTCCCACTCTGAAAGTACATGATGGATCTCGTATATACCCCTCCTACAGTTAGAGAGCTGTTATGCTGCCTCTCTCTCACTCTCAAGGACACATCAGAGTTCAAGTGAATAGCTCCAAATTGTTATCATGAACCTGCTTATGGTATTTGCCAGTGTATAAAACACACCACTGTGTAAGATGCATGACCAGTGTTATAGAAGTCGGGAGAGGGTGAGAAACCCTGGTCTTTGCTAGGCTGCTTGCTCAGGTTGCCAGAAGGGGGCAGCATGTCCACACGGTTTCCTGCTTAGTGGGCCTGTGGGGGAGTGGGCAGTGCTGTCATCAAGCTCACCCCAAACCTGGTACCTCTTCATCTCTTATCCTCCAAGCCTGACCACCCAACTTTAATTAGGCAAGGTGAAAGAAAATGTTTTCAGTGTTGTTTTTTGAGGAAGGCAATGAAAAGAAAATAGTCCTTGTATGTGAGCAGACACACTAAAATATTTTGTACTTTAGGTGAACGGATGTGTTTTGTGTGCTTAGGGTTCCTTCCTCTGTAGGGGGTACCTATTCTCTTTGCCACAGCTGCAATGCTCAGTGTATGTCTCAACCACAAGTTAAGCCTTATTTTCCTAAAGAAGCACTGCAGTGTCAGAAGGCATTGTACATGGTTATAGCACTTTCCTTAAAGCCCACTGTCCAAAGTGCTGATTTTAGAGTCTGCTAACCTGCATTGAAACCCCAATTTAGCCACTTACTAGCTGTGTGACCGTGAGGTTATAATATATTCCTGTTTTCTTTAATTCAAAGAGGAGTTTTTTTTTTTTTTTAACAGGTAGAAGATGGTCTTTATATACACCCAGTTTGGTTTCATATAAATTGACCTCGTAATTCTGTAAATACATTTGTATTTCTGTCAAAAGCCCTGGCTGATGCAGGGAGGTTCAAAGGTAATATGATCTGGATGTATAAAATCAAGTTACTTCAGGTAGTGTCAAATTATTTAAGTTGTGGAGAGTGAAATTGGAGTAACCTACAAGGTGCTACCTTGTGGTACATTCGCTTACAAGGGTGTGAGGTGGGCATCTTTGTTCTCAGCAGCTTAGCCTGGCAGAGTAGTAGGCTCTGGAATGGAGCTCTTAGGGCAAGGAACTGAGCCTTGTTTGAGGCGGGCTGTCTGTGGCCGCTGGGCATGTCTGTAGTTTTCCAGCTAACAATTTAGGTCTGATACTTGTTTCCATTTCGAGTTTGAGCAACTGTGACTCCCGGAGACTCCCCTGGGACCCTTGTTATTATTTTTATTTTTATTGAGGTGTATTTCACATAACAAAATTAGCCACTTTAAATAATTCATTTAGTACATTTACAGAGTTGGACAGCCAGCTATCTAGTTCACCCAAATGATTATATTTTTAACCCTGTATTTTGATAGAACTTTGAATTTAGGGAAAAGTTGCAAGAATAATATGAGGAACTCCTGCATAATCTTCAGCCAGATTCAGTTATAACATTTACCTTTTTCTACATTTGCTCATTGCTGTGTGAGCTTATTCTCCCTCTCTCTCTCTCTCTCTCTCCACACACACACATACACACACACACACACACACACATACACACACACACACACATGCATATGTGTGTATGTATATACACATATAGGTAATATAGGTGTATATCGTAGGGTTAATATATAGAAACTACATATCTGTAATATGTATAGTACATAGGCATATTACATATGTATATAGTGTGTGTAATATATATATAGAGAGAGACACACACATGCACACACAGAATGTATATATGTATATATTTTTTCCCCTTGAACCATCTGAGAGCATGTTGGAGACACTGTTTCTTTATCACTAAGTACTTTAGTATCTATGTTTATATACTAATAAGGGTACATAAGATAATCACTAAAATCTGAAGATTTAACATTGATAAGTACCATTGTATAATCCACAGTCCTTACTCGAATTTCATCAAATGGCCTTCATACCTTCAATTTTTTCCAATCCAGATCCAATCCACAATCCTATGTTGCATTTGGTTGCAATCCTCTTTGCTCTCCCTTAATCTGGACCAGTTCTGCTTTTCTTTCTGTCCCTTGACCTTGATATTTTTTTTAAAAATATTTTTTAATGTTTATTTATTTTTGAGAGAGAGAGAGGTGAACAGGGGAGGGGCAGAGAGAGAGGGAGACACAGAATTGGAAGCAGGCTCCAGGCTCCAAGTCGTCAGCACAGAGCCCAATGTGGGGCCTGAACCAATGAACCTCGAGATCATGACCTGAGCCAAAGTCAGATGCCCAACCGACTGAGCCACCCAGGCGCCCCTTGACCTTGAAATTTTTTGAAGAGTACTGGCCAGTTATTTTGTACAGTGTCTCTCATTCTGAATTTGGCTAATGTTTTCCATGATTAGATTCAAGTTCTTATTATATTTTATACAATCCCCTATGGAAAAATGAGTCCTGACTTCCAAATGCTAGCATTTATGAATGCTGTTTATCATGAGACTCTTTCAAAAGCCAGCAGTTGCATGTAGTTGGCATTTTTTTTCCAGCTTTATGTTGTGAAGATGCCCTAACCCTGTGTGCTACAATGGTAGTGTTAAATTTACCTTCCCTGAGACCACTGAAAGTCAGTAGCCATGTGGATTCAGAAGTCATTACAGTGGAGGTTGATGACTTCAAGACTGGAAGGCACTGAATGAGAATCATGCTGTGCAGCCCTCTGTGTTAAAATCATTGTTCTTTGGTATCGTGGAGCCAAATGGAGTTTACTGTATGTTCATTCACTTGTCAGATGTTGAATGAGAAAATGACACTTTGCAATGTAAATTGTTAAGATAATTAAGTCAGTCTTCTAGGGCATGGTGAAGAAAGCTTGAGTCTGCCTGTTGGGCTCCTGCACCCCTATCCAGGGGGAATGGAGCAGTTCATTTCCTCAACAGTGCAGTTTCCCTCTGCCAGGCAAAAATATGTTACTACCCCAAGAATAAAAAGGAAATCAGTGATGTGAATTTTTATACATGGCTAATTTCTTACAACTTTTATTATTGTTTTTATAGCTACCATTAGAAGCAGACCCAAGGAAATCACTTGCCTTTCTACTCTTATCTTTTCCTTTTATCCACCCTCTTCCAAAATCTTTGCTTTTCCTTTTCCCATCCTGATTATTTGATAACTCAACTTTTCTCAAAAGTACTCTGGCTTTTGTTTTAAATATTAAGTGAAAAACCAAATGCAGATGAAATTTAGAGGAGGATGATGATGAGGAGGAGGAGGAGGAGGAGGAGAAGGAGGAGGATTAGAGAGAGAGCACGTGTGAGCAGGGAAGAGGGACAGAGGGAGAGAAAGAATCCCAAGCAGGCTCCACACCACACTCAGTGTGGAGCCTGGTGGGGAGCTTGATCCCACAACCCTAGGATCATGACCCAAGCTGAAATCAAGAGTTGGATGCTCAACCTACTGAACCACCCAGGAGCCCCATAAATTTGGATTATTTTTAAGTCACATGGACAAAATTTCCCTGGCTAGTCTGTTCCCAAGAAGAAAAATTCCTCTGTGTTGCCTTTAGCTTTTAAACTTTTAATTTTGGGGGCGCCTGGGTGGCGCAGCCGGTTAAGCGTCCGACTTCAGCCAGGTCACGATCTCGCGGTCTGTGAGTTCGAGCCCCGCGTCAGGCTCTGGGCTGATGGCTCAGAGCCTGGAGCCTGTTTCTGATTCTGTGTCTCCCTCTCTCTCTGACCCTCCCCCGTTCATGCTCTGTCTCTCTCTGTCCCAAAAATAAATAAACGTTGAAAAAAAAAATACTTTATAAACTTTTAATTTTGAAATAATTTTAGCTTAACAGAGTGTGGCAACTATAGTTACAGGGAGTTACTTAACCCTTCACATAGCTTCCCCTAATGTTAACATCTTACATAATCATAGCATATATCAAAACTAAAAATTAAATTTGGTATATTAAATATTAACTAAACTATAGAGTTTATTAGGATTTTACCAGATTTTCTACTAATGTCCTTTTTCCTTCCCAGGATCCCAGGATACATTTAGATATTATGTCTTCTTAGTCTCCTTGGTCTATGGTAGCTTCTCAGTTTATATATATGAAACAGGCTTTCTTGTTTATAATGGCCTTGGCACTTTTTATCAAGGTCTAGTCAGACATTTCGCATGTTTTTTTCTCAATTTGGGTTTGACTGTTTTCTCATGGGATTTTTGCCTTTTTGGAAAGAATACGACTGAGGTGAAATGCCAGTCTCATCACATCATATGGAGGGTGCATGATACCTTTGTTGACTTTTTAAATGTTCTTATTTTCTTTCTCTGTTTTGCAGTTTTAAATACGTTTTTATGGTTACTAAAAAATATTTTTAAAAATGGAATGTTGTGGATCACTTAAAGAATTGTTGATGCAAAATCCTTAGAACTCTTTAAGTTTTCTGTATAATATGGGCTGTTGACATGAAAGTATATCAAATCAGTGTCGTTTCCTCTTTCTCAAATTCTGCAGCCTTTCAAATCCACCTAAGAAGCATGGGTATGCCACTTTATAAAGTGTTTAGAAAGTCATGGACAAAAACATACCAAATCTTGAGATTTCTTTTAAGGTTATTTTTAATGAACTGGGACTGGTTCATACATTGGAATACATCGTGCATGAGAAATATAAGTGATTCAGTGAGTGAGTTCTGTGGCTCTGAACTCTCCGCTGAGGCCCAACTTTGACTCTCTGACTTTTCAGTGAGGGTGTTTCTTTGGCTCAAAGAATCTATGTGTTATTTTATTTTTTCAGAAAGTTGATTTTAATCCTAACATAAACCTCCCCTTCAAATATAATGACTAACTCAGGTGTGGATTTATCTCATTTCCCTTTACTTATGAGCTTTCTAAGTCCTAGTTTACAGTTCATGTTAAACAATAAGTCCACATGAGGAAGGGCCTGAGTTAATCCACAAAGCATAGTCAATGCGTGACTACCACTAGCTGAAATTGTCACTCTCAAGCCTTCTCTAATTAGTGGTGCACTCTAAAAATCTTTTATAGTGATGTCCTCTGGAACACAGAGTGACAGAAATAAAACAAAACCCATAACAAAAGAAAACCAATAAAATAAAATTTTAAAATAAAATTAATCTTTATTTTTTTTTTCAACGTTTTATTTATTTTTGGGACAGAGAGAGACAGAGCATGAACGGGGGAGGGGCAGAGAGAGAGGGAGACACAGAATCGGAAACAAGCTCCAGGCTCTGAGCCATCAGCCCAGAGCCCGACGCGGGGCTCGAACTCACGGACCGCGAGATCGTGACCTGGCTGAAGTCGGACGCTTAACCGACTGCGCCACCCAGGCGCCCCTAAAATTAATCTTTAGAAGGGAGATTGTCTTTGTTTACTTCCTGAGATTTAATTCTAATTATGGATCCCAGAACACATTCTGAATTATTATGGTGAAGCTTGACTATCACTAATTCCCTATGCTTCCAATTGGCTGGGGGGGGGGGGAGGGAGGAGGAAGAAAAGAAATTTAATTAGCTCTGAAGTTTGAGGATTCTCAAAACAAGCACTATTTCCATGCCACTTCCCTGCACTTTCTCTCGCAGATGATGCATGTAATTGCTAATATTTCTCGCATGATGCGTGAACGTGTTTGGCAGCCATCACCATGGAGCTGAGTTCCGTGAGCTTTCATAAGGCACATATGTTCAGAAGGTGCTCTGATGGGGCACAGGACACAGCAGCTCAGATCTGTAGCCCGTAGTCTTCCACAAGAACACGCTGTGTTCAGAGGAATGATTCTCAAAGTTTCTAATTGGAAAGGTGATCTTTTTAAATTGCTTGAAGCTCTTAATTTCAGTTCCACTGAGAACTCTCCCGTCCGCTTTCTGTCTGGGTTTTAACATGCAGTGTCTGCTTGCATGAGTGGGTCTGTTTCCCCACTGGAATATGCATCTACACTTCTTCCTTATCATTTTTTAATTGCTCTGCTACCTCCATACTTTCTCATTAAGCTGTGTATTCCACATTGGTCTATGTCAGTATTGTCTGACATAGATTGTATATTCTTCTTTTTTTAAATTTATTTTTAATTTATTTTTTTAATGTTTATTTATTTTTGAGAGAGACAGAGACAGAATGCAAGTGGGTTAGGGACAGAGAGAGAGGGAGACACAGAATCCAAAACAGGCTCTAGGCTCTGAGCTGTCAGCACAGAGCTTGACGCGGGGCTCGAACTCACAAGCCTCAAGATCATGACCTGAGCCAAAGTCGGATGCTCAACCGACTGAGCCCCAAGGTGCCCCTTAAAACTTTTTTAGTGTTTATTTATTTTGGAGGGAGAGAGAGACAGAGCCGAGCAAGGGAAGGACAGAGAGAGAGGGAGACACAGAATCCGAAGCAGGTTCCAGGCTCCAAGCTGTCAGTACAGAGCCCAAAGCGGGGCTCGAACTCACAAACTGTGAGATTGTGACCTGAGCTGAAGTCGGATGCTCAACTGAGTGAGCCACCCAGGGGCCCCAATTGTATATTCTTCTAAGAGCTATGAACTGCTTTTGCCTCTTTCCTTCCTCAATTTTTTTTCATTTTCTGTTTACGGCATGAACCATACAGTAATAAGAAAACAAAAGAAAAATAAGTTGTGTGTTCTCATTACAACAAACCAGTTATTTTTGTTCTGTTTCTTTCTAGTTTTGATCCCACATGTAGAAGTTAACTGTACTACCGAAGGACAGATTATTTTATATTCTACTTGAAGCATCATCATAAAGGTTTTCTCATGTTGTTACCTCGCCATCATCCTCATGACCATTTGTTTCATTGAGTTGACACATGGCCATATATTTAGATATTTTCAATTGCTGGACATTTAATGTTGCAGGATTTCTTTGTTCTTCTACCTTTCGCCTTTCCTTTCAAATTACTTCACTGGGACAGGTCACTAACCGAATTGCTTGAAGATTATCATGCTTTTTAGGTTCTATGCTATGTTTTGTTTGTGTTTGTTTTTAGCACAATGTCATTTATAAGAAGGCACTTTGTCAATGTCTTGGGATGAAGTGATGATAAGGAAGCCTATTTTGGAAGCAGTCTTCTTCTGTGATATTATTGCTGGGATTCCGATGATGTCTTTTAGTGAAGTAGTGAGAGTAAAGCAGCCACTGAGTCTTGGGGAGCTTGTCAAATCACTGGCTCGTAAAAGGCCGTTTTGAAACTCATTTGTCAAGCCCACTGTAATGTATACTGAAATTATTCCTAGTGACTAACGATGTATTCTTAACAGTATTCAAAAGCTATTTTAAAACCTGCTTTGGTCTCCTGTATATGATTCCAAATATCATTTGAAAGTTTTCTTTTATGTCTTGCCCAAATCTCAATCTGCTGTGGAAAATCATTTTCAAGAATTGTAGTCTTAACTTGCAATTATGTATAGCCACATTTCTTCTGCATAGAGAATAGAGGCATTGCCCATTCTGCTGTGATCCTGAGTGATCTGCTGGGGTTTGAGTTGGGCCTGGCGGAGAGTGAAAGCAACACATCTCTGTAGAGTTAAGAGATGTATTTGAAGGTGTGATCTTTGATACCACTCCAGGGTGGGTCCTCTCTCTCAACCTCTGTTTGGTTCCACTTGTCCCAAGGAGAGGACGTACTGTGTATACCACTGATGCTTTCTGTGATCGTTGACCATTGTTATCCCATTCCAATCAGACACTTCGAAAATCTGCTGAACAAATTTAAAGAGCCGTGGGTAGTTACGAATTTGTACTGGGTGAGGTGATGATAGTATATGACGCCTTGCTCTGAAGCCCATACTCAGCATTCGGAAGTGATAAACCTTTTATTAATATGCTCATTCTCAACAACTACCCAGCCTTCATTTCTTTTTTACTTTCCTCTGTGTCCTTTTCTTTTTATTTTTCTACCTCTTTGTCTCTTTTCTGATGTTTCAAATGTTGTCCCCCCCCCCGCCTCTTTTTTTTTTTTCCCATTCCATGCCTCTTCTTCTTCTTCTTCTTCTTCTAGGTCAACCCGCCCCACTGTTTCATCTTTAGAACTCCCTTCTTTCTTGGTTTCTGCCATTCTTAATTCCTTTCTTGTTCCATTGGGAAAATAGGCTTTAAATTTTGAGTGTGCTGAGGGAATGCCATTTTATAGTGAAAAACTACAGGATTCAGGGACTGCATTTGTGGCTTATGGATGAAGAGAGGCTGCAGGAGCTAGTGCTTATGGGGGTGATTTAAGGGTGATGGCTCAGTGTCTCAGGTGGACTTGATTATGTTGTGGGACAGCTGGATTTCAGCCTGATTTTGACCTCTCCTTGCCATGTAATTAACAGTGTGCCAGCCACAGATCATAAAGTAAGTGCAGTTCAATGAATAATACCACGTACTGGTGCCTAAAGTTTGTCTTACCCAGGGGACCCAGTGGGCATGGGCTATGCCTGGATGTCTAGCCAGGAGTGACATTTAAACTGAATTGCCTGATGCTGGGTGATGAGAGCTCTGACATGCATCCCCAGACAGCTGCTCAATACAGATGGCTGATGAGCTCTGAAGCTGCAGGCTGACGTGTCCAGGAGCCTAGGGGCAAGCTGACCCTTTTCTCTTTAGGCACAGCATCTGTGTTGGCTGTTTGGAAATAATCAGAAGACATTTTAACTTGTTTTCTAGCCAAAGCTTGGGGCACTCAATTTTTGGTGATTAAACTAGACTTCTAAATGGATTTCCTCTAACCCTGAACTCCTTGGACAGAGATTCATGTCATGAAGTAGGTTTGCTTCCCTTGATGAGTGTTGCAGTGAATTCAGTCCTTCTCATGGCATTGTGTTGTATATTGATTAACAGAAAATAAGCTGACTGCCAGGCACATTCATAGAAAAAAAGAAGTGGGGGGTTATTAATCATGGAATGGATAACTCATTTACTTGAGACACATAAAATAGATTGAGATATAATGGGGAGGGTACAGGGCAGAAAATTCACACACACACACCCACTCTTCCCCACCCCACACACACACACCCACTCTTCCCCACCCCCCACACATACACACGCTAATCATGGTTTCATTTACTAACTGAGGAATTTGGTAAGGTAGCTCAGACATATTCAGTGGATAAATATGTAAATAGTCTTCCAATAATCACTAAGGTATTATTCGGAACACAAGCCAGTTGACTTTAGTTTCACCAGAAGTTGGGCAGATATGGCCAAGTAGTCAATCAGTAATCATTGGAATTCCTAGAGTCTGAGGGAGCCACTGCTATTGTGACTTATCTTTGTCCAACCTCATGAAAGCCAACAGAGCCAGCGCTGTCTGTGTTGCACATTTGGGTTTGGGCTAGTGGTCCTGAGTGGGGCTCAAAGGAGAGAGGCAGGCCCTTTAAAAGGAAAACATTCGGGGCACCTGGGTGGCTCAGTCAGTTAAGTGTCCGACTTCGGCTCAGGTCATGATCTCGCGGTCCATGAGTTCAAGCCCTGCGTCGGGCTCTGTGCTGTCTGCTCAGAGCCTGGAGCCTGTTTCAGATTCTGTGTCTCCCTCTCTCTGACCCTCCCCCGTTCATGCTCTGTCTCTCTCTGTCTCAAAAATAAATAAACGTTAAAAAAAAAATAAAATAAAAGGAAAACATTCCTTTTCTCTTCCCTAATTAAGTTTTGAGTTTAACAAACTGACATAAAAGAAGACATTCACCTTGGGTTTATGCTTCATGCCCAGGAGGAGGGAGGAGAAGCCCTGATGGGAGAGGATGGGCAGCCTGGGCTGTCCTGAATTCCCTACAGATTCATTTATTTAATCATCCGCTCAGAAGCAGCAGCATGCGAGAGGAGCTATTTGAACTTTTGCAATTTAGCTTCACTAGTTACCTTTGAAAATTTTTATTTAAGTGTAATTGACATGTAATGTCCTATTAGTTTTAGCTGTACATGATAGTGATTTGATATTTCTTTAAAAATATTTTTTTAATGTTTATTTTTGAGAGAGGGAGAGAGAGAGAGAGTGAGAGAGGCAGAGAGAGGGAGACACAATCCCAAGCAGGCTCCAGGCTCTGAGCTGTCAGCATAGAGCCCACAGCAGGGCTCAAACCCATGAACCGCGAGATAATGACCTGAGCTGAAGTTGGACACAACCGACTGAGCCACCCAGGTGCCCTATGATTTATTTCTATACATTGCAAAATGGCCCCCTTGGTAAGACCACCTGTCATCATATCAAGGTACTATAATATTATTGACCATATTCCTCATGCTGTACTTTACATCCCAATGACTTACTTATTTTGTAACTGGAAATTTTTACTTCTTAGTCCTCTTATATTGCCTAACCCTTCCCCCTTGGTAACCAGCATTTTGTTTCTGTATCTGTGAGTCTGTTTGTATTTTTTTTTTTAGATTCTACATATAAGTGAAGTCATATGGCATTTGTCTTTGTCCGACTTAATTTACTCAGCATAATATCTTCTGAGTCCATCTCTATTGATGCAAATGGCAAGATCTCATTCTTTTTTATGGCTTAGTAATATTCCAGTGTGTGTACGTATAGTGTGTGTATGTGTGTGTGTGTGTATGCATGTGTATGTATATATATGTACGTGTGTATATATATGTGTATATATAGATGCATATGTATGTGTGTGTGTATACACACACACACACACACACACACACACACATATATACACATCACATCTTTTTTATTCTTCATCTGTCAGTAGACACTTAGGTTGCTTCTATGTCTTGGCTATTATAAATAATACTGCTATTTACTTTGAAATCATTCTAGAAGCAAAATTTTCTATCATTCCTTCCATTGCTTCCTTCCGTCAAAGAGGACTGTCATGAATTGGCCCCTAATTCCTCAGTGTTCTCTGTTCTTGGATTCTCCAATGATGACATGGGTTCAAAGGGGGGAGGGCACAGAAAGAGATAGATGCTTTCCCATGCACCCATACCTGCCAGGTCTGAAAATAGGGGGATATTACTGTAGTCACTAGATCTAATTTCAAAAAGTATATCTCTGGAATTAAATGAGTTTGCCTTAAATTCTGAACAGTTGCAGATGATGTAATCTTTCGAGACATTTTATTAGGAAGATTAAATTAAGATACAGGAAATGCTATTTCACATTTCATTGGAATGAAAGTCAAGTCTTGTGAAAGTTGTTTACTATAACAGAAGGTTGTTGGGCATCTGTTTCGACTCAGTTTTCTCATTGTTTCAAGATCTGTGTTCTTGCTGCCCTCTCTCTACTCCTTGCACACTAGAAAATCCAATCTGCTAGGAGCTTGCAGAGATGATTAAGGGCCCTCTGCCAGTTGTGGGAAATTTGGACTCAATGAAAGTAGTCAGTGAAAACCTCTGTTTGCTGTATCAAGCATGTGGTACTTAAATGCATGCATGGAGCCTATTTATTTAGCTCCAGCATTGTAACTAAGATGTCAGTTTTCCTTCTCGGCATAGCATATACATGTACTAATTTGATGGTAATTGAGTAGTTGACTTGAGTTCTATTTCTGGTATTGTTGGTGATGTGCCCTCCATCTGAGATGAGTTTTTTGGCTGCTGTAGACTCTAAAATTCCAATCAAGGCTGTTAGTACCTTCTGATAGCAGACTAGCTCCTCATTTTACATTAATGTCACACCAAATCTTACCTTTTCTTAACTTAGCCGATGAAGTCCATGAAAAGATAGGGAGAATGATAGACTGATTTTGGCGCGTAGTATTTTGGATAGGGCTGTGGGGAGGAAACAAAATGAGGGATGCATTGAAATGTTTTTTTGTAGCCTTTCTTATGTAAAAGGAAATGCTGAGAAAACATTTCCTAGATATTGAGAGTAAAATTCTTTTCTGAAATATCCTAAGTGGCTTTGAAGAGGATTTCAGTATGAAATGACGTCTTTTTTTTTTTTTTTAATGAAAGCACAGACAATTCTCTCTCCACCCTCAACCCTTTACAGAATTTCAAAGGAGAGGAGAAATAGAAATGAAGTTGACAAGAGAAGCCATCTAAAATTAAAACTCTCCATATGGAATTGCTTTTTCTTTTCCTGTAGATATTGTACTTACTCTAAGTCCTAGAGACTCTGTTCCATCTTTGAGAATTTTCTTACAAGTTGGTCGTCCGAGCCTCTGTTAACTCCTAGCTTCTATCATCGTGCACAATCTGTATCTTTTAAGTGGTGAAAATATGTTCTTCTAAATGACAAGTTTTTTATTTTAAGAACATCTTTTCTAACTTTACTTATGTATTGAATAGATGATAGTACAACATTCAAAAGTTACAAAAGGTAAAAAAAAAAAATTGTAAAAACTGTTCCTTTCATCCCTTTCCTCCATCCTCTGTTTTCCCTTCCCCAGAGGCAAATAAATCCTATTCCCATTTTCTTTGTTTGTTTATTTTTAGTCTTTGGTTCGGAGGCCATTGTGTCTAGGACCTAATGGGGTATAAGTAGCCCTTTATACTAGATGTGCTTTATTGGTTCCCATCAATTTAAAATGTATTAGAAGAGAGGATAAGGCCTGGTTGTAATAATAAACTAATGGATCATATTTAGCTACTCACATAAGTTTACCTAGAAATCTCATAGGTAATTCTTCTTGCTGCTGTACCTACATTTATCTGTCCATATTTCACTGTCCAAGATGCCATTGATCAGTAGACATACATTTTATGTATAACTAAAAAAGAAAAAAAAACCTAGGCAATTAACTATTACTCAGTATTCCCTATTATTTCAGAATTTAAAAAAATATTATGTTTATTGAAAGAGCCATGCTAGACTTGATGATACACAGATGCTTATCATTGAACACTCTTGTAAGCACATAAAAAGAAAATACCAGGGGGGTTCCTGGGTAGTTCAGCTGGTTAAGCTTCCAACTCTTGATATTGGCTCAGGTCATGATCTCAAAGTTGTGGGTTCAAGCCCCACGTTGGGCTCCATGCCAAGTGTGGAACCTACTTGGGATTCTCTCTCTCTCCCTCTCTCTCTCTTTCTTTCTCTCTCTCTCTCTCTCTTTCTGCCCCTCCCCATTCAAGCTCTGTCTCTGTGTCTCTCAAAATAAATAAATAAACATTAAAAAAAGAGAAAATACAGGGAAGTAAATTAAGTAAGTTTGATTCCTGAAACTTGCCCACCTTCTTTGAATCACTTTTGACTCAACTCTTCATTGTCTGTATTTTTCCACACAGTTTGTCCTATGTGCCATCAAGAGCCTTGGCAATTCAGTTTAAAAAGAATGAAAAGCTTTTGGTGCTGAGCTCTTAAGACACCCTCCTTCTATAATTCTGTAGAGTTAACACACTTTTGAGTATCACTGGGCTGGAAATGTATTGAAGTAGGCCTGGCTCTCCCCATCCCCTGTGCTCCCCACAACCATTTGGTGCTTGGGATTGAAAAGCATACTAATATTGTCTCCAGGTTTATTCTAGACCCTGATACCCATTCTGCTAGTGTGGTGCTTGCGTTTTTAGTATTCACACCATACAAAGAAAATTACTTCATAACTGCTGTCTGATCGAGAGCAATTCAAAGATGCCATTGACTGTGAAATTCTACCCAAATTTAAAACTGTTAATATGTGAAAAAAAAGTGCATCTTAGAATTAATGGAAGATGGTAATATTAATTTTAATCTTATTAATTAAAAATAAAATTTCTAGAATTTTTAATCTTTCATGTGAAAAGAATCTCTAAAATGTGGACTTTTGTAGTGCTCATAAATCAATATCCTAAGTCAGAAGTACTAAGCTTTGAGATTGTGAAATATCTGAGTTTCTTAAGTGTGAAACTCCCCTTCCTTAGTATGCTCACAAATAATGAGAATACGTTCCTTTTTCAAAACACCTGAAATGAGACAGTTTGAATATTTAAGTGGCAGTTTAAAAAATCTTTTTTTTCCCCCTAATGAGTCAACTATCTATTTTTACTCTAAGAAATCCAAAAATCAGATTTAAGGGTGATCTTCCCATTGAAAAGGGGAACAACAAAAAAATCTGTATTTGCAGCTCAACTTGTCTTAAGTCATAGCTGTTTTTTCCTTTCTTTTAAATGTGTAATATTATAGCCTACATATTACTAAGAGAAATTATTCAAAACTTGGAAATAAGGCAAAAATGTGATGTTGAAGCAGTCAAAATAGTAATAATAGCAATAATAATAATAATAATAATAATAATAATAATAATAATAGGCCTGACCAAGGACTATTTAATCTTCTAGGAGAATACCCTTGTATTTGACTTGGTTATTTACTGCTGTTAGAGCCCAGACACTGGGAAATGATACATTAATGTGTAGATTTGTAGCGGGTAGAGCTGTCCACTAGGAAAGCTAACCCCAAATGTTGAAATGCTCTATAAGACGTTAACCAGTTTTGTAGGTAACCTAGCAATCTTACACTAAAATTATTCTTGAAAATGCTGCAAACCCCTTCCCCCTCAATGCTCTTTGAAGCAGCTTTCTCACCCTGCCGCTTTCTTCATTATGGTGCTGAAGAAATCTTGACACATGGTTAGTCTATATTTTTCTAAGAGTCCTGTTTTTAATTTTCTGAAAATTTTACTTCATCAAGACTTAAATCTCCCAAATGAAACAGAAGCTATTGCCAGTTACTGTGATGTATATTTGTGGATTTACAAGTGTGCTCAGTAAGTAGTCCGTAGCCACCTGAAGGCGTGATAATGCATGTTTACCCTGTTCAAAAGTAGATTGCTGAGACCATGCATGAGTTAGCCTTTATCCAGTGGTTCCAATGTGATTAGCAAATGATTGTATTCATGTGGATGAAAAAGCTTCAGGAGCTGGAGCTGGGCTTGTGTAAGGAATTATGGGATTTCAGCCAGAGCTGGGATTATATACAGAATGGTGAGCAGCATTCCGGGAAAGCAGCCTAGGGGCACAGGAGTGCCCACAGACAGAGATGCTGGGGTTTCCTCCATTAGAACCAGGAGAGGGGTCTCCTCAGCTCTCATCCATGTGTGTAGTGATTCCCTGGAGTTATCACCTTTGTCCTTCAGGGAGTTATCAGACATTAAATTCACTTATTTTGGGTCCCCCCCCCCAGTTATTCTTTTATTATCTCTCTCCTTCCTCCCTCAGTCCCACTTTTCTCCTTTTCTCCTTTTCTTCTGTTTGCCTCCTTATCCGTTAACAAATGCTCCCTGTATTGAAATGGTGTGGAAGATGACATCATGTTTAACTGGATATATGTTCATTTGATTACTTCAGGGTTTTCTAGAATGCCCTGGTGGCAGCCTTCACAGCAGATGCCAATCAGTGAAACACACACACACATCAGTGAAGACAAAATTTCCTATGTATTTGAGTATTGCATTGATCACCTATTTGGTATCCCTAAGCCATTATGCGGCAACAGAATACTCAAAGTGCAAGGCTGCATTATCTTATATAACTTAGCACCTGGAAGTCAGGTAAAATGTTGCTGAATGTACAAATGAGTGAAAAATGAGAAAAGCTATTGACTCTTCTTTGCCAGAAGTCCTTATAAATAGAACACATTACCATCCAATAGGAGACTGAAAATTTCCATGCTTGAATGCAAGAAAATGGAGAAGGTCAAATATCCTCCAGCATCTTTTGGGGACATTTTAATTCTTTAGTTAGTTGACGTCTGATCCAGGGGCAGGGGGATGGCTTAGCAGTGTCAGTAAGATGGGCTCTTTAGCACAATGCCGGCAAGATCGAGAACTAAGTGTGGGCCGAGAGTAGTGCAGGCAATCAGAACCATGGAACCCGTGAGAAAGCCAGACTTCAATTAGTGATGGCTAACACCTAAGAACTCAAGGTCAGTCAATGTCCTCAGGGCAACCAGGCCTACAATAAAGACTAGGATTTCTGAACTTGAAGCTCTGGCAGAAGGTAGCAGAGGACACTGATGCCACTCTCAATGGAAAGTGAATAACTCCCAGGTGCCATTTCCCTGGAGCTTACCTGGTGCAAGGCTCTGTTCAAGGCGTTTTCTATATGTTATCTCATCTGAGCTTCATACCAGGCCACTGAAGGAGGCAATACCTATACCGTCACAGGTGAAGAAGTGGGTTTTAGAAAGGTGACATTTCTTTTCTTGTTTATTTTTCTTGTTTTAATTTTTTATTATTTATTTTTGAGAGAGAGAGAGAGACAGAGTACAAGCGGGGGAGGGGCATAGAGCAAGGGAGACACAGAATCCAAAGCAGGCTCCAGGCTCTGAGCTGTTAGCACAGAGACCGATGCAGGGCTGGAACCCATAAGCCCTGACCTGAGCCAAAGATCATGACCTGAGCTGAAGTTGGGTGCTTAACCGACCGAGTCACCCAGGCGCTCTGGTGACATTTCTCTTCTAAGAACATCAGCTAATGTTGAAGATTGCATTGGAATTTGGGTTAGTCTCTCCAAGTCTGAGCTGCTTATCCCCATGCTTTGCTGCCCCTATGTATGCTTGTTCAGCCCTGTGTGGTTAGTCAGGCTCTTTCCTGATAGAGTGCTACTGGGTGTGAAGGACCAGAGTCTTTCCCATCTGTGCAGAGCCAGGTCGGGGGGGAGCATCTGGAGGCCATTTATAGGCCCCATGAACATCATGGGCACAAAACCCAAGCAGTCTTTTCTCCCAGTACTGTTCTCCAGGGTGGGCGTCTCTGGGATCTTTTAGGGGAAGGGGTGGCTGTACTTCCTTTGAGCTATTCCTTCATTTTTCCCTTCCCACCCCCTACACACAGGGTCACTGAGGGAGATACTACCTCTGCCAGCTTACAGATGAAGAATGAGCGCTTTGTGAATGAGCAGACCCATTTTGCTCCCTCTGCATGGTGTCTGACATGTGAGAAGTCGGCAAAACTCCTTCATGTCGGGGTGCTGAAGAAAAAAAATGATCCTTGACTGCAAAATGGGGAATAGGAGAGCAAATCAGGCTCTTTTGGAGACAAGGGAGGATTTTATAGAAATATGTTCAGAATGGTTTTACAAAAACTACCCGTATACACACTGAGTCTGTTCAAGAAAGATTCATTTGTGCAGGATTGAAATGTTCCTATTAATATTCCTTATCTGAGCAAAACAGAGGAGTCTACTGAATTTCACGAAAAGGTAATACAAAAACTGATATCTGAGGGTCTTCTTTAATTCTGTGCTTCCTCTTTTGTTGTTGAGGATATATTTCAGTTCTCCTTCACATGCCAGCATACAGCAGGGGAAAAAGATAGCATAATCAGTATAAAAGTAATACCAGACGCAAGCACCCATTTGCATTTCTGGCAACAGCTACTTTTGATCTTACATTGTATTAGTCCATAATATTTAAGGTGCAGAGCCCTAAAGTGATTAACCTACTTTCATTTGCTGGGGTCAAATAAGATTAATAAAACACAGACTTTCTAAATTTAACTTTTAATTATGGGATATTTTGATGAGAGAAAAACAGCAAAATCTAAAAGGCATTTGTGTCCACACACACACCACTTAGATTTAACAGCTTCTAACATTTTGCTGTGGTTTCTTTGAACATCTTTATTTTGGGAGGGGGACTCTTGAGAAGACAAGAAATTACAGATTCACTTGACATCCAACCCTCTTCCCGTCTGTCCCTCTTCCATCTCTCCCTTGTCTTGTCAGGGTGCAAATGTGTATTATTTCCCTGCATATTTTTGTACTTTGAGAAAATGGTTGTGGGCATTTTGAGTGAAATTTTCTTCACAAATAGCATTTAGTGATAACAGCATCAGTTTAAAGCCATGTATCTATTTTTTAAGTTATTTTTCTGGGAGGTATTATTCCCAAAGTACCCAGTTATTAGAGGAAGTTGAAGTTCGTAAAATAACTACCAAAAAATAAGTTAGACTTTAAGGAGTTAGTTCCAGTTTCTCCTACCCTCCCCCTTGGAGAACCTTGCAGATGTATGTATGTGTGTCTATGTGTGTAGGGAGGGGCTTCCAGACAAGGTTCCTGGAGCACATTAGGCTCACAAGGACAGACAAGAGGTTTTATTTTTTTTTACTTTATTTTATTTTTTTAAGACAGTAGTTTTTAATTCTGTCTAATCTGTTTGCTAAGGTTAGGGGCAACTTGGTATTCACATGCTATTTACCTAACATTTCCAATAGTCCTCATCCTCTTACAGAGTTTATTGCCTCTCTGGTTGGTAATGGTGTCGAATTCCTATTTATCAGGTCCTTATTCTCAGGAATGAGAAAGTCACAGTCACTCCGCAGATGAGCAGGTTTATAGGGGCGAAACCAGACCAAAGGGTGGCCTGCATTTGTACTGGCTATGATGAGTGACACCCAGGAGGAGAGATAATTCCTCCCTGGTATTTGCTAATTTCATAGAAGAAGGAGGTGTGGCCCAAGATGCACGTTTATGTTTATTTAAAAATTTAATTTCAGTACTGATTTTTAAACCAAAACTGTGTAACACCTTTGATCTTTTTAACCTCAGCTCCAGCTAGTTCCTTTTGGAACTATTCTCTAAAATAAGGAGCCTCTCTTTTCAAGAATTTTCAAGATCACTGGGGGTGAATGCATCTGTTTAGGTCAATTGTTACTAGGTTGAACCATGTGCAATACCATTTTTGTAGGTCAAAAATGGTTGGATGTCAGTTTAACACAATAAGTTTGAGGAACCCTAAACATTTACAGGTCAGAGAACTTTAGAGCTGATAAATTTCATCAAGATAATATAGTTGTCCAACTGCCAATATTTGTAAGTGATCACCTGCGGCTGGCCTAGGATTGTCCAGTTGGTGGTGAAGTGACTAGTACAGTCTCCTGACAAACTGTGAGGTGTGGTATGACTGTCAGGCTCTAGCTGGTGCTGGCTTAATAGGGTCGGGGTAAATGAGGTGGGTCCTTTAAGCCCAGAGAACTATACCCTGGCAGGGCCGACATATTGAGGAAACACCCTGAAATGGCCCAAGTTCAAGAGGCCTCAGGACCTGAGATTGCCCCTGGTTTTGAGAATTTGGATCAGACAGGACCTATTCCTGGCTTCTTCCATCTGAATGAACCCCTTCTCGTCTCACAGTGTCTGAAATGCTGTTTGTGGATCTAGGCCATACACGTGCCTGCATAGGGCTTACCTGGGCAGGTGGAGCTTAGCCTTTCTGCCCAGTGCATCCCTCTGGCATACCTGGATACTGACCTACGGGGAAGGCTTCAGCAAAGAGTTTTCAGCAGGGTCCAAGGACAAGAATTCAAACTGTTTCTCATGTTCTTCTGCATAATGACCTCTGTTCCCTTTTGCTAGAGAATAGTGGGCACACCTCTAATCAAATATAAGTAAAAATCAATGCATTTTCATTAGAGAAAATAAGAAAAATATTGACAGGTAGAAAAAATATTCCATCTTCCCACTACCACAAATAATTACTATTAGTACTTAGGTAAATTTCCTTCCAGTTTTTAAAAGCATTTAAAAAAATTCCTAATTACATGCTAAGTCTATATCTTGATATTGCTAATGTATATATACTGTATGTGTATATATATAGAGAGAATACAGAGAGAGTATTCTAGATAAAATACACATTGCCAAGGAATATATACAACTGTAGAAATTATACACAGACTACAATATATATTTTATATTCTTATTTTTTACACTTACAATAACTAAGTCTCTGTGAACACAATTTTTAAGGGCTGTGTGGTATTTTATCAAGTGATTCTTTTTTTACCATTGTGTAGTTATCCATTTCTCCTTTTAGAATACTGGTTAAGAACATGAGTTCTGGAGGCACCTGGGTGGCTCGGTCGGTTGAGCCTCACACTCTTGATTTCAGCTCAGGTCATGATCCCAGGGTCATGGAATCAAGCCCCACATTGGGTTCCACACTGAGGTGGAGCCTGTTTCAGATTCTCTCTCTCTCTCTCTCTCTCTCTCTCTCTCTCTCTCTCTCTCTCTCTCTCTCTCTCCCTCCCTCCCTCTGCCCCTCTCCCCTGCTCGAGTGCTTTCTCTTTAAAAGAAAAAAAAAAACATGACTGGACTATTGGGTACAAATCCTAGCAAGATGGTTGTATGTACATGGCAAGATACTTAACATCACTATGCTTCTGTTTCTTCACTTTTAAAGTGGGCATAAGAATTCTACTTACTCTGTTGCGGAAAAGAGACCATAGTCTTACAAATTTTAAAGCCAGACTTTGCCATTTATGAGAGCTGCATCGAAGAGAGGAAGAACACGTACCAGCCACAATCCAGGTTCCTAACAGATGAAAATTTCAGGCAGGCTTCTATATCTGAGTATATCAAAGGCCCACTGCAAGGTTTGTCTGTGGTTAGGAGGGGAGAAGGGGCCCAAAGACACTAGGGTGGGGCATTGAGTCATGAGTTTAAGACTACTGAAAACATTCTTTTCAACATAATAGAATTTGTCCTTGGGAATCTTGAAAATAATTAACCATATTTATCCAGGTAAGTAAAGCATGGAACATTTACAAAGGAGCCATGGTGCTGTCTAGGGAGCAAAAACATTTACATTTATTTTTTAGTTGAGCTTTTTAACTTTTGTTAAGAAGGAGGGACTGATTTTCTTAACTCAAAGGGTTGCCTTGAGGACAAAATGCATAGAATAGGGGTAGGCTAAGTCTTTTTGTAAAAGGCCAGGTAGGAAATATTTTAGGCTTTGCAGGCCATATTCAAAAGCAGCCACAGAATATGTAAATAAATGAACATGGCTGTGTTCCAACAAAGCTTGCTTTATGTGTTGAAATTTGAATTTCATGTAATTTTCACATGTCACGATTATTATTCCTCTTTTGATTAAAAACAAGATTCAAAACTTCCTTTAAACTCACAACCGTGCAAATGTAAGTGGCGGCATGTGGAGGTTCCTCAAAAAATTGAAAATAGAACTGCCCTACGACCCAGCAATAGCACTACTGGGAATTTACCCAAGGGATATAGGAGTGCTGATGCACAGGGGCACATCTATCACAATGTTTATAGCAGTACTCTCAACAATAGCCAAATTATGGAGAGAGCCTAAATGTCCATCAACTGATGAATGGATAAAGAAGATGTGGTTTATATATATAATGGAATGCTACTTTGCAGTGAGAAAGAATGAAATCATGCCATTTTCAGCAACGCAGATAGAATTGGAAGGTATTATACTGAGTGAAATAAGTCAGAGAAGGGCAGATATCATGTTTTCACTCATATGTGGATCTTGAGAAACTAAACAGAAGACATGGGGGAATGGAGGAGGGGAAATAGTTCTAGAGAGGGAGGGAGGCAAACCACAAGAGACTCTTAAATACAGAGAACAAACTGAGGGTTGATGGGGCAGTGGGTGAGGGGAAAATGGGTGATGGGCATGGAGGGCACTTGTTGGGATGAGCACTTTGTGTTGTATGTAAGCGATGAACCATGAGAATCTACCCCCAAAACCAAGAGCACATGTACACACTGTATGCTAGCCAATTTGACAATAAATTATATTAAAAACAAACAAACAAACAAACAAACAAACAAATAAATAAATATTAAAAAAAAAAAAGTAAGGGGTGGACCCAATTTGGCCCCTGGGCTGTCATAACCTCTGGCTCCATATAGCCCTTAGCACCCACTAAGTACTGTGTGTGTTAGCTGCTGCCCCCACAATTAGAGTTGTTATCACCACCATCACCATCTCTATTCTAGGGCTGTGCAGTGCTGGCCCTGGAGGAGGCCAGGGTGGCAGCACACAGCCCTTGCCTCCCTTTGACCTCCTGGGAATCCGTCTGTAGCAGCTGTGGCTTCATCAGCACTTGGCTCCATCATGGCAAAGAGCTGCCTTCCAAAGGCTGCTTGGAGAGTTGTGCTGGAATCCAGGGAAACAGGCTTGCTGACCCATGAGCTAGGGCTGCTCTGGGGCTGTGGTAGCACACGTTCTGTGTCCTCTGGTGGACCTTTCCCCTGTGCTCTTCCTGGGTGAAGAGAGATAGAGAAACCCGCTCTACGTGGCTGGTGCTAGTTCATGCCCTGTTTTAAAGCGACAAAGGAGAAGAGAAAAGGGGGTTCTGAACAAAGTGGTAAAAAAAAAAAAACAAGCCGGAATTGGAGGGAAGAACCAGTAGGGAGTCACTAGTGTGAGCCACGGTGCTTGGATTGTTCAGAATCCTGTGTGCTCAGCTCCATAGAAAAATTGCAGATATCTTTATAAACCTTGACAGCATTACTTCATTATTCATGAAGGCTTTTTTTTTAAACCATAACCAGCTTCATTTTAAAGGAAATTTATTCTCAAGGCATTTTTAATTGAGTTTTTATGGTAATTCTTTGTGTTGACTGTTGAATCAACATTCCAAATAAACTATTCACGCTTATCCTTTTATTCAGCGAGTCTCGACTCTGCCTGTTCAAAATGATGAAGTGAGAGGAAACCCAGATTTTTCTGAATTGTACACATGGCAGTGCATGGCTTTTTCTGACCTCTTAAGAGTCATTTTTAACTAAGTAAATTTGCATTAAATCCTGAATTTTTGGTGTGATCTTCCATTGTGTGCACCTATGGGTTTATTTATGAGTGTGTATGTACATGTGTGTGTGTATGTGTGTATTTCAAAAAATGTGTATTGTAAAGACTTTGGATAACTCCTGAGATGGAAACTTTTTGAAGGCAAGTAGTATTTCATTTCATTTATTTATTATTATTATTTTTAAAAATTGTTTTATTTTAAGGGGCACCTGGGTGGCTCAGTTGGTTAAGCATTGAACTCTTGATTTTGGCTCAGGTCATGATTTCGCGGTTCACGAGTTAGAGCCCCATGTCAGGCTCTGTGCTGACATTGTGGGGTCTGCTTGGGATTCTCTCTCTCTCCCTGTCTCTGTCTGCCCCTCCCCCACGTGCACTCTCTGTCTCTCTCAAAAATGAGTAAAGAAACAAAAATTATTTTAATTCAAGTATAGTCAACAAACAGTGTTATATTAGTTTTAGGTGTACAACAGAGATATTCAAAGACCATTTCATTTTAAATCCATCTTTGGATGAAGCAGATCATGTCAGGCCCCTCGTGCCTTGCATAGTCATAGATGCCAATGTTATTTGATGAGAGGGAGAATGAAGCAGGGGCTGTGAGGCATCGGGAGGTCCTTGTCTACAATCCTCTGACCTTTGGTTGTCCCCACAGCACTCTTCCTGTACACTCAGCCCTTGTCTCAGTATTTCTAAGGACAGGAACTTCTCAGCTAATCCTGTTTTCTTTTAGCTGCACAGAATAATATTCATCCTTCAGATGCCTGCAGACAGAGGTAATAGTTCAACCCACAATGCCCATCCCACCTCCAACACCACACCACACAACCCTTTCTCTTCTCCCCGTGCTAAATATCTGAAGTCTCCCCCACCCCCCAACCTTTCTGATATGCCTTATGTTTAGACACTTTTGCTTTTCTCTGGCCACTTTTCTATGCACAGTTTCCCATGTGTCAGGAGCTGGCTCGCTGTGTGTGTGCTAGAAGTGTGTGCCTATGTGCCAGATGTGCCCTGACTTGGGCCCAGTCTGTGCAACCTCCTTTGTTTTCTTGTTGTGCTCCTTTTGTGGGTTAATGAAACCCAGTTTGTGAGATACTTCTGACTGCCATGGGAAATTGACTCTTCTTGGACTTACTGCCAACTCTAACTCCTCGTTCATGGTAATATCAATGGTCTTGAACTCTCCTAGGATTCAGAACAGTTCCCGGGAGGGGGCACGTTTAGTGGTTTCAGGTGGTCCTAGAGCTCAGTTGAATCAGGGTCCATCATCCGAATGAGGGTGGCCTTCTCAAACCAGGGGAAGTGGCCAGGTTGAAGGGCAGAAGGGCAGGAGGCAGCAGGTCAGGGAACAGAGTGACAGAGGCCAGCAGAGGTATTAGAGAGGGTAGGTAAGGAGAAGAGAATGTGCAGCTGAAAGGGAGTTACAGCGGGCAAGCGAGGTAGTTCAGGATCTGCTGTCCTGAACTCTTAGCATCTTACTGGGTGTTTCTTCCGTGTAGATCTTTTGTGTTTTACTTAAAAGAATCAAATTTTAATGATGAGGAGCTGGACTCTGATGAATTATTCATAAGCCAGATTTCCCTCATTCTGTAGATATGTGCTTGACTTAAAAAAAAGATTTTTACAGGACTTTACATTTTTGTGATTAAACTTCTTGCTAATGGGGCCTATCTTCCTATTCTCCAAAGACCTTTCGAACCTAAATAGGAAAAAAAGCTACAGAACTGAAGTGGTGACTCTGCCACTTACTAGCCATGATCTTGCATAAGTCAGGGGTTCTGACCCTCATCTGTAGGAAAAGCTGGATAACGTTGACCTCATTCATTATACTTCCCTCACTGGGTAGTCAGGAAGATTAAATGAAATCCCGCATTTGGAGTGCCTGGCGTGATGCCCACCAGTACCAGTCCCAGCTGGTCACAGTTATTTTTCTGCTCCTCAGCGTATTTGCCATCTTGCCCACTTGTAAGGCAGATTTGATAGGGCGTCTTCTCTGTATTCATCCCAACTATTGAGAATTTAATGGAGAGAGACCAGGGCCAGGATCCATAGATTTCTAGAAGCTGCTTCTAACTTTTTGGAACATTTGTTTATGTTGGGGGTCACAAAGTCAGATGCCATTGAGAGCCTCCTTAGATAAATACGTGAAGTAGCCAAGTGATAGAGCTGTGGGGCCTCCATGACACCCCCCCACCCCCACCCCCCCACCCCCCGCCCAGAGCAGGCATTTCAATAAAGTCTCTGCCTAACCAAACACTTGGTACAGGGAATCCAGGTTCTAACTCCATTGGCCGGCGGATATAAGTTCCTCAAACACTCTTGCATTGGGTTACTGTGACTTTAGAGCAGTGGTTCTCAAAATATGGCCTAGCAACCATTAGGAATGCCTGGGACCTTCTATGAATGCAAATTCTCGGGCCTCACCCCAGACGTATTGAATCAGCAACGGGGGCAAGGGATGGGCAGCAATCTGTTTGAACAGACCCTCTAGGAGATTCTGATCATTCTCAAATTTGAGACCCACTGATTTACGAACATGCTCTCAACCCTGGCTGGACATTGGAATCATCTGGGGAGCTTTAAAAATCTAGTTGCTTTGGTCCTACCCACAGAGTTTCTCATTTAACCCACTTGGGGTACAGCCTGGACGTCAGGATTTTTCATCAGGTGTGTCCAGGGTTGATAACTGCACTTTTAGGGAGCCTGTTGTGAGGCTCCTGGGTGAGAGGTGAGGAGTGGGAGGCATGTGGTTTGATAGACCTCCCAAGTAATCTGCTGTACTAGTCAGATTACTTGCAGACCATGACTTTAAACTACCAGCCACACAAAATATCCTTGAGATGGCTTTTTGTAGACTGAATATTCACTCAATGTGATTTGTCTTAAAGGTTGCTTTTAATGCTATATTTGTTCAGCAAACATAGACACTCGTATAGCACAAATATTAACTCCTAAATTCTCAAAGGCTTTCCCACGATATGCCATCTGGCAAGCTTTATTGTAATCATCTCTTTATTATCCACACTAATGAAGGACTAGCATGGCATTGGTAATTGAAAAACACACATCATTTAAAAATCATTCAGGCTGGTGCCAGCCCTGCTTCCCCAACCAGAAGCATTTGGGAGTAGAAAATATTGACTGATGACAGTTCCCTACCCCCCTGTGGAGGTACCGTTGCATTTTATTTTAGTTAGAAATTTGAGCAATAGAAGAAGCGAGAGGCTTCTAAATTATAATTACTTTTTTCTGAATAAAGGAGTCTGTTTTCTCAATGAGAAGCCAAAGCACAGAGCAGATAAGCATTGAGTATATTTAAAATGCATTGTACTTTGGAACTAGTGGGTTCAAAGTGTGCTGTAGAAGAAGTTGCATGGGATTTGAGGAATCATTGGATCTGGATTCTAGATCTTATTCTGCTTTATTGCCTGTGTTATTTGAAATGAGCCACTTCAGCCACTGGCGGGGCTCGATGTGTGGTCCCCATCCAGCAGCATCTGCATCACCTGGGAATTTGTTTGGAGATTCAGTTTCTCAGACCCACTCCAACCATTCTGAATCAGAGACTCTGGGTGAGACCTGGAATTGGTGCTTTAACAAGCCTTCCAGGAGATTTGAATGGCTGCTCAAGTTTGAGCATCGCTGCTCTCCACCAGGGCTCAGTTTTCTCATCTATAAAATAATGCTACCAGCCCAGATAATATTTGAAGTCCATTCCAGCTCTCCACTGGCCTTGGTGTATGGCCTGGAACAGGTTGGAAGATTCTCTGTCTTAGACCTTGAACCTTTCCTTGGATGTGTGAATCAATAATTCAGCCAAAAACCTGGCATGGGGGTAACAGAAGAGAACCAGATCTCTGGGAACTCTGTACCCAAACACCCCATAGAATGCTCACTATAAAGTAAACTGTGCTTTCTTCAACTGGTTGGTACCATTTTCCCAAAGTGAAAATTCCTGGTGCTTTGGAAGGGGAGGCAGACACTACTCCTTTTTCTGGGGGCCGAGAGCTGTCTGATGTGATTCACGGAGCAGCGCTTCTACAGGAACTAACAAATAGCATCTCAGAAGGATGTACAGAGGTACACAGGCTTTGCAGTAAAACAAGGGAAAATTTCAAGCTATTTATCAAAGCTCTTGCAGCTTCCATTTCAAGACAGGTGGAAAAAAATAACGTGGAACAAGAAAAGAAAATAAATCTGTATCCAGAGCACCTCATAAATAAGAAAGGAGTTAGGGGAACTGTTGGCCTTGCTAGATTCTCAGAGTATTTTTGTCACAGTTTAGAAAGCTTTCAAATGTTTTGGCAGTATAATTCTTATACTTTTTTCATTATCAACATTCATGATTGTAGAGTCATTTCATTGGCTATTAAAACCAAAAGAGAAAAAGGAAACAAGCATTTCAAGGAGAGGGAAACTGAGAAAATGATACCTGCAGATAAGAGAGAAAGAGAGAGAAAGAATGAGCGAGCACTTAGTTCACCCACAAATACAAATTTTTTTTTTCGTCTAAAATACAGTGATGCTTTATAATTTAGGGCAAGTCAGAGGAAATCAAAGGCAATTTTCTAATTGGCTTTTGTTTAGTAAGAGCCTGTTTGTGGGAGACAATAGGGCATGGTTTATTGAGCGTGAGAGACTTGGGTCTGTTATGTCTGGGAGGGATAGACAAATTATAGCTTTTATTAAAAAGGATGGATCACAGGCTGGCCCACTTTGCCTGAGCGAATAATTTGATTGAGGAGGACTGAAGTAGTTGAGGACCTGCATTGGTCATCTTTGTGAAATCCCTACTGGTGTCCAGTGGACCAATGACGTGGCACTAAAATCCTGGTTAAAAGCCTGTACTTGGAGTTCGGATTCTGGCCCAGCCACACACTGGCTCTGAAACATAGGGTAAGCCACTCAGATGCTCAGCTTGTTTCCTTGTCTTTCAAAACAAGATAATAATAGAACCTACTTTGTGGGAGTTTTGCAAGGAATCGAGTTAGCATATGCAAGGTCCTTTACATAATGCCTGATACGTAGCAGGCATTATTTTACTGGGACTGTTTGTGAAATAGCTGTATGTTTCTTTAAAAGAATCCTAAAAATAAACTCACTGTTTCTTAACTGTAAGACCTCTTGAGAGCAGCAGTGCTGTATCTGATACCCTCAGTGTGATTGATAGGAGGCTTCGAGAGGATGCTGGGATCACAATTCAAACAAGACTGATGACCCTTGAGCCGTGGGGACCTTCTGCCTGGACAGCTTCACTGACATAGCTTTGGGGGGTTGTTCGAACTGGATTCAGAGGAGCTAATTTTCGTCATTTGATTTCCTTTTCCTGTGTTTATTTTTGGAATGGACTCAGACCAATGCTAGAAATAGGTCTGAAGTAAATGTCATGTTTTCCTCTCATATTTGGCATACTCTCCTTTGTTGGCCAGACCGTGTTCATGGCAGCTAATATTGATTAGCCTACATTTTTCTCAAATAAACTTTTTTCAGGCTATGTAAAGTCTAAATGCTAGCAGTACCAAAATAAATGCATTCAACTTATAAACCAGTGGTAGAGAACAAAGTAGGAACAAAAGCATGCTGAGACATATTGTCCAAACAAGACATCGCCTGCTCTGCCAAATCAAAGCTGTGAGGCCCTGGGCAAGTGTCTCATCTCATCTGAGTGGCAGTGGCCCATCCATACAGTGGGGCTAATAATAATGCCTGTTGCCTGTTTATTAGATAATCCATGTGAAACACAAACTAGTGCTAGCCCTCAGAAATTACTTGGCCGATACCAACATTTTAAATGTTATTTCTGTCTATGAAAATCTAATGTATCAAAGTCAAAATGATAAATTTATGTAGGTTTACATGAAGATAAAAAATGTCATCCTACTTGATTATTTGGAGCTGGGCTGGTGGTACTTTGGTCTTGAGAAGAGAAACCAGACTTCTGGTGGTTGGTGAAATCTGCTGAAGAATTAACCTGATCAAACATTTTGTTTTAACCACAGAATCATGTCAACCCTGCCATGGACTTTACCCAGACCCCTCCTGGGATGTTAGCCCTGGACAATATGCTGTACTTTGCCAAGCACCACCAGGATGCCTACATCCGGGTAAGCACGTAGCACCTTTTAGTTGATGTAGGTCTCCTACTGACTTTGAATTTCAGACTTACAGATATGGAGTAGGTTACCTTTAGATGTGTGTCTCCAATCTTTTGCCTTTCATCACTCAGTAAGTATTAAAATTAAATGAAATCACTAGGGGCCCTGAAATCAGGATTTTTAACTTTTAAATGATCTCACATGATGACATCTAAAAAAAAAACACACAATAGTTACCGAAAAATGATGTCTTACATAGTTCAGCAGTGAATTATGACAAAAATTCTTAGACTTAAATAACAATAAAGAGAAATGAACCATCTATTCAAAACTTGCACAATCCCAACTTTAGCAAAGATCCCTTAGGCTTATTCTGCTTTTTGGAAAAGAGACCAAGGATTCTCTCTGGTTCTGTTTCCATTCAATCCAATGCTGGAGACACAATAAGATAAACAAAAAGAAAGAAAAGAATGGGACAGATGGGGAGGGAAAAGAAATGCCTTCTCTCCTATTTCTTAACAAACTAGTGAAACTCCAGCTACCTGGAGAAACTCCTTTGTGGGTGAGGCATAAGGAAGCTAGAAGATGCCACCTGCTGAGTGGGCAGTGCAGGTGTGGGAAGGGCTAAATGTGAAAGAACAGGAGCCTAGGGACAGTGACATAGGGCTGCTCCACTGGATGCACTGTTTGTGCTGACACCTATCTCCTGTCCTCAGGGAGAGGAGTCCAGATTCAGCGACGGGGAGGCATCCTCATCCAAGGCTGAGATGGGGGGAGATGTGAATAAATGTGACAAGAGAATTGGTGAATAGTTAAAATTATGATTAGATCTCAGCTTAGAAAATTTTTGATGAGTGAATTGCCTAATGCAGAAAGAATAAGGCTGACACTAGAATAAGATGAGTCTTTACTCTGACATTCTGTGTTGGATCCCTCTTGATGGGACTGGCTTTCGGGAGACCGGGGTTCAAGACCTGGCATTATCTAGTGATGTAAATGTGGGCAGTTCCTTTTGTCTAGGCTCAAAGTTCTTCCCCAAACAAGGGAGTGCTACTCCCCCAAGGGGCATTTGGAAATGTGTGTGTGGATTTCAATGCTAGTTACTATGTCAATGGGGTATGACTGGCCAAAACCTATAATACATGGGACAGTCCGCACAGTGAAAAATTGTTCTACCCAGTAGCAGGCCCCTTGAAAAAAGTCATGCCAGGTTCTGAGTTCCCTGTAGGCACTATATTTTAACTTTATGTGTTTTTCTATATATGCAGTTTGACAAGCTTTGATTTATACTGAAATATTCTTTATAATATGATTATGTAAAAGATGTTATGCATTCCTGTGAAAGGTTTGGGATCAGGTGCTTGGTCAGAAATGCAGTCCTTCATAGGAAAATTATTTGCTCATGGAAGTTTAATTTGGCTTATGTGTGTATATATTTATTGCACAGATTCCTTACTAGGAATATAATCTGCACTCACGGTAAATAAATGAATATTTTTGAGGTGCCATATAGTATAGCCTTGGAGAGTTGAGTGTGAAAAGGAGAAGCCAAATAGAAGTTGAATTTAGCATTAACTGATTAATGATTGTAGATGAATGTTTCTAAAGTTAGAGTGTATTGATGCTGAGTGCACAGGAAGCCTATGTCTCATGAAAAGTGATTTAATGTTTGAAGCCCATTTTCCTCAATGCAGTCTCTAAACTCTTACAAGTAAACTTAATACGTGGCAATCTGAAAGAACTTTACATCTGATAGGGACTTAAAAGAAAAACCTATTTGTAAAGAAAAATGTGGCCCTTTTTGTCCACATCCCCTTTTCTTTACTGATTAGACAATGTCTATATCTGATAATATCTATATTTATACTTCTATAACTAAGATGTCTCTTATTTTCTCAGAAGTGTCACTTTCCTGATATCATCTGACTTTGGGGCATTAAGTCCTTATTGGAAAGCTAAAGCTGTTTGCATGAATGACTGGGGCTAGGGGATCGTATAAAGTCCAAGGACTTCTGCAAGGAAGTTTTGGGGGTGACTCTGAAAAAAGTTATCATAGTGATAGTGAAATAATAGTATAGATGGTAGAAATAGTCATCCTAGACAGCTAACTAAATTTTGATCTATGAGTTGAATGGTCTCTTCTGAAATACAGAAATAGATTCTTTTTAAAAATAAGTTTATATTTTGATAAAAATTTGCTTTGTTTTTGGCCAGGTAAATCTCCTGTCTGAATACAATTATTCACTTATTATTTATATCTTTCATTCATTAAACTCTTATTCTGTACCTGAATATAGCCTCACCATTCACTTGCTAGTCTGATTTACAGTTGAGATTTTTAAAAGGAATTGTAACACGCACATACACACACACACATACAGACACATACATATGTATTTCCTCTTTGCCCTTGACACCCCCCCCTCCAGCTATCATGTTTCCTCAGACACTATGTATTTGTATTTTTATGAGTTGTCTTCTTGCTCTCTGTTCTAATCATCTGCCACTCAATTTGAATACTTTGCACCTTTTCAATGAGGCTTCCACTCATCACTTTCTAGAAACTGTTCTCCTGCCAAATGTAGAACAGCTCCCCCTTCCTCCATTTCATCTGTCCTTCTATTGACACTGGACACTGTTTACCATTGATCAGTTCTTTCTTTTTACCTGGAGCCAGTATTGTCTGTCTTGGTTCTCTCCTTGTCCATTTCTCTTAGTCTCTCTGGTAGCTTTCTCTCCCTCTGCCTGTCCATCTAATGTACATAATCCCAAGAACTCAACTGTAGACCTTTTTTCTTCTCAGTGACTCAGTCTGCACATGTTTACTGAGTAACTATCAAATGCCCAGCGAGGAGCTAGGTGATGGGGATCCTCAAGGAACATATCACTCATGAGTCTTGTCGTTGAAGAGTTTACTGTCTAGAGATGGAGAGGCGGGGTGAAGAGTTAAATACCAGGCACTTTCTGAGCTACTTAGAATGTATTTTGATTGGAAAGGGAGGGGATACAGAGGGAGTCACCAACACAGATGTGAGGGTAAAGTCTGGAAAGCTTCCTGGAGGATGTGGCTTCTGCACTAAGACCACTTGGATAATGCAGTTAATCAGATGAAGGTCAGAGGGCATGGAGAGCAAGTCTGAGTGGAGGGAAACGTGTAAACAAGCGTGTAAAGGTGTGTGCCTTTTTTAGGGAACCAAAAATAGTATAGTATGGCTAAAACAGAGTGGTTAATACGATATGGTTTGAGACACATGTGGGCTAGTTCATTAGGGACCCTAATTAAGGTGGGTATTAAGGTGTATTAAGGTGTTTATGCCGTATTAAGGTGTTTGTTTGGGCTTTAGCCTGAAGGAATTGAAGAATTTCTGAAGTGTTTTAAGTAAAGATGATGTAAGTTAATTTTAGAAAAATCATCTTCTTGCCAGAAAACAAATGTGAGAAATCAAGACTAGAGACAAAAATAAAAATTGGGAGTGATTTGAACTAAGGTAGTGACAGTGGCACTGGGGAGAAGCAGTTTGAGTGAATTATTTTGGAGCTAAAATAAACTGGACTTTCTCTGAGGAAGAGGAAGAAGAAGAGAAAGATGATTGGCATGAGTGAACGGAAGGAAGGTAGTGCCATTAATGAGACAGAGAGTGCAGATCTGTAGGGGTAGTCATTTGGAGACGCCCAGACCCTTATATGCATGTAGGACATCTGTCCAGCTGGATGTGTCTAGTAGGCAATGAGGCATGGGCAGGAGAGCTCAAACCCGTGTAGACGCCACATTCTGTATATTCTACATCCTTAAGCTTGATCATTCCCTTTAATTTGTTCATCTAGATTGTTGCCATATTATCTCAGTGGCCTTCCAGCTGAAATCTGGTATCTTTGTACCCATCTTCTATGCCAGCTTCTAGGATAATCTTTCTAAACAGAGTTCAGGACACTTTGGATACTATCCCTGCCCCACAAGCCTACCTCTTGTGGTACCAGGCACATAGTAGATTTTTAATAGTTTCTTGTTAATTGAGTAAGGAATTTCTATAGTTTTTATTTAAATGGTCTCTTGCCAAGGATTAATTCATTTTTATCACCTGAGAATCATGGGCGTTGTTCCTTTTAGCAATTACATAAAAGTATAATTTCACAACTTGGCTTTATTAATGGGCAACCTGGTTTCTTGTGTATTATTTAAATATACTTTGTAAGTGTGTACTAATGGAAGCATTGGATGTAATTGAATTACCCCACACTTGGACAGGCACAGAACACAAGGAAGAATTGCAAATCTGAGCATCCCACTATGCCTGGAGTAAAATATGGAGGCATTGAATGATTTCAGACTTCTGGGTCTTATTTTCCCTGGGCATAATTGCTTTTACTTTTTCTGGAGATGCTTCATTCCCCAGTTCTCCCCACCACAGCTCTCTCTCTCTGAGAGGTAGGGGGTAGCACTTGGCTCCCTCCTATGATCCTGCTGTCATTTTTTCACAGACAGGATAATGGTATAAAACTGAATGTGTTTGCTTTTTGTTGTTGTTTTGTTTTGCTTTTTATCCCCTCCCTGGAGTAGCAAATCTAAATACCTTGGAAGAAAGAAAATTAGTGACTCCATTGGAAATAAAACTTTTGGACTTATATATTCTTTTATTTAATTATTTATTGGGAGCTAGTGAGAAACCCCAAAATGACTTGGTTTTACATTTGGTTCAAGACTCATGCTGGCTATTGTGGGAGCCAAGACTGAGCCACAAAGCAGGAAATGATGATGAGGAAACCTCAGGCCTCCAAAACATGTAATGGCCAGGTCTGAGGAAGAAGTAGGATCATCAAAAATACTAAGACATGCTGCAACTAAAGGAAAGAGTGGTTTCAGTTCAGTCTTGCATGGTCCCATTTGTCATCCCATTTAATCCGAGTAAATGTGTACCTAAAGTGGATTGGGTAGCATATAAGACATGTTCCATAGATTGGCTCAGTTTTCAAGAAAAGCCTATGGGGTAAGCATTGTTAACCACTGTTTTATAGATTCAGGAACTGGGATCTAGAGAGGTGCAGAGTTCCATTGGTTAGGTCAAATAGCCAATATTAAGGGAAATTTAAACTTAGGTCTTTGGCCTTCAAGTTTCAGGCATTTTCCAGTCTGAAGTTTCTTGTCTCTGGGCTTGGGGTGTGGTGGACACGAGAGAGCTATTGTTGAAGTGGAGGAAAAGCGGACAGTCTAAGACAAATGATTAGAAGACACGGAAAGTTGGTGATGCCATTAAGGAAGTGTTTGTATTTACTTAGGGTCTTCCTAGATCTAGCATAATCAGAAAGTCCCCCTTAAAAGTAAGAGAGGGTACATTACTTTATGTTTAACTACAAAGTTTGTATACAGCATCACATTGTCTTTATTAAATTGTAAATCCTTTGAAAACTAAGGCTTTTTCCTATATGTTGTCATATTACTGAATATTTGACTGAGCCTCAAATGATGGTATTTAAAGGAATAAATGAGCCTGGCAAAGGTATCACTGTAGAGCTTTCCAGATTTCAGATGTGGTTGTAAGTTTCAGTCTAGTGACATGAGAAGTGACATTTAGAAGATCAGAGGAACTTCAGAACCTATTGTCAGTCATCTGTCTCCCTCTTGGCATTACAGCCAGACAGACGCGTGCTGTGCATTAATCCCAGGCCCTAAAGACGTCAGATAAGCTATTTAAATGTGCAACAATAAAAGCCAAATGCATGCAAATGAGATATTTCTGTTATTGCTTCCATTTTTTTCAGAGGAAAAAATTTCACACAAAAAAGAAAAACAGCCCATCTTCTTAGATGCTAAAAAGCATCTAACTAAAGGAAGAGAAATTTCTTTTAACGTTTACATTTATTCATTCACTGACTCATTCAGGAAATATTATCAAACACCTACCATCTGCCATCATGGTGCCATGCACGATGGATGGTGGATGTGGTGGTCAACGAAAAAGGCAAAGTCTAGTTCTTAGATATCAGAAAATAGAATAGCAAGCAAACTGAGAGTAGAGATTGTTTTATCGTGTTTTCTTATTCTTCTCCCCCTTGGGGTTTTTCTTGTTTCCTTCTGGATTTTTAGATGTGATCTATCCTGGGCCCATCTACCAAGTCCCAGAACCTTTACTTGATAGTTCTTTGCAGTTTTCCACAGTATACTGAGCAGGTAAACATTTCACCATTTTATATAAATTGTCATACTGGTTAACCACATCAGAATCACTTAGGACTTGCTTTCTTTCCCAGTGACCTACTTTTCAGCAACGGCACTACTTGTTAGAGAAATAGTCTGGTGTTGGGTCAGTGTGGACTAGAACAAACCTGACCCCTCTTGTATGTTTTCTTTAGTGTGATGTTTGTCATAAATAAAATGTTTTCTTAAGGAAGCTGTTACACAACTAACACAGAATTTATAAAATCTTGAGGCTTCTAGTCACAAAATTACGAGTGGACACTAGAAACTACTTGTTCTTTATGTACCCTACAATTCTTGCCTCAACATCCCTCATAATTTATGATGAGCATCTCATCCAATTGGAATACCTTTGCACACTGGGTGATGATGCTAGAAGATAATGGATTTCCTGAGGTAGGGGGTAGGAATAGAAATCCCTTTAAAAATAAGATTAATTACAATGGTTTCATGCGGTTTTGAGCCAGGGCATATGTATGTTTCTAATATTATACCAAATCAGAGCAGAAATATTTATATGTCAAGTAAATTTGATTATGGGAAAAGATGGATATTTGTCCTTCAGAATTATTTTCTCAAGCTTCTTTCATTACAGCCATTTTTTTTAACAGATGAAAAATGTAAAGTGTATTTACACTATTCCAAAACCTTTAAATGGATTCTTCTTCCTCATGATACATACAAAGTAAACAATACTTTGAAAAAAATGTTGGGAGAAATATTGGTTTAGACCCTACCTCACCACTGAGACGGAGGTCTGCGTGTAGAGGCAGTACTGATAAGAAAATGCTCTGAGATGACCTCGTATGAGAAAAGCTACCATTTTTGAAACCTTTACATATTTGGAGTACTTAGCATACATTATTTGTAATCTTCCCTTTAGTGCTCCCCGAATTGGGAAGATAAGGTGACCCCTGTACCCTCTTCTTCCAATATATAGTTCTCTCTGTCTGCTGAGACACAAAGCCACATTGGGGAAACTGCTTTTGACTTCTCTCTCCTGCGTCAGAGGGTGTAAAGGTACTTGGAATAGCAAACACAGAGCTTGCCATGAGCTGACAACTATGCTAGGCACATTTATTCATCCTTCACAACACCTCTGTGAGGTCAGCACTGTTGTTATTTCTATTTTACAGATGAGGAAACTGACACACAGAGAAGTTAGGTTGTTTGCCTGAGATCACCCAGCTAAGAAGATGCCAGAGCTGAATATAAAGCCAAGTAGTCTGCTTCTAGTGGCCTTTAGAGGTTTATAGATTCATATAGGGTTCACAGCTACAGTTCAGATGAGCCTGTGGATGTGTTTGCTCAACCGGCACAGTATTTTTAAAGGGAAGAGAATTTGAATTGCCTGTAGGCAGGGCATGCATTCCCTCTTCAAATAGCCATGAGCCCCAGAACTCTATTCTTTTCCGCCTGACTGCTTCGTGCATTCTAGTTATCTCCCTTGTACCTGAGGGACTTGAGTTAGTGATCACTGATACTGGTGGTCTGCAGTGACCTTTGTGAAGTTCTGAATACATTATTGGCACACAATAGGTGCTCAAACCACTTTATTTGCTTTTTCCCTTTCCCAGTCCATAAAGTTGTGTTTGATTAATGTCCCATCTCTCTCTTGCTGAGAATAAAGGACTTAAATTTCAACCTCCCAAGGGCAGGCAAAAGGAATAGGCATGTTTCTCAAATTCTCCAGTTGTAAATTTTAAGGAAAAAAAAGTCATCAGATCTTATTATAAATACACTGGACCAGTGTTCTTGGGGGCTCTAAGCATGGTCAGCCCTCCTCACTGTATGTCAGCTTCTTGGTGCCCACCAGCCAGCATTTAAAGAGAATGGGGACCGAGTATCCTACATGCACTAAGGCAGAGTGCTGATGGAGGCAATGCTGAGTCTTGAAAATAAATTAAGGAACTTTTAACATTTCAAGGGGGAAATTGGCAGTTTCCCAAGCGACATAATTACAGGACAGTGTGTAATGTGTAATTAAACTTAACTATGAAGCAAATGATTGGAATAAAGCTTGGTGGCACATCATTTTTTTTGTTCCCACAGTGCTGACAGATCCTCCCCTCCCCTTGTCCCTGAAATGGCTTTAGCAGCAATTGCTCCTAATTTTTTTTAAATGAAATTATATGTTGCCAGTTAAATACACAGTTTCATGTAAAGGAACCTTTTTTTTAATTTGAATGACGTTTTCCTTCTAGGTGATCTGGAGCACAGAATCACTTTGGAATAACAAGGACCCCAAGGCACAGCCTTGCTGGGACTTTAAAATGACTCTTTGTCTAATAATTCATTTACATACTTTATCCTTTGCTCTTATTTTTATTCTTTCTTTGACCAAGGTCCACAGCCTGGAGGCTTATTTTCATGTAGTTTTTTTCATGTTATAAAAATAGCGGCATTAATTTCATTGATTGTGAATAACCAAGCTGTTACTGCCAGTCAGGACCCCTTGAGAGAGTGAATATATGTGATTAGATTTAGTAATTGCCCTGGAAGGAAGAATTTCTGACTTCCAAAGTCAATGATTTGAACGGGATGCTTCAGGAGTTAGCATGAGATCATTGTTCAACATGGGCTTGGTTTTGTCTCAGAAGACCCATCACCTGAGGGAGGGCGGGCAAGTTCCACATATATTAACTGCTGGGTATAACAGTATATGCATTCTGTGTTCACACCACCTGAGTTCTTTTGGTACTGGATTCAGTAGGTCTAAAGCATGATAAATATCTATTTCATTCTCCTTTGCTACCAGCCCAAGCTGGGTATTAGGTTCAGAATCTTTTTATTTAACTATATTTGAAGGTTTTTCTGGTTTGTATTTACTTTTAAAAAGCGGTAGGACTTTATTTTTTTTTAATGCAGTAGGACTTTAAAACACAGTGATGGATTGCTTGAAAAAAAAACATTGAAACCAAGCTATATAATGAACTCTATGGAGTTGACACACTGCACACCTAAGCCCAGTGTGAATTACAAGATTAGAAACTAGGGACAGCCTCATGTTTACCAGTGAAGTCCTCAGCCGACAGTCATTGTTCTGATGTCTCTATCTTAGACTCAGTAATACCTTCACATTCTTTCTCCCAACTGGCTCTCCCTCAGTCCACATTATCCATTTTAATGTCTCACTATGCTAAACAAATAAATATTTATTGAGTACCTACTCTGTGACCAACTGCCTCCTTTCTGCTGTCATTAACCACACTTCCATCTTTGATGACACATTTTTCTGCCTTCACTGTGCAGAGCTCAGTAGCTGCTGTGCTGGGAGTTTGCTGTTGTTTCTTCCCTTTTTTGCACTCATTGCTGCACCATGTTGCAATGCAGAAGTTCCAGGGGTTGCAGCTCATTTATTTCTGTTTTTTTAAGAGGGAAAGTTTTCTGGGAATCCTCTTTTTTGTGTGCATAGACTTGGAAGGTGTTATAGGTCTCATTGGCTTTTTAAATAATAGACTTTATATTTTAGAGCACTTTTAAGTTTACAGAAAAATTGAGCAGAAGGTAAAGAAGTTTCCCAGGTATCCCCTGCCCCCCCCCCCCCACCCCCGTACACACAGTGCCTTTAGTTACATTTGATAAGCCAATGTCCTGCAACCTTGCTATAATTGCTTATTGGTTCCAGGACTTGTTTGTTGAGTCTTTGGAGTTTTCTATATAGATAATCATGTTATCTGTGTACAGTTTTACTTCTTCCTTCCCAGTCTGTATACTTTTTATGCCCTTTTCTTATGTTATTGCATTACCTAGGACATGTAGCCTTGATTCTGATCTTAGGGGGAAAGACTCAAGTTTTTCAGCATTAGGTATGATGTTAGCTGTAGATTTTTTATAGATGTTCTTTATTAAGTTGACGAAGTTCCCCATCAGTATTAGTTTGCTAGGGCTGCCATAACAAAGGACCATGGACTGGGTGTCTCAAACAACAGAAATCTATCCCTTGAGATTTCTGGAGGACAGAAATCTGAGATCAAGGTGTCAGCAGGACTGGTTTCTTCTAAGATCTTCTTCTTGGTTTGTAGATGTTTGTCTTCTCCCTGTATCTTCACATGGTCTTCTTTTTGTCTGTGTCTATGTCATATATAAGGACACCAGTCATATTGGATTAAGACCCATTGTAATGACCTCATTTTTGTCTTAATTACCTATTTTATTTAAATGCCCTGTCTCCAAATGTAATCACATTCTGAGGTACTAGGGTTAGGACTTCAATAAGTGAATTTGGAAGCACACAATTCAGCCCATAACACCCTCTATTCCTAGTTTGCTGAGAGTTTTTTTTTATCATGAATGGATGTTGGATTTTGTGAAATGCTTTTTCTATGTACATTAATATTATCATATGATTTTTCTTTCTTTGCTGTGATAAGTTACATTAATTCATTCTTGAACCAATCCTGCATATCTGGAATAAATCCTATTTAATTATAGAGTATAATTCTTGGGTTCTATTTGATAATATTTTGTTAAGCTTTTTATATCTGTGTTCATGAGAGGTGTTGGTGTGTAGTTTTCCTTTCTCATAATGCCTTTGGATTTGGTTTAGAGTAATGTCCTCATAGAATGGATTAGGAACTTTCCTCTTCCTCTATTTTCTGGAACAGATTATAGAGAATTGGTATTATTTCTTCTTTAAATGTTTAGTAGAATTCACCAATGAAACCATCTGGGCCTGGTGCTTTCAGTTTTAGAAGGTTACTAATTATTGATTCAAATCCTTTAATAGATATAGGCCTATTCAGATTATTTATGTCTCCTTCTGTCTTTTGAGGAATTGGGCTCTTTCATCTAAGTTATCAAATTTGTGGGCATAGGGTTGTTTATAAGATTATTATTTTTTACTGTCATTGGATCTATAATGATGACTCCTCTTTCATTTTTGATACTGATAAGTTATCTTTTCTCTTTTTTTCTTGGTTAGCCTGGCTATAGTTTTATCATTTTAATTGATCTTTTCAAAGAACCACCTTTTGGCTTCATTGATTTTTCTCTGTTGATTTGCAGTTTTCAGTTTCATTGATTTCTGCTCTAATTCTTATTACTTCTTTCTTCCACTTACATTACATTTAATTTGTTCTTTTCTAGTTTCTTAAAGTGGAAGCTTAGATTATTGATTTTACATCTTTCTTCTTTTATAATTTATGTATCGAATGCTATAATTTTCCCTCTAAGAATTGGTTTTGCTATATCCCACAAATTTCCAAAAGCTGTATTTTAATTTTCATTCAGTTTAAAATATTTTCCAAAAAAATTTAGGCTTTTCTTTAAGTCTTGTGTTATTTAGATGAGTGCTGTTTAATCTCCAAATATTCTGGGGTTTCCCAGCTATCTTTTGGTTATTGATTTCTAGTTTAATTCTATTGTGGTCTGAGAGCATACTTTGTGTAATTTCTATTCTTTTTTCTGTGAATATGTGTCTAATGGCCTGGAATATGGTCTATCTTGTGAATCTTCCATGTGAGTCTGAGAAGAATGTGTATTCTGCTGTTGTTGGATGATGTATTCTATGCATGCCAATTAGATCCAGTTGATTAATGGTACTGTTCATTTCAACTATATACTTAATGATTATCTGCCTGCTGTATCTATCAATTACCAAAATATAGATATTCAAGTCTCTGAGTATAGTAGCTGATTTGTCTATATTTTCTTGCAGTTTTATTAGTTTTTGCCCTATATAACTCAATGCTCTGTGGTTAGGAGGTGCATATATTTAAGGATTAGTATGTCTTCTTAGTTGACCTCGTTGTCATTACCTAATGTGTCTCTTTTCTCTCTGACAATTTTCCTTGCTTTGAAGTTTGCTCAGAAAGTGTAAAATTAATATAGTTAATCCATTTTTCTTTTGATTCATGTTACCATGTGTGGGGTGCTCCAGTTGAATTGGGGCTACCAAATGTGGGGTGTCCCAATTGGGTGGGAGCCAGCAGCATAGGGGGTGAAAAAATTCACCCAAGGCAGAACAAAAGAGAAGTTTATTGAATATACCCCAAGGGAGCAGTGGTAGGACAGCAAAGGAGAGACTGCTGCAACCAAGAGGTGGTGAGGGGCTACAGTTATAGGGCAGAGTGAGGAAGAATGGGAATGTATGGAGTTTTCCCTTTTGTGGTAATCTTAAGAACTGTGCCTGGTGTAATTGGTCAGTTAGGGCCTGTGGCTGTTTCAAGGTGGGTCCCTAAATGAGTCTGTTGGTATTGCCTGTTTGCATTCGGCTTGCAACCAGCGAGCTGGTTGCTGTGGGCCCTTTTACCTTACTCAGCTTTTCCTTGCTCAGGTTTGTTGACTGAAAGCAGCCTCTGTACCAAGATATGTCTTTCTCCATGTCTCTACTTTTACACTAAATGTATCTTTATATTTAGAGTGGATTTCTTAGTGGACAATGTTTAGTTGGGCCTTGATTTTTATTCACCCTGACAGTCTCTGTTTTTTAATTGGTGTGTTTGATCATTCACATTTAAAGCAATTGTTGATATAATTGGACTAATATTTACCATATTTATTTCTGTTTTCTGTTTGTTGCCTTTTCCTTCATGTGTGCATGTGTGTGTATTTTCTTTTGTCTTTCACTCTTATTTCTACCTTGTCCGGCTTTAATTGAGCATTTTATGATTCCATTTCTCTCTTCCCTTGGTATATTAATCATACTTCTTTTAAAGAATTTTAATTGCTGCCCTAGAGTTTGTAATATACATTTACAACTAATCTTAGTTCACCTGGAAATAATATAATACCACTTCACAGGTAGTGCAGGTACTTTATAAGAGAGTATTCCCAATTCTTCTCTCCTGCCCTTTACTTAACTCATTTATCTATAAACTATAATCTGTCAATACAATATTGCTATTATTATTTTGAACAAACTGTTATTGGTTAGATAAGTTAAAATTTTAAAAATATTTTATTTTACCTTCATCTATTTCTTCTCTAATGTTCTTTCTTTCCCAATAAAGATTTAAGTTTCTGAAAATTTTCTTTTAATATTTCTTGCAAGACAGGTCTACTGGTGACAAATTCTCTATGTTTTGTTTGTCTGACAAAGTCTTTATTCCTCCTATCTTTCAAGGATTATTTCTTTGGACACATAATTCTGTTCTTTTTTTTTCCCCAACACTTTAAATATTTCACTCATTCTCTTCCTGATTGCATGATTTTTGAAGAAAAGTTTGATGTGATTCTTATCCTTGTTCTCTGTTAGTAATGTGTTTTCTCCCTACCTGTAGCTTCTTTCAAGGTTTTCTTTGTCTTTGGTTTCCTGTAGTTTGAATATAATATGCCTAGGTGTAGGTTTTTTGTTTTTTGTTTTTTTTTTTGGTATCTATACTGCTTGTTGTTCTCTGAGTTTCCGGGATATGTGCTTTGGTGTCTTTCATTAATTTTGGAAAACGCTTAGCCATGTTTACGTCAGATATTTCTTCTGTTACCTTCTCTCCTCCTTCTCCTCCTGGTATTCTCATCACATGATTGTTACAACTTTTGTTGTACACAATTCTTGCATATTCTGTTCTATTTTTTAAAATTCTTTTTTCTTTTTAAATCCACCAAACCATGATAATTCTATAGAGTTAGGAGATGTTGCTGGAGACACAGGCAGGAGCAGATCATGAAAGACCTTACATGCTTTGCTAAGTAGTTTACATAATTCAACAGAACATTTCTGCATTTGTCTGCTTTACATATTGTACTTCTGTGTGAAGATATCATGTAGATACAGGGTCTACTTCTAAAACTGCTATAGACAATGGCAATGACTGAGGAACTTTGAGGCAGAGAATGATGTGGTCTGATTTGCCTTTAAGAAAGAACAGGCTGGTAGAGGCATAGAGCATGAATTGGTGGTATCTGTAACTAGAGGCAGAGTAATTGCAATGGTCCAGATGAGAGATGAAGAGGTTTGGTGTAGAGCCCTGTAGCAGGAATGGGTTTGAGATGCAGAATTCCTTTTTCTTTTCAGCTTAGGAAGTTTGTATTACCCTGTGCTTAACTCACTGGTTCTTTCCTCGTCCCTGGCGAGTAAATTAATGAGCCCATCAAAGACATTCTTTATTTCTTTTACAGTGGTTTTTATTTCCAGTATTTCCTTTTGATTATTTCTTAGTGTTTCCATATCTCTGCTTACCTTGCCCATCTGTTCTTGCCTGTTGTCCACTTTTTCTATTAAGAGACTTTAGCATGTTAATCATAGTTATTTTTAATTCCTGCTCTGAAAAGCTCCAAATCTTTACCATATCTGTGTCTGACTCAAATGTTTTATTTGTCTCTTTGGATTGCGTTTTTTTCCTTTTAGCATTTCTTGTAATTTTTTTTTGAAAGCTGGATATGATGTATTGGGCAACGTGAAATGAGGTAAATATGCCTTTGGTGTGAGATTTTGTTTATCTAGTTAGGAATAATCTGTGTTTATGTTTGCTGTAGCTGTGGTGTCAGAGGCTGAATTTCCTTTGGTGTCCTTATTTTTGTCTGTTTTGTTGTCTTTGTTTTTCCTTAGAGACTCATCCAAAAATAGGGTCTGGAGGCTTGTAGTTTTTTACCTGTGATCTTGTGCTCTTCTGCTATTATACAGAAGCCCTGTTTATATGATGGTAAAATATAGGGAGAAGGGAAGTGTCCTATAGTCCTGTGATTAGGTCTTATTTTTTTATTTTTTTAATGAGCCCATGTCCTTGTACTGTGACCTTCACATGTCCTTCTCAGTTCTCTTCTCTTTTAGATGAGACAAGAGGGCTAAACATGGCTATGATCTGGTATTTCCCTTCCTTCCCTTAGATTGGTTAGGCTCTGGTGAAATCCAGGTAGTTTAGGCTCTGGTAAAATAGTTTCCCTTGAGGGCAGGCCGCTGTTAAAGAGAATGGAATGCTCTGAGCTTAGTCCAAAATGCTTACTTTTTCCCTCCCCCTCTTTGAAGCAAGAGAGGATTTTTCTCTGATCTTCATCTTGAAAACAGGGCAGAGCTCCTAGAGGTATAACTCATGAAAGTGTGGGGACTCCCTGAAGTCTGAGCCCCCAGGAGTTTTTCCCTCTTAAGGCACCTCTAGTCTCTTGCAATGTCAGTTACCTTTTGAGTGTTCCCAGCAGGCTCCAGCATTGGCTTCTGCTCCTAGTAAGCCGTTTCTCTAGTTTTGAGGGTGACAGTTTACCCTGTGACCTCAATTCTCTGATGGAACTAAGAAGAGGTGTTGATTTCTAGTTTCTTCAGCCTTTTTTCTTGCTGTGAGTGTGGGAGTGACAACTTCCAAGCTTTTTACATGTTAGACAGGGAACCAGAAATCCCCTCCTTGGTTTTTTAGTGAGAAAAAACAAAATGAAACAAAACATCGCCCACAATTTTGTTTCATTGCTGGATATTCCTGTACTCAGTTGTTCTTTTCCTACAAATTTCCTTCTGGGATCTACTTTCTTCAGGGGTTAAGCTTGGCTAACTGTACTCAGAACATTAATGTTTAAGTGTTTCATGGCACTGAGTATGGGTCGCCACAATAGACCCTTCCAGTTACTCTCAAATCTCTGGCTCAGAGGATTGCTCTTCATTTCATTAAGACTCTGTTGCCATTAACCTCCATCAGCAAATTCTGTTGACTCTACCTACAAAATCCACAGCCCCATCTCTTTTCCTACCCCTACCTCCTTTATAATAATCCAATTCATTAAATATCTCTCTTGTAATATTGTATTAGTCTCCTGATTGGTTCTTCCTGCTTTCACCCTTGTTCCTCTTGTCTGTTCTCAACACGGTGGCCAGAATATTAGGAAACCAGAACAATCCTTTGAAACATTTTTCTCTTCATGTCACTTGTCTGCTCAAAATTTCCAATGGCTCTCATCTCAGTACAATCCAGAGTCATTGTCATGGCCCCAAAGGCTGTATGATAGTCTGCCTGTCTCTCTTTATGTCCATCTGTTCCTTGCTCACTCCAGCCTCAGAGACCTCCTTTGTATTAGTCTCCTTGAGCTGCCATAACAAAATATCACAGACTGCCTGGCTTAAACAATAGAAATTTAATTTTCTCAGAGTTCTGGAGGCTGGAAGTGTGAGATCACGATGCCAGCAGGGATGGTTTCTTCTCTGACCTCTCTCCCTGGCTTGCAGACAGCTGCCTTCTTGCTGTGTCTTCACATGGTCATCCTGCTGTACTGTACCTTACATTGCTGGTGTCTCTTCCTCTTCTTACAAGGGCACTTGTGGTATTGAATTAGAGCTGCTCCCTAATTGCCTCATTTTAACTTAGTTGCCCCTTTAGAGGCTTTTATCTCCCAATACAGTCATGCTCTAAGGTACTGAGGGCTAGAACTTCAACAAATGAATTCTGGGGGGACACAGTTCAGTCCATAGCATCCTGTTGACCTTGAACATACCAGATGTACTCCAGCCTCTGGGCATTGTACTAGCTGCTTCCTCTCCTGGGAATCTGCTCCCCAGTTAGCCCTCTAGCTTCCTTCCTCATTTCCTCTAGGCTTGGGGTAGCCTTTGCTCACCACCAAATATTAAGTAGTAATATCATCTTTTTTGCTCCCTCTCCACCCATCCCCCCTTTGTTTTTCTCTAAATGTAATTTTTGTTTATATATTCTAAATTTACCTTTGTGTTTATTTCCTGCTCCATGAGGGGAGATACTATGTGTTTGTCTCCGCTCTACCCCAGTGCCTAGAGTAGGGGCGGTCACACAGAAAGCACTCAGCACATATCTGTTAAATGAGTGCCTAAATCACTTGTGTACTGGTGTTCTGCCTTCTGGCTGGGATTGCCAGTTACTCCAAGATAGGAAGCCATGGAAATAGGTTTCCATCTGGAACATGCTATAGCCTTCCTGGTTGTAGCTATCCTCTGGACTTTGTCCATCCTGGAATGGAAACGAAATTAGCGGTTATACTGGTGTGCCTCAAAAAGCCCTTGATCCAGATATGCTGATGTTTATACTTGGGTGCATCACTGCTGACTTTTGTTTTTAAGCTGTATTCATTATGACCAGAGTCCAGCTAGTATTAGCAACTTGCCTACCAAATCAGAAGGCATTTTGTATTAGTATAATAAAATTTAGATGGTAATGTTCCCAAATGCCCCATTGTATTTGATGAAAATAAATTTTTCCCTTAGGAACCATGCAATACACCTGGTATACCCAAGAGTGTTTGACATGTCAGGTAATTTTATTTTTACATTGACCTTAATTTTATCAACTTTTCCCCTGCATTGGTAAAACCCAAGACTCCAAAATATAGTGTAAAATCATAAATAATAGACCATATTTTCTTGTATTTTATAAAGCAATTAAAACACTATAGTAATAGATATAACAGCCCTAAAACTTCTCACAGACTGGTTTAGTAAATGTTATTCTGTATAAGGGTGCCTATACTTTATACTTAGAGGCTTTTAGAATACAAGGCTCCAATGTAGATCATTCATACCTGCCTATAAATTCGCCGTTACCAAGATAAGGGAAGCTAGCTTGGCTGACTTTTTAGTTCTTGAATGGTGATGCTCCTGTACCACAGGATCTTTGTACTTGCTGTTCCCGCTGACTCAGCCCCTTTTTTCTCCACCCTTCCCCCTTAACTTCCACTTAGTCTTTAGGACTTCATCCTTAAGGCTCCTCTTTTACTGATTATTTTTCCTTGCTATTTCTTTTACAACACTTATTCAGTTTGAAATTGTATAATCATATGTTTTATTATTTGATCATTATCTTTTTTGTTCTTTGCCCTCACTCCCTAGCCTTGGACCATTTAAATTATTTGTTAAGTGAATAATGAAAGATTTGGTATGTTGAATCCCTGACCAGCGTCACAGCGTCATTCCCCTTTTTTCCCCTCAGAAGTCTTTCATGGCCAGGGCGCCTGGGAGGCTCAGTCGGTTGAGTGTCTGACTTCAGCTCAGGTCATGATCTCACAGTTCGTGGGTTCGAGCCCCTTGTCGGGCGGGCTCTGTACTGACAGCTGAGCCTCGAGCCTGCTTTGGATTCTGTCTCTCCCTCTTTCTCTGTCCCTTCCCTGCTCACGCTCAGTCTCTCTGTCTCTCTCTTTCTCAAAAATAAATAAACATTAAAAAATTAAAAAAAAAAAAGAGAAATCTTTCATGGCTATAGTGGTATGTGTCAGAGGACCAAAACTGAAAGCAGACTTGGAAGAAATCTGTCTTTCAGTGAGCTGGTGGGATCATCTAAATGGCGTAGTTTGTTAGGACTGATGAGCTGCATGGTGTTAAGCCTCACATAAAGTGTTACTTATGAAAGCCATAAGATGTGTATGCTACGTGAATAGACCGGAGTTCTGTATGAGAATATGACTGAGAACACCAAAATTTAGTTAACTGTTTTGGCCGTGGGGTCAGTTCTGCTGAAAACTTGGTAGTTTGGGGTACACTCTGTATATGGTGGGAACAAATAAAAGGTAAATATTGAGTAATGAATATGTGCCAAGGGCTGTTATGAATATTTTATATGTATTACCTCATTCAATTCTTCCAACTCTGTAGGTTGTCCCATTTTGCAGATGAGGACTCTGAGGCTCAGAGATGTGAAGTCACTTGTTCATTGTTATAAATAGTAAAATGCAGACTGGGAAGTTGGACCAGACAGTTCTGGGGTAATAACTTTTTAGTACTCTACATTTAATTCAGTAGTATGCTAGTAAATAAGCTTAAAAAGAAGACAAAACAAAACAGATTTGCCAATGTCTATGGTGTAAATATTTCCACTGTAACTGATTTCCAGCTACTGATAGTTTCTGGCTTGCAATTTTTTAAAGTTAAACAATTGCTGATTAGCTTGTTTTAGCACACCATGCATTCAATCCCTCTGATGCTTTCACCTTCACATCTATTATCTCCATTTGCTTTTCTCACAATTTGATGAACTATGTGGAGTTAGTGGGGTTAACCTAAGTGCCCTCATCTTTTCAATGGGTGGATAGCATGTCAAGTTCCCAGCGTCAATAAGTGATGGAGTTGATTGAGGGGCACTCTCTCTCTTACTGACTCACTTTTGGCTCTACACATGAACAACCTCTTCTGTTATTAGCATCATCCTTCAGAATAGGACATTTGTTACAAATCAGTGAACATGCACTGATACATCATAATTACTCAAAATCCATAGCTTACATTAAAGTTCACTCTTGGTGTTGTGCATTCTATGGGCTTGGACAAATATATAGTGACCTGTATCTACCTTTATGGTATTATATATTTTCACTGCCCTAAAAATTCCCTGTGCTCCGTCTGTTCATCCCTCACTACCATACACAACCTCTGGCAGCCACAGGGGTTTGCTTTCTCCGTAGTTTGCTGTCTTTGCTGTCTCCATAGTTTTCCTTTCCTGAAGGTCATGTAATTGGAATTGTACAGAATGTAGCCTTTTCAGATTGGCTTCTTTCACTTAGTAAAATGCATTTAAGTTTCTCCCATGTCTTTTCGTAGCTTGATAGCTCATGTCTATTTAGTGCTGAATAACATTGCATCATCTGGACTTACTGGTTTATTTACCCATTCACCTACTAAAGGACTTCTTGGCTGCTTCCAAGTTTGGGCAATTATGAATAAATCTGCAATAAACATCATAGTGCAGGTTTTTGTGTGCACGTAAGTTCTCAGCTCCTTTGGGTAAATACTAAGGAGTCCTACTGCTGGATTGTATGGTGGTAGTATGTTTCCATACTATTAAAGAGTCTTCTGAAGTGATCACACCATTTTGCATTCCCATCAGCAAAGACTGAGAGTTCCCGTTGCTCCACATCCTCACCAGCATTTGGTTGTCATTTGCGGATTTTGCTGGTGAAATGACTTTAAAAGGGAACGCTCTTCCATTTAAATGGAGTGTTAAATGACACAAGCTTCTTGGATGATGGGTTGTCAGTATATTTTAAATGGCAAAAATACTGAGATCTTTTGACTTAACACGTCCATTTCTAGAAATTTACATAAAGGAAATGATTTTGTAAATAAATATAAAAAATGCTTCACAGGGATGTTGATCATTAGGCTTGGGTAAGTGCAGAAGAGAGGATGTTGGAGTAGAGGGAGGGGTCAGGACCCAAGAATGTGAGTGAAGGGGCAGAGCTCAGCACCTGTGAAAATGGAAATACTATAGCAAGACAGCTGTTTCTCTTTGCCCTGGCAGCCTTATGTACCTTAGGATTTGTATCTTTTTTTTTTTTTAAATAAGGAAAATATTCTGAAATGAAGGAAAAAGTAAAGTCTTTTTTGGATAAAACAACTGTGAGATAATTGATCTTTCTGATATTTAAATACTTATGCTATGTATTATGTTGGCTGCTTGGGCACAAGAGTAGCCATCCTCTCTGTGGTATCCAGTGTGTGCCTTGTACGGCATAAGAGGGGCTTGGTCCCTTCCAGAGGGCAATGTTGGGCTGGTCAAGGTTTCTTCCTGGGAAAACTACAAGCATTGCTTTGGCTTGCCTTACTGTCTTCCTCTCTATATCCCTATCTTCAGAGATCTTTGTCTATTATAGAGTAATTAAGAGAAATCTCATTAAGCTCAGTATAAAGGAATATTTTTGAGTGTCTTATTTTCCATTTTTCATGTCTTACCTGAAAACACCATAAAATCAACAGAGAGGCCAGGCATCAGGTAGGGAAAATGGGGCTCATATTGAGGGCCTGTTTCCAGCTAGAACAGGGGACTTGCAATCAGAACCAGTACCCAAAATGCACAGAGGAAAAGGAGGGCCTGCCAGGGGCATCAGCACCTAGGAAACACGAATAGGTTTTGCTTTCAGTACTTCAACATGGGATGCCAGCCCAGCATGGGAGGGTTGCTCCTCCTCTGCCCCAGAGCACCCCTGCAGGATTCCCTGGTGATGGGAGAGTAAGGAGTAGAGCCAGCACACCCTTGCAGGGTATCTGCAGGGAACGTCTTTTGCTGTGGAAGCTGGCTCCCTGTCATCTCATACATTTTTTCCTGCTGGTTCTCACTCACAGTATTTACAGGAAAGCATTTATAGCAAATACTTGCCAAGTGTTTTCCATAAACACAACTAAGGACATTTTTCACACATTCCAACAGCTCTGTAAATGTTTGTTTTCACAGCGCACAACAAAGGTGAGTATAGTTTCCCTAAACAGGCCTTGGAAAATGTGAGCTTCGGCCCGGTGAGGATTTGCATCTGTGTTGGTCCTTCACTGTGGCCGCACCTCCCTGGGGACACATCAGGCACTTTCAGTAGGCTCAGAGTTTCTAAGTGAGTTGTCCTCCACCACTTGGATTCCATGTGTGGTGAAGTGCTCCAGCCGTGGAGTAGCTTCTGTGTCCTGAGCACCCTCACGAGGAAGGAAAGGGTGAGGTTAGAGGCTGCTGGGAGCATCACAGAGGTCACTGCCACTGATAAAGTCCACAGGGAAATATGGATGGAAGAGATAAGATGATTGTGTCTCAGTGAAGATGCATGTGAATGTACAGAAAAAAATGACATTTTTCGTGTTAAAACCAAGCAACCTGATGCTCGCGGGAAGGACAGAGATGCCTCCTGGACCCTTGGTGGTCATTGCCAGCCCAACTAGAGGCCAGAGCTTTATCGTGTAGTGTCCATTCACTTGCTTAGTAGCCATCTCATTAATAGGCTCCTAGTTCATGTGTGACTTTGCTACACTGTTAGGGATTCACAGGTGATTGAGATGTGGTTCTACCTGCTAGGGAAAATAAGACACATATACTTTGCCACAATTTGGGGCAAGAAAGAATTGCTGTAAGAAAGATATAGTAGATAAAGGGCTGTGGGGTTTTAGAGGAAGGAGTTGCATAAGGTTTTATGACAAAAGTGACACCGAGTTGGGTCCAAAGGAGAAGGGAAATTTAGACAAATGCTGAAGGGAAAAGGGGGGGGTAGGGTGGAATGGTATCAGGGGAAGCAATTTCTAAAGAAGGAAATCACATCTGGACCCACCTCTGCAGGAGAGCTACCCACATTTGCACCCACCTCTGAAGGACAGCTGCCCCCACAGAAGATATCTGTCTTTTAACAGAAGTAGCCAAGATTTGGGGATGCTTATATAGAATGAGATATAATGAGATGAATTCCATTTAAAAAGCTAGATATAATAAAAGAAAGATTTCTTTTTCACATGCCCTTAATTCAAGTAAAGCAACGTATGGACTAATTTCTTAATTGAGTTTCAGTAAATAATTTTCCCATTGTAGCTATTTTAACATGCGTATAATCAGAAAATCAACATTTTCTGTTTGACAATGTTTCTAAAAAGTCCGATTAATTGTCCAGAAGAAGGTGATGGGAAATAAATAGTTCTCTCTCCTCACCTTTCCATCCCTGCAAGTCCTTTCTCTCAAACCAGAGTGAATTTATAAATCTATGAGCTAAGTGAGAAAATGATGTGTGATCTGATTTACAGGGATTCATTTTATGACTAGCTCTCCTGGAATGTGTTTGTTTAGTAAAGCGAGTTATGTCCAAATATGTTTCAGACAATGTATGTGGAGCATAACTTAGCTTTAAGACTGCAATAGCTGTTAAGGCAGTAGTGACAATTCCTCAGTAAGAAATCAGGCTTGAGAAATGTCAAGCCTAATTTTTCATCCCACGGTGACTGTCAGACAATGCCAGCATCTCGGTGTCTTTGCATTCCATTGAAGGAGATGGAAGGCATTTGTATGCAGTAATGTAATGTTGAATGAGTCAAAATTCTGCCCTGTGATCTTGTGATTTATTGCTAATACTGCCCAAGATGCACAGGGGCTTCTCTGCCTTCATTCAGCATCCATTTCCCAGTTGCAATTAATCTTTATTACATTCCATACCTCCCCTCTGGTCTGGAATGTTAAAAAGATTGCTCAGGAGAGAGCCTGGAATCAGCTTCTCCTTCAAGGCTCTCCCCCTCTGTGAAGTTGACTCTGCTTGCCCATTGCATCTCATGTGCACCTTCGTTCCAGGAAGTAATACTTTCTTGTAAGAAATGCAAACAGTATAGAAGTAGATAAAAGAGGTACATAGCAAGTGAAAGCCTATCCACCCTACAAATCCCATCCCCTTGCATCTTCCAAAGAGATTGCAAGCCCTTAAAGATGGTGTTTTGTTCATATATGTATTTTTAGCATCTAACAAGTTACTTAGCAATAATAAATGCTTGAAGAAATACTTTTTGAATGAAAGAATGAGTGAATGAATGAATGAATGAATGAACGAACGAACCAAAGGGTGTGGAAGAGAGTGGAGGAGAATTTATATGTATGACAGACCTGGGAAGTATAGTACTTTGCTTTCCAAAATGTGGGCCTTGGACCGGCAGCATCAGCATCCTCTGATGAAATGCAGGATCTCAGGCTGAACTCAGTCTATTGAATCTGATTCTATATTTAAAAAAATTTTAATGTTTATTCATTTTTGAGAGACGGGGGACAGAGCACGAGCAGGGGAGGGGCAGAGAGAGAGGGAGACACAGAATCCGAAGCAGGCTCGAACCCACAAACCGAGAAACATGACCTGAGCCGAAGTTGGGTGCTTAACCGACTGAGCCACCCAGATTCTATATTTTAATAAGATCTTCAGGTGATCCACGAGTGCTTTAAAGTTTGAGAAGACCTACAGTAGTATGTGTCTGAAAATAATGATGACGAGAGCTTTCACGAATAAATGCAAGGAAGTGCATGTGATTTGCATGTAAGCAGTGTGCAGTGGATCCCCTTCCCATCAGTGGATCCTGAGGGCTTTGTATGTACTTCATGCTTTACTCCCCTCACAGATCCCATGTGGCTGTCATTGAGCGTCCTCTAGAACTATCATCCTGGGCTATTTCTGAACCTCTAGTGCCTCCATCTGGTCAGTCCTAAACCCCAGCAGGGAAATAGAAATATTTTTTTGCCACCCAAGAAACAGTTCAGACCACAGCGCAGCAGTCACGAGGCTTGCCTGAAGATGCCCGGCACGTCACATTTAACTACTACATGGCAGACACATCACTCAAGCGCCAAGGCATGGTTTCTTCATCCGTAACAAGTAGTCCTGCTTCAGTGGCTTGTGGGGACCAAATGAGGTAAACACTTGACAGTTTGCACAAGATAATCAGTCCATCTGTATTCACTTTTTTAAAAAAAATTGAGGTGAAATGTCACATAACATAAAATAAAGCATTTCAAAGTGAACTATTCAGTGACATTTAGTACATTCACATGTTGTGCAAACACTACCTCTATGTAGTTGCAAGACATTAATTATAATCATCCCAAAAGGAAACCCTGCATCGATTAAGCTATTGCTCCTCATTTCTCCTCCCCCTAGCCCCAGGCAGCTGCCAGTCTGCACCCTTTATGGATTTTAACTCATTAATGATAGTTTTCATTAGTCACAGAAAAAAATAAAATAAAATAAAATAAAATAAAATAAAATAAAATAAAATAAAATAAAAATGAAAACAATCAGATTTATTTCCTTCATCTACTCTCCTTGCTTTTCATGTCTTTAAAAACAGGAGGTTCGCTAATGATGGAAAGTGAGAATATAGACATGGCATAACTTTAAATCAGTGGTTCATAAAATGTGGTCCCAAACTGGCAGCATCCACGCTATCTGGCAAATTGTTAGAAATGTAGATTCTTGTGTCCACCCCAGGACAACTGAATCATAACTCGGAAGCTGGGGCCCAGCAATCTGTGTTTTTAATAAGCTTCCAGATGATTCTAACACAAGCTCAAGTTACAGAACCGCTGCCTTAAGTAAACAAGATGTTACCTCTTCGAGCGCGTCACGATGCCCATCCTTGGGCCCCGGAGCACATGTCCTGGTCTAAGTGAGGAGGTCTTCTAGCTCAGTTTCTGTGATGCGGGCATCAGCGGGGGAATCACTCCTGCTATCCTCTGGCCCTTGGAAGAGTCAACAGAGCTGATGTCTGGGCTTCCCTCAGTGACATCGGGGTCACCATGCAGGCATACACCCACGTCATCCCTGCTGTTACTTCGTCTTTCCGTCTTTGTGCTGCCCAACCCCACACTGGGAGGGAGGACTTTTCAGCAGATCATAGCTGTGATTGCTTGGTGTGTTTCACACATATATCAAAGTGCAGGCAGTGCTTCTTTTTGGTTGATTAATGTTCAATTCGAGGTCTATTATGAACCTCCAGGCTTTAATTACTACACCATTACCCAGTCAATTCCTTGCCATTTTATATTTATGGCTTTTATTATGCCTCTGTATGTGCAGTTGCCTAATTTTATTCTGGAAGGATTTCACCTCATTAGCTGGGTTTTATACCATTCTTCTCATTTGTCCAGATTGTTATTTATCTCGGTTCCCTGTGTGCACTTTCTACTTTTTTTGCCCACTAATCTGACCTCTTATACATTCCTTTTCTCCTTTTCCTGGGACGCATTGTTCCTTTGCCCTTGGCAACTGCTCTTTAAGTGTTTGCAAATTCTGCTATGGGTGTTCTATGCCCTGGTCACACTCTTATCTCAGTCATTCCAATGCAGCTGCGTGGTGTCATCAGTCTTGTCCAATGGCCTGGAGGTCTGCTCTTTAGCCCTGGACGTGGACGTACCACGGACAGCTTTATTATCAGATTTATTTCTTCTTCCACCTAGCTTCTATATGTGCAATTCAAAGATGTGTAGATGGAGGTTTTTTCTTTTTTTTAAGAGTATGCTGCTAAAAATAATTTTGAAATGTTCTCTGAAATGCTTTGTAACACATTCTCCGTCAATCCCTCTAGTGTCTCAGAGGAATCTAAGGTTTGGTTTACTTGCTCATGTATTTTCTTAGGTTCCACCCCAGACCTGCTAAATCAAACTCTGAGGGACTGGCCTTCTAGTCTCTATCTACCAAGCCTGTGGGGATGATTCACATGCCTCCTCAGGTTTGAGATGCTGAAAGAACCTTAGGGAACCCATCCAAGTCAAGAAATAATATTTGTTCTATCTGAGTCCTTACTTTGACAAAAAACAAAGATTAATAATCTCGGTAGCAGTTTTGTTTTGTTTTCTGGTGTGTGTGTGTGTGTGTGTGTGTGTGTGTGTGTTTCAACAGTTTTGCCCTAGAATGATAAGAATATTTCAGTGAAGCAAGGAGTAACACCCTGGAACCAGAGCTCCTGTAATTATGTATAGCAATGGTAGATCAGTTGTCTCTATCATTGAGTGTGTGGGAGTTCTCAGGCACTAAGGTATCTTTACCATCACTTTTTTCCATTAATCTTTACAACCTTTGTGGAGAGGTATTCCTCCAAGGTTAAGGAATGTGCATAAAGTCACCAGGTCTGTTAGAAGTAGATCCAGGAAAATCATTTCTGTCTGGAGTCGTAATGCTATCTGCTCATCTGTTACCATGGTAAGGACTTTCTTGATCAAAACCTTGTTACTATTTCAACCTCTCCTTTTTCAGTAGGAACAGGGGTAATGTGTTTTGAGAGGAATCAATAATTAGGAACGTGTGTTCTGGTGTCAGGCCACCTAAGTTCCTGAGCAACGTCTGTTTGTTTCTGTGCTGTGTGACCTCGGGAAAATTACACACCATCTTCTTGCTTCAGTTTCTCCATCTTTAAAGTGGGATAGTTCAGTATTTCTGTCATGTGGTAGTATATGTACCTTAAATGAGACAGTCAATGTAAGTGCTTAGAACAAGGCCTAGGAAATAAATGCTCTCGATAAATATTAGTTCCTGTTTATCTTTCTCTGTTTTCTTGTCTTGCACCTTTAAAGCTATCTCTTTAAGGTCCATTCTCTCTGTGGCCTCACTTCCCTTATCTGTAAAATGGGGGCAGTGGATCAGGTAGACGAGCAGCTGGGATTCAGAGTTGCTCAGGTTTGTTTTCCTCTTTGGCATACTTTCGGTAATGTTTCTTACTCTCTGCCCATTTGAAATCATCTTATTAGGGTTTGGCATATTTGTTGGGTTTTATGGACTTGCTCAAAATTCATGATCACAATTAAGTTCTTGGGTAGCCCCCTTGAGGCAGCTCAATGTACTTTCAAGTGCTTCTCTCTGGGTTTCTGGGACCAATCGCCATTAGCACCTGGTACCATTAGCACCAAGGGGGAACACAGGAAAAGTGTTCCCTTGT